>NC_089273.1:38287074-38610879 GCF_963678975.1 Dysidea avara
GGATCACGTTGGCTCTTCCAATATTTCAGCTTCTTGTTTGGCATGTTCATAAAATTTAATACGTTGCTGGAAACCAGGTTTAGCTTGTTGTTTTTCAGCTTCTATTAACAAGTTTAAATGCTGGACTTGTGTAAGTGGACTTTGATTTAATGCAATTTTATCTAACCGTTGTAAAACTAGTTGAAGTTCTGTTACTTTTGAGATGAGATCATTCTCAACAGTTTGAAGATAATAGTTTAATTGTTGTACCATGTTTTCTACTTTATTTTTTCCTTGTAGTGCAGTTTTATATTTTTATGCAAATTTTCTGAAGTCCTTTCTTCAGTATCCATGTAAAGCTCAAATCTGTATGGATTGTTTACATGTTGTTGCCAAAAGCATTTATTAGGACACACTGTGCAATGTGCATTTGATTGTCCACCATCATCCATAGCGCAGCATCGGTACTTGTCTTTATCATCAGCATAACTGCAGTTGTCATGGCAAGTAATATTGCAGGTTAGACAATTAGTAACATACTGACCGGTTGGAAGATCAATTTTTCTTTGCTTTTCAATATCTACAGTATAAGTAAAATCTTTGTTTGCTGCCATTGTGGCCTCTCATTGTTGGAGAATTATTTCTTCTTGTCTCAATTCCTCTAACTTTGCACAACCAACCCTAATTTGTTGTTGTAGAGCTTCGACAGTAGCTTCAAGTGATTTTCGCTCTTTTATTACTTCTTTTGTTAGATAAGGATGTACTCCACTATTGCCTTGGCCAGTTTTTTCAATTTGTTCCTTCTTTTTTTGAATCCTTATGCTTTGTGGATCATGTTTTGCCTTCTCCAATAATTCAGCTGCCTGTTTAGCATGTTCATACATTTTAATACGTTGTTGGAAACCAGGTTTTGCTTGCTGAATTTCCACATCTATTAGCAATTTCAGATATGGCACTTGTGTAAGTGGGCTCTGCTTTAATGTAATTTTATTCAATCTCTGCAAAACCCGTTGAAGCTCTGCTACTTCAATAGCAACAGCAGTTTCAAGTCTTTGAAGATCACAATTTATTTGCTCTATTGTGTTTTCTATTTTGCATTTTTCTTGCAATGCAGATTTGTACTTTTCCTGCAATTCTTTTGAGGTTCGTTCCTCTATTTCACTGTATAATTCAAATCTATATGGATTGTTTACATGCCTGTTCCAAAAGCATTTGTTAGGACAGACTGTACAAAAAGCATTGTCCTTTCCACTACCATTCATGACAGAGAATTTGTATTTATCCCTGTCATCAGCATAGTCACAGTGTATGTGACAGGTAAAATGACAGATTAAGCAATTGGTTACATATTGACCAGTTGGAACATTAAATTTTCTTTGCTTTTGAATTTCTACGGAGTTGGTAAATTTTTTATTGGTTGCAATTTCAGCTTCTATTTGTTGAAGAACTATTTCTCCTTTTCTCAATTCCTCCATTTTAACACAACCTCTTGTGATTTGTTGTCGTAAGGCTTCAAGAGTAGTTTCAAGTTGTTTGCGCTCTCGCAGTACTTCTTTGGTAAAGTATGGACTCACTCCACTCACTGTACGAAAAGCTTGGAAAAATCTTTGTAGAGAAATAGAGCTCATTTTCCAAAACATTTCATTGAAGCTTACATCTTCTTCTTTTAATTCTTTAGTAAGCTTTTTATTAACAGCAAATAAAGCAGAATTGTTGAATTTGTAATATTTTGAGCATTCAATTTTAGTTTCTTGAATAGCAGCAATCACAGAAGGAACCCCCCATCTGCAAAGGTTACCATAATGAATATATTTTTGACAACATCACTGCCAAATATGGAAAATATTAAATCATAAATATATTTTTGCTGAATAGTTAGTCATGCAAGAGAAGCTTGCACAACAAATCCAATTCCATCAAGATGATCAATTCCATTTTCACCTTTAATAGAAAAGAAATTCTGTATTTGTTGTATAATTTGTTTGTCACGTTCTAAACCAGTAGTGTCTCCAAAGCCTGGAGTATCAATAATGGTTAATGCATATTCAAACTGTGATCCTTCAGATGGATATATTGTGTACGCAGTAATTAATGCTGTCTGACTATGTGCTAGGCTTTTTACTGGATATTCTGCTATGAGAACTAGTCGAAAATCATCCTTCCACTTTACACCAAATAAGTAATTGATCATTCCATTGATTAAGGTAGTTTTACCTGCACCTGTAGTCCCAACTAACATTAAGACCTTTTCAATCACTGGTCGACTTGGTATTGGTGTTCCAACTACACATTTTGCCACTCCCTTACTCTCATTTACCATAACTTTTTTAATGGGGAGTTTGTAAGCTGCAATTTTACATTGTGTGTTAGAAAGAGGTGTAGATTCATTTTTCATTTTCAGTGCGAGTGAACTAGAAATTTTATCATTTTCAACCTAAGTGAAAAAACAGTGAACTACACAATATATACACCTAATAATATATTACTTTACTTAATGTGGTGTACTACAATGGTTGGAGGCAAACCTATATGAAGTCCTTCCAATTTTTGATTCCCCGTACTAACAATTTCAGTCTAGGCTTGCATCGATTATGCTGGCATAACTTTGGCATAATAGGGGATGAAAAGCATAAAGCATAATGCTGGCATAATGGAGGAGCATAATGGGAAAATTTCTGCCACAATAAGTATAGGGACCCGCCGATTATGCTCATAATTTTACCTATTATGCTATGCTGCACTGCTAAAAAAATTACCTATTATGCTTAAATTTATGCTCAATACTTACCTATTATGCTCAAATTATGCCCAATTATTTATGCCTCAGTTCTCATGCTCTGTTAGTGATTTCCAGTTTATGGATAAATAATAAGTGCTGAAGCACAAACTTACTTGTCAAAATGCATATTACAAAAAAGATCGATATACTCTAATAGAACAGTCAACTATATGACTGTTCTATTAGAGTTACTGACTGTTCTATTAGCGTATATCGATCTTTCTGTGATAGCTACTTTGAAAAACAAGTGTTACACAAATATTCTACCTATTATGCTAGCATTATGCTCAATGCTTTCAGGCACCTATTATGCTCATAATTATGCCAGCATAATCGGTAGGTCCCTAAATAAGTATAACTACTGCTATAAGCCACAAAGTCAAGGGCTAACCTATTTTGGATGATTCCTGACAATGAGTAGAAAAATGCACTACTACGTTGCTACAAGTTTACACACCTCAACGAAATGAATATTCTTCATTGTGGGTTTTTGAGTTTTATAAGACACATGCAGTCATGTGCCAAGCACCAAGGCAAGGCAAAAAAACAGTTTTCAACCACTGAATTAATTTGGTATTATATAACACGTCTTGTCGTTTGATTTTGAATAAAATTTGATATGATGATTTGGCCCCTATTTGGTGATTATTAGTTTCTCATCTATAGCCTTTATAATTATTATGATGCGGGCGGGAAGGGTATTACCATTATCAGATCTCTCAACTTGGAACTGGAGTTAACCTTGAGACACCCCAAGTGCATGGCCTCATGCAACAGTGGGGCTCATGCGCACACACATTTTGTTAATAAAGAATGTCAACAAGCATGAACTAGCTATACTGCATGCATACTGCTGTTACTTGCAGCTTATTTCTTTGCTCTATGGTGTTAATCTACACATAGAATCTAAGCAACCTGAAATTCCAAGCACAGTGTAGCATCACGTGAATCATAAGTTTGCTTATTCAGCTTTATGCCTATCTTTGTGATGATTGTAGGTATCACTAATCCTTTCACTAAGTCCAAATCTGGCCTCTACTCTGGCACGTGATATATTACATAACCAAGTCCATACAAAGTTGATTAATGTTAGAAATATTTATTTACTACTAAACAAAAACCAAAAGTCACCTTACCATGCAGTAATGCAGCCTTGGGTTACAGGTTAGTTCCAGTCTTTTATCTCGCCTTTTATAGATTTGAGTGCCATAAATTTTAAATATTTATCACGTGAATACCATTTCTTACTAAGTTGACGAAAAGTTTTCGATTGTGGGTTTGAGTTTCGTTTATAGGATAAAACCTTGAGAATTCTTGAGATCTGGAGCGTGACCTTGAGAAATTAGCACCTAACTGTGAGACCTTGAGAAGACGCCCAAAAACTTGAGCCTCACGGTGAAACCGTGAGAGTTGAGAGGTCTGCATTATGCCATTATTTTACAACATTAACACACTGATGTACACACCTTGTCCAAATTGTCTTTCTTTCCTACTACAAACATTTCCTTCACCAGCTGATTCTACTTTTCATGATCGCCAATTGTTTTTTGACAGTCAACTGAAAGCCTGCCAGCTTTGATGAAGTTGATAGAGCACGATTGCAACTGGCACTGCAACAATTTGCTAAGGAAAACAACAGTTCTCCTGGCGATATATAGCGCATTGTAGCGTTCATCAACAAAAAATCATAACAGTTTGGTATCATGTGTTCTTCTGAGCATGCACAGAGTAAATAATGGCTTACCATGTGGTAGCTTAAGAAGGATGTGGGCGGTGGATGAGAAACTAATAATCACCAAATAGGGGCCTTATGATTATTGGAAACCCGATTGGAAAGCAATATAATAGAAGCTCTGATGATAATAAGCTTAATGTTGAGTCAGATAGCTAGTGAATGTCTAGACATTGAAAATAGTGCATGAGGTCTGGAGTGAGACTGAGGTTAAACCAGGAAAGTATTTCATAAAGATCGAGTTCTCTAATAGAACAGTCAAACACTCTAATAGAACAGTCATCGCATGCAACAGAGATAATGAGAACCATATCCCCAGGATGCTAATATGTTCTTGGCACGGTGCTGTAAATGCAATTTACATATTATACTGAGCATTTGCTGTCCTTTGAATACCAATTACTACAACTCAGAAGATCAAGCATAATATTTAATTTGCGTACAAAACTATACAATGATGTTAGACAATAAAATATCTATAGCTTCTGAGGGACTATAGATATTCCCCAGACCCCTACTCTAATATGATGAACACTGGAGCACATCCAATTTCAAGCTATTACTATTATCTGTATGTTGCAGTTGAAGTGAAATTTCTCCATTTAGGTAGTATCATATAAAGAACTCTGCACAAAGTAAAAAGTACACAAAATAAAAGCATAATGTGTTTCTGAAAAGCATAATAACAAGCATAATAGGCAGAAAATTGGGGAAATTCCAAAATAAATAATAGGCAAATTTTGGAGCATAATAGACTCAAGTCTATTTCAATCCCCTAAATCAATGTATTTATGGAAATGCTCTTGTAATCCACTGTAGGAATGGATCTGCCATGAGGTATTCAGTTATCTCTCATGTGATAGTGTGCAATAAAACAAGGTACAATCATACATAATATTGTATACTGTGTGCTAGTGTTACAATTGTGAGTGTATTACAATGTTGTAAAGATCTTCTATTAAATACCAGAACTCGTCCATTCTGAGTCTTCACTGAGTTCTGCGGTGGGGACTAATGTTGCCCACAGTGCCATATACATCCCAAAGCTTTCCAAGGATTCTGTAGAGCCACTGTGGATTCCAGTTGAATATGTTGGAGTTCTTGACCATGGCTGTTGTAATATAACTCTTCCTGTGCTAAAGATTATCCCATCCAAAAACAGCTTATAGCTGTAAAAAAGTGCACGTCCAAGTAAAGCAGAGTTAACTGCGACAAGAAGTAATGATATCATAATGCAGCCATGTGTGAGGTGTGCAAGTTGTAAAATTAATATTAGCTAATCAGATAATACAATGTTATTGTTAAAGTGTTAATGAGAACTATGTGATGCTGCTAGTTTTTAAGTGTGTGAGCATCTTCATAAATTCCACATAAATTTAATTCTCAATAAAGCAATGTGTATAGATTCTCTGATAGTAATAAATAGTTTGAGTTTGGCCACCTTTCCTTTGTTCGTAGCATTGCTGTATACAGGAAAGGCGGCCAAACTCAAACTATTTATTACTATCAGAGAATCTATACACATTGCTTTATTGAGAATTAAATTTATGTGGCATTTATGAAGATGCTCACACACTTAAAAACTAGCAGCATCACATAGTTCTCATTAACACTTTAACAATAACATTGTATT
Source organism: Dysidea avara (assembly GCF_963678975.1). Classification (NCBI taxonomy): domain Eukaryota; kingdom Metazoa; phylum Porifera; class Demospongiae; order Dictyoceratida; family Dysideidae; genus Dysidea; species Dysidea avara. The sequence goes on from NC_089273.1 coordinate 38,293,198, forward strand.
ATCTGATTAGCTAATATTAATTTTACAACTTGCACACATCACACATGGCCGCATTGTGATATCATTACTTTTTGTCGCAGTTAACTCTGCTTTACTTGGACGCGCACTTTTTTTACAGCTATAAGCTGTTTTTGGATGGGATTTCAATACTTTTTGTTAGAATAAGCAATGCACTGTTGATAACAGTAGGTGAGTTTCCATGGTTTTGACAGAAACCCCAGATTACAATGACAGAATATTAAAATATAACTGCAATTTTAGTGGCCAGGGCCGCCCACATTGGGGGTAACTGGGGTATTTTTCCCCCTACCACAGCCCAAAAGGGGCCACTTGAATACCTGTTTAAAGAAAGATCGATATACTCTAATAGAGCAATCAGGATCTAGACCCTTCCTTGCCCCTGGGCCCCTCTTTAACTCTTTTTCCTGGGCCCTCTAATTTCTCTGGATGGCCCTGTTAGTGGCATGCAACTGCAGTCAACTAACACCCATTTTAACTCGTAAACCCTTAACAACACTTTACCTTTCATCTTGTACTGCATTGAAACGATCAAGATACTCTATTAGAACAGTCACAAAGCAGCTGTAACACAGCAATCAATATTTAGCATAGTTACAACTCCTGCTTAGCATCGGATTGTATAGTTCTAGCTACTTACAGACTTTACAATATAAAAATATGGCACTTGTGGAAATGTGACTGTTCTATTAGAGTATCTCGATCTACTTCAAGCATTAACTAATTCAAGTGAAGAAACTACGCCCCTGCCAAGAGATCTTGTGAAATGAAATGAGAATAGTAAAGAAAAGGCAGGTATGTACAGAAACAATAGAGGGGCACGTAATTATGTCCTGTTGTAAATAAACGCCTTTAAAATTTATATTACTACTAAATAAATGCACCAGAATAGGCTTGTGTGGCTGTTGGCTCCAAGGTTGTCTCATTACTTGTCTTTTCGTGTTGAAGTGCAATTGGTGAGTTTAACTATACATGTATTTGTGTTGTAAAACTTAATTGTAAAAAGGCGATTAGCACATATCATGATAAACATGTATTTGTCACAGTAGAGTCTCTCACGAAGTCATGATTATTACGAGACATTGGACCAGGGTAAAAAATTTACTGCTATATTTAGAGGTTGTAGCGTTTGTATATCTTAGTATCTTAATAAATAATCCCCCATGATCACTAATCACTAATAGTACAGTGAAAACTGGTCATTATTCAGGCCGTAGGGACAAAATTTTCTAACCTTGCCTTTTAAAGAGGTGGCTGCATTATGCGGCCTTAAAAAAGGTAAGAAGCATGCTGTTCTAACTGGCTATAGAGATGGATTTAGTGTATGACAGTGTATGAGACAGTGAGTGCTGGCAGCAAGGGGGCAGCCAATCTGTTAGAGCACCAAAAGCACTGCTTCAGACATAGGCAGTTGACTGTCAGCCCCAAGTGTAAAAAGTTTCACTATTGGTCCTTATAAGCTCCTGATGAAGAAAGTGATGAAGTAATTATCCATAGGATATATTTTTCAGAGTATCCATTTCAGTTCTACAATATAGTAGCCAAGCATAAGATGAACATAACACAGCATTCCAGTAGTTTAGTGGTGACCACAACACTGCCTGAGTTAAACTGTGGTGAGATTTGAGACTACCAGAAGCCCTGGAATATCTTCAACACATGAAATACCAAATATCTAATGCCTGGCTTTCATCCACAGTGGACCTGTCTTGGTGGCCACTTGTACAGAAGGGAAACAGCTGCCACACAGTCTTGCGAGCGAAACAGCTAGTTGCCACACCTCTTAATTATCAATTTGTAAAATCTTTAGCAAAATTGTGTGTGCGAGCAAGTGCGATGTGGCAGTGCCGTGTATATGGTTGCTGCCTAGCAGTGACACATCACGAGTATTGAAGTCACAATGCGTTACTGTATCATCCATCTAAATACAATCTCTGAATGTGTCATTTTGTGTAGAGAGCAATCTTCCACAAGAAGTGACCTGCAAGTTTCAGTGTATATTGTTAACCATTAATATTGTTCAAATTATATTGTGAACTATATGTACAGTGAAACCTCACTTAGTGGCCACCTCTTTAATAAGACCACCTCATTATATTGGCCACCTCTAGTAGGTCCCAAATATAGCTAAGCATTACTTATGACCTCATTAATAAGGCCACCTTGTTATTCAGGCCAAATTTTTTGGTCTCACAGCCTGCCATATTAATGAGGTTTTATTGTACTTATGTGAATTTTTTATTTTTCGTAACTTTTCTTTAGGTTTACTGATGGGCACTATGAAGCATTGTTGACTGGTACGTGTATAATGTGGTGACTTGAAATGCTAAAACAGTACGTAGCATGTCTTGTATGTACATGTAATGTGTTGTAATGTGTCCAGACATCCACACATCTTAGAAATAAATATAATTGTATTCTCTATAAATAGTCAGTTCCATTGTGCCACTGGGTCATAAGTTGGTTGAGTATGGATCATCCAGGGCACTTGAGTCACATTTTGTCCTGGCCAAGTGGATCTCATCCACTGACAGAATATACAGGATCAGATCACGTGTATAAATTACGGTGGAACTTGTTTATTGCCACCTTCACTCATTCAGCAGGTAACAGTGTATAAATTCTCAATTGGAATTGGCTTTTCAAGAGTGGTTGTCTTTCTATACTAGTTGCCATTAAGATAGGTTGTACTGATAGAGTGTACATACTAGAGATGCAACAATATCCTCCACTTAGTGTCGTTTGATAGACTACAAAGAGTCCATCATGCCTAATCCAAAGCCATCCTGACCATTACAAGAGGTGCTGCAGATTTCTGCATTTACGGTGGACAGCAGTTTCTTATCATGGTTGACTGCGTCATGGACTGGCCAGACATTATCTCCAACCTCCACACAGCAGTCGGTCCAATCATTGACCCAGTAATTCTACCACACCGCAGTTGAAGACATAATGAGGTAAGATGGTAGGCCACAATTCACCTCCCAGTATTTTAATAATTTTACCAGTCAGTGGGGATATGAGCACAAGACATTGTTATCACACTACCCTCAGAGTAATGGTAAGATTGCGGCCACTGTAAAGACCATGAAGAAGATCATTGCATCATCCTGGGGTAACAGATCGGTGAAACTAAATGTTATGTGTCAGATACTGCTGCAATACCGAAACACGCCACCATGTAAAGATGGATGGTCTCCTGCACAGAAGCTGTACAGTAAACCTATATAAGACACACTACCAGCACACCACTGCTTGTTTTAACCTGAGTGGCAACGCAGCACTCTTGAAACTGAACAGTTGAGTGAATCAAGACTCACGGTAGTGAGTCGCGCTGCCAGTAAAGCAGAAACGCGGGCCGCAGACAATAAATGATGCGACCACTACGTGAGGATTTTACAAGAACGAACGTTGTCAAATTCGGCCTTCCTGTAATCCACCTGTCACTTACGCTATCCCTCTGAAACTCTGGAGTTGAACTCATCGTGTCACTAGTAACTACCACACAAGCAGTGAAGCAAATCCATGCCGATTGTTTCATGATCGAGGTTGCCTACATCAAAAGGGAAGTTTCATTTTTTTTTTAATCGCATGCGGTTAGACGCAACCACAGGTGTATGCCTTGCATTCCTTTGTGCATTCCGAACATTGATCGCCCTGTTATCGCTTCGTATTCACTCAATCACCTCAAGATTCACATCATCGATTTCACCATACATGATTACCCTACAGTCGTGATTTCAGCACCAAACGAAGTTTCAGTCGTCCTCAGTCGACCTAGAGGCCAAATACAAATCCCAGATTGTTGTTTTCCGCAATACTCGCTTGGCATGTAGGGCAATGTGTCTTTAAACTGTTCTGAAAGTTTCGTTCAGATTGAAACATTTGTTTTCGAGAATGGCTAGTTTGAAATTTGAATTTAGTCGCCCCCACGTCATTTGCTCTCTAAGAATTTTACTCGGAATTTAAAGAATGACGCAGAGCACAACTGCGGTCACTGGGTATTGATGAACTGGTGCTCTATGTAGTTAATCAGTACATATCGCCACCAAGAAGTGTGCTGCCATAGATTATAGTCCATAGATATAATCTATGGTGCTGCATACCATCCTTCGTTTTGAAATTAGTCGCCCCCACATAATTTGTCCTCTAAGGGCGCGGCTTAAAGAATGACACAAGAGTACAAATGCGGTTACCAGTTGTTGACACAAGCTGTGAATAATTAGCACATGTAGCTAGCTTAAAAGGAAGTGTGCAAAATCGCCTAATACAATTGTCACCATGCATTATTGCATTTTATAGCACCCCCACACAAAATTACACATGTAATTACAACATACAGAGGAGACACACGAATACCAAACACTTTTCACAACAATAATGTAAGAATTGAAAAATAATGACTGTAATATAACTGCTATGCAAATGTTTTCCAGTGGCCCGCCATGGTAGCAAGTCTCACATGACGGCATGTATATTCATCCAAACACAATGGGAGTAACGAGTAAGTATGATGACAACAAGTTGGTATGACTCCATTTGTAGAATCCAGATGAGTGGGTGTGGCTCCAGTATGTCTAAACAGTTAACAAACATTCCTGTTATAAATACGTGCTAGAGTTGCAATATAATAGCATAGTATTTAAATGCAATAATACATAGTCTCCATTGCATCATGGATGGGAGGTGATCCTGACACTTCTTACGTGACAAGAGTACATTGTCAATACCGTTGTCAATTTCCGGCCAATGTACTGACAATTTGGCTCTTTCTTTGGTTTGCATAGCTCATTGGTGTGATTTGTGGAGGTTGGCTAGCACATTTTGTCGCATAGATGCCGGTATCAACAAGTAACATCCTTATACAATTAACCCATCATCTATGGTTAGTTGCTCTCTAATGTTCCAGTAATGTTTACAAGTCACAGCTGATTGCGATAGTTGGGAAAGCCCTAGGTGATTGTGTGGTGCAACTGTTTACACTCTGGTCCTTGGTGGCTTCTTCACGTAGGTTATGTAGGCAAATGCTGTCATATTAATCACATTGAAGGATTCTGATCTCTGTAATTGAGGGTTCTGGGTGGTGTTGGCAGTCATATTCAGCAAGGGAGTCATCTCATTGAGGGTTAGAAACCGGGTTGTGTGATAGGGAATCAGGCTCATTATTGCCTTTTCCCTTTACCCAATGAGCTGTAAAGTTGTACGGCATTAGGCGAGACTTGAGTCATTGAAGCCTGTAATTTTAGATCTCATCCAATCTTTGATTGTTAAGGATGGGAACCGATGAATTGTGGTCAGTTACCACAGAGAAGTGCTGAAGGTCTACTAGAAATGTCTTGCATATTGTGGCTGACCACGCAACTGTGAGTAACTCTATCTCAATTATTGCGTACCGAGACTCAACATCTGAAAGAAATTGGGATGCTGCTTGGACTAAGGATCACGTGTCACCATGTGGTTGCTGAAGGACATATTCTAGCCCTTGCCGACTGGCATCAGTGTTGAGTCTAGTGGGTTTGGTAAGGTCAAAGAAGGCCAAGATGGCCTGAGTGGTGAGAGACTTCTTGGCATGTATCATGACAAGGTGACCATCTGAATTCATTCTTGGTACTTAACAGAGGTCTGAATGGTGTCAAGAGAGTTGTGACTGCACTGGTGCTGGAGGACAACTGGGTCACTAGTCCAATGATTCAAGGAGCAAAGTTCTGTGTGGTTAAGTTGGTTGGGACAGGGTACTTTGAGATGGCTTCTGTGATGGATGGGTCTATCTGGTAGCCTTGGTCAGAGAGCAAGAACCCAGTAAAGGTTGTCTTGTTTAGAAGAATCTATATTTCTCTGCAATGAGCGTGATGTGTTGTTCAGCACAGTACTGAAGAGACCGTTTCACATGTGCAATGTGATCTGTGATGTTGCCATCATATAATGACAAAGTCATGCATCATGCATCTAAAGGCTGACAATCCCTTGAAAGCCTCAGTCATCCGACAGTTGTAGTACTCTGATATTGAGGAAATTCCATAGGGGTGCAAAGGTACTTGAATCTCCAAAATGGTGTGATGAATGTTTTCAGCGGCTGGCTGTGTTGGTCTAGGGGACATTGGTGATATCCCTTTAGGACATCAATGACAGTAAAGTATTCTGCATCACTAGCTGCCATCAGCTACAGCCTGTAGGCTTGAGTCTATTAAACTCCAAAATTTGCCTATTATGCCTTTTTGTATTTCCCCAATTTTCTGCCTAATATGCTTGTTTTAATGCTTTTCAGAAATTTTATTTTGTGTTTTTTCATTGTGCAGAGTAGTTCTTCATAATTATGATACAAAATAAATGGAGAAGTGTCACTTCAACTGCAACATATACAAATAATAGCAATAGCTTGAAATTGGATGCACTCCACAGTTTTTAGGCATATTAGAGCAGGGGGTCTGTGGATATATGCATAGTCCATCATAAGTTATAGTCATTTTATTGTCTAATATCTTTGTAGTTTTGTATGCAAAAGAAATGTTATACACTGTTTCTGATTGATCTTCTGAGTTGTAGCAATTGATATTCAAAGGACAGCAACTGCTCAGTATAATATGTAAATTGCATTTGCATCACCAGGCCAAGAACATAATAGCCTCCCGGGGATAAGCACTTAATGGTTCTCATTCTCTCTGTTGCACATGATGACAGTTCTATTAGAGTGTTTGACTGTTTTATTAGAGAATCTCAATTTTTGAAATACTTTCCTGGTTTGATATTAACCTCAGCCCACTAGAGGCCTCATGCACTATTTTCAACGTTCAAACATTCACTAGCTATCTGACTCAACACTAATTTTATTATTATTAGAGCTTCTATTGTATTGTTTACCAATCGATCTGCTGCAAGAATGTGCTATAAAGACTTTTCTAGATTCTCCAGCATTTCCACAATGTTAACTGATCTCGATCTACACACCCTGCAGAGCAGAAGGAAAAAATTAAAATTACAAATGCTGTATAAAATCATTCATCGTTTAGCTGATATTCCAGATGATTGTTTAACTCCCGTTCCCTCCTTTTTACGCAGTGGCTATTTAATCAACTAAATACTAGAGTGGACAGTTTTAAATTTTCCTTCTTCCCTTCAGTGATTAAACTATGGAATAATCTACCCCAGAACATTGCTAATGCTCCCACATACACTGAGTTCTGTAATGATTTGGACACTTTTATAATTACACCTGTGCATTATAATCACACATGGTTCCTGTACAGTACACAATACAATACAATACAATACAATATTTGTAATCATCATATCACATTTTATTCCAAATCAGACGATGTGACGTGTTATATAATACCAAATTCAATGCTTGAAGCTCAGCTAAACCGCTTTGCTATGCCTTAATGTTAGTTGGCACATGACTGCATGTGTTCTATAAAACTCAAACCCAGAATGAAAAGTACTCATTTCGTCGAGGGTATAAACTTGTAGTAGTGCTTTTTCTACCTGTTATCAAGAATCATTTCTCCATCCAAAATAGGTTAGCCCTTAACTTTGTGACTGTTATAGCAGAAATTATACTTACTGTGGCAGAAATTTCCCCATTATGCTCGCAGTTATGCTTCATTATGCCAGCATTATGCTTTATGCTTTTCATTCTCTATTATGCCAAAATTTATGCCGGCATAATCGATGCAAGCCTACAGAGCATTCACTGAGCAAGTAGCCAAAAACTAAGTTTCCCACCATTTTTAGTGTCCCCAAAGAATAAATCGACTTTCACCAAATAATTTCCTTACTACTGCAGGATTCTTAGCTTGTTGTACTGATATTTGAACCACTACAAATCAGAAGCTGCGAATCTTTTAGATTGAGAAATCGGCACATCATATTTTCACGTATTGCGTGATTTGCAGTAAAAACATGGAATTGTAAGTGCAGCTTCTTGCAAAGGACTGAGTCGAAGTTTCTTATTAGCTGTATGTTATCTTAAGTTGTTGTGCTGTGCAAAAATGAATAGTAATTGGTAAACGTCTAGCTGGGTGGCTTACAATGGCTCGTTTTTGTGTCTGCAAAATCATGAAAAATGTGTTTGAGTTGCTCTGGCTCCTACTACGACAGAAGCCAGATCAGCATGGTCATGCAACTGGATGTTCCCTCAGTCTATAATACAAGTTTGAAAAGAATTTTAAACTGTATGCTATCTGGCTGGTGACGACAAAATATTACGGTGACTTTACGAAAAATAATGCAGCTCACTGCTTGTGCAATTGAAACTACTTTACTAATTATGGGTTAGTGTTGCAACTAACCACTTACACTTTAAATATATCAAACTGGATGACACTAAGCTGTAGCTGCTTTGGTGGCAGAAATTGCCGACGTCCCAAATTGGCCATAAAATATTTCAATATCACCAGCCAGATAGCATACATCTTTTGGTTCTTTCCATCTTTGGATTATAAACTAAGTAAGCATCCAACCGCAGGGACGGGTCTAGAATTTCAGAAGGGGGGGGTGCTAACATGGACATTTATATATGTGGCAAGAAAGTTGATACAACTAGTGTGTGAAGTACACCGAGCATGCAGAGCATGCTCTATCTAGGAGAGTCCGGGGGCATGCCCCCACAGGAAACTTTTGCAAATTTGGCCTATTGAGATCGAAGTTGGTAGTAATTTTGAGTGAAAAATGATGCCACTTTGTTTATGTGATACCATTATTCCCCTACAGTTGTCAACTAAAGGGAACTAAAATTCATGTTAGACTAACATTTTAAAGAACTAGTAGTGGAGACATATGGGTATCAGCTGTACATAATTAAATTTTGTGTTTTGAAGTATAGCATAATTTACAGTCTCATGGCTCAAACTACGCTAGCTGCCCAAACAGTAGAGAGGGTAAGTGTGAGTGGAGTGGGCAAGTAGACTGAATCACCAGTGTGTGGAGTGCATGTGTACTCAGCAGTATAGAATTCTCCAGCTAGTGGCTCTCTAGATCTAGTGACATATATACTCCCTGACCCCCTGAAAATTTTTGGAAAATGGCTATTACAAGATTAAATCTAGAAACTATTTTTAACCAAATGTGGGTACAGTATGAGTGAGTTCAGTTGGAAGTAATTTTAATTAAAAAACAGAACTATACAATGCTTCTTGTTACTGGATTTTACGAAAATGTATAATAGTGGCTTGTCAAAGAGAATAAGAGTGTATAGGTAAGGCCAAGGAGAATATTTAACACACAAGATTCATATTATAGCCACGGTTCTGTGGTGCAGGCTACTATTTTAATCTAACTTTCTAAATGATGGATCCATCCATCACCATAATTGTTTTATAACTAGTCCACAATTACAACTAGTTTTTGGCCATGACTATTGACTAACCCCTTTTCACCACACAATGATCATGACAGCATAAATGCTGCAGTATCTTTTAAGCTTAAAGTTGAGCTTCAAGGGATTTGATAGTGCAAGCTCCAGAACCTGTAGATTTAGACAAATGTAGCATGGGATTTGATCAAGTAAGGGAAGGGAAACAAAAGCGAACAGCTCTGATGTTGCAGCCTTATGAACTTCATCATGTAATGCTAAGAAATTCACTATTATTATAGAGTACTATAGTTTTACTCTAAAGAGAAGCATTTAAACTCAAGAACCAAGTTTGTGCAGAGCCTAAAAAAATTCAACTATTTAACAGAAAGGTTATTTTCAGAATAGATTTTCAATTAATGATGTTTTATACAATTTATAGTACATTAAAGGTATAAATCTTTTACCAAAAGTGATTGGTATCTGGCAGGATGTTTGGTACAATAGTGAGGGTAACAGTGCACAGGTCTAGAAGAATAGATTTAATTTCAGCTTACACTCTGGTAACTTCTTAAAAATTATTGTTTTAATGATGGATGTTCTATTAGAGTAGTTGACTGTTCTATTAGAGTATTTCAGATTTTAGTAGCTTCTAAGGTAAGACTTGTTCCAGGAGTATAATTTTGAACCCCTCTTAGTAATTTTTGGATAAGATTAGCTATTCCCCTTGTTCTTTCCATCTTTTCATTGCCCATGCATGTGTATAAAATGCAACTGCACCTGTACTACAGCTTCGAGAAGCTTCCTAGTTTGCTCATTGTAAAATTTTGGACGGGGGTGCTTCAGCCCCCTAAGCACACAAGACAAGCAGTGTGACTGTAAATTGGTGTGTATGACACCAATATTTATACATGAAAAACTATTCTCTGCCATCATAGATGATTCTAGCATTTAAAATAGGTATTTTGTGGCATCCTTTATCATTGAGGGGTCGTAAGAAGGATCGCAAAGTATCACTTTCATTGAATTTGTGTGTTATTGAAACATAATTGTGACAATAAACTCATTTTGTGCTAAGCCATTACATACAGACAGTTCAGATCAATGTACAAAGCTGGTATAATATGTTTGCATCAACAAAATTAATTTCCATTAGTTCATAGCTAAATAAAATACATTCAATTATGTCATCAGACATCAGAATGTAAACAACAGTAAAGGGATAACCTACTGTGCACTAATGATCAGTGGGGCCAGTACATATCGTACTGTAGAACATGTAAGCCCTTGGTTGAGTGAAATCAAAACCCACAATCAAACTCCATGCTTGGTGATATAGGTTTTAAATACATTTTGAAAACAACGTTTAAGTAGAGATGTTTAAGTAGGTGAGTTGCTGACTGAAACATAGTGTTGTGTACTGTTTGTAAATTGTTTACATTCCAGGATTGTAACACCAATTGTGAAACTGTAGATGATGCAGTGTTTCACAAATAATATTGAAATTAGTGATTGACTATCGATAATAGCATGTCATGACATGCCTCTCACTCCTAAATGCATTAAGCATTAAGTGCTTTTTATCAGTTGCAAATTTATGGTCACACTCTTATCAGTGTGATTGATGTGGTGTGCATACTACCCTTGTAAAGATGTGCTAGTTTGGACAGCAATATCACACCTGTGCTGGTGTGTTATGACCACTTTTGTAATAACAGTGCAGATTTTCCTCACCACATGGTGACACGGATGGATGCTTACTTAGTCTACACTGCAAAGGCAGAAGGAATCCAAGAATGTATGCTATCTGGCTGCTAATATTGAAATATTTTGTCACCAATTTGGGACGTCAGCGATCTCTGCCACCAAAGCAGCTGCAGCTTCGTGCCATCTGGTTTGATATAATTAAAGTGTAAGTGGCTAGTGTTGCAATTAACTTATAATTAGTAAAGTAGTTTCAATTGCACAATCAGCGGGCTGCATTATTTTTCATAAAATCACCGTAATATTTCATTGTCACCAGCGAGATAGCATACAGTTTAGGATTCTTTTCAAACTTGCATTATGGACTGAGGAAACATCCAGTTGCATGCCCATGCTGTGAGGAAGATCTGACTTCTCTCGTAGTAGGAGCCAGAGCAATATAAACACATTTTTCATGATTTTGCAGATGCAAAAATGAACCATTGTAAGCCACCCAGCTAGACGTTTACCCACTACTATGCATGTTTACACAGCACTACAACTTAAGATAACATACAGCTAATAAGAAAGTTCGACTCAGTCCTTTGCAAGAAGCTGCACTTACAATTCCATGTTTTTATTGCAAATCACGCAATATGTGAAAACACAATGTGCTGATTTCTTAATCTAAAAGACTCGCGGCTTCTGATTAGTAGCTAGTGATTCAAATATCAGTACAACAAGCTAAGTATCCTGCAGTAGTAAAAAAATTGTTTGGTGAACGTCGGTTTTTTTCATTGGGGACCCTACCATTTTAGATAGCTTTTGAATTGAGGTTGACTGTATCAGGTGAGCTCCAAGAGTCGGGGGCTCAGATGGAGGGAAATAGTCTTTTCAAAAAATGAAAAAGAAGGCGTAGGGATGAACTAGGCCAAGTTGTGGGCCATTCAGGTCTCAATAAATGGCTAAAATAAAATAATCCACAGCAGAGATATTTATTCAACACCACGGAGCTGTACAGCCATCCCCAGGCTGGCCAGAGCTCCATTAAGGTCCCACACTACACATACAGATCGCCACTGGGATTGGGAAAAGTAGCCAGCAAAGCCAGACCACTCAAGTCTAGCTGATTTGTTTGTGAAATTAGATAGTTTATTCATTTAGTGTTGTATTCTGGGTGAAAAATTGAATCTGCTGACATTGGCGATAAGACCGGTTTTCCCAGACTGGGTCACATGAGGAATTTGGCAGCAGGAAACACTTGGGATATCTTGTTAGCTGATATTCCTGAAAGCTTTCATGTTTTCAAAGCTGCAAACAATTAGCTATGTACCCATGGATTTTTCTGTCTAAAGATGGGACATATTGACAGGACATGCCAAAAAAGATGAGACATCTTGATGGCTTAAAACACTGCTTGAAGGTTCTTAGTTTACTGATTTGCTAAGCTGCTTTACTGTAGTTGTACCCATAGTAAAGTGTCAGTAACTTTAAGTATATGGAACATAATTGTTTACTAAGTTTTAACTCTCCGTAAAACAGCAGGTTTACTGAAAAACTACTAAAATACCAAACAATTAACTGTTCCATATACTGGGGATATACCACTCTAGTAAACAAAGAAGTTTCAAGCAGTGAAACCATGAGTACAGACAGAGCTAAACCTTGCATGGCTTTGAAACTGCGAACATCATAATAACATTGATATTGATAAACAACTATGTACCCACTGATTTCCCTGCTTAAATATGGGACACCTTGACAGGAAATGCCAACTATAGATGGGATATCTTGATGGTTGAAAATCATGAGTACAGAGCTAGACTTTGCATGATTTGAAACAGCAAACATTGAAATAACATTGATTTCGATAAACAGCTATTTATACAATGGATTTTGTTGCCTAAATATGGAACATCTTGACAGGACATCCCAACAAAAGATGGCACATCTTGATGGCTGACAAAATTATGAGTACAGAGCTAAAGCAATTGCACAGCTTTGAAACTGCAAAAATTGTAATAACATAAGATGGAATATCTAGAAAGCTAAAAACCATGAGTACAAAGCTAATTTATAAATAAGCCTGTATGATGACTTATTGACAGCAATTATCAATTATCAAACATACAATGTCTTTGAAGGCCTAATAATCATATTTTATTTTCATTGCTTTACAGAAAAACATGGGGAATTGTGAAGATGGAATTTTGTGGGTTAGGTATACACCACATACGTTTACCAAAGACATAAGGTGTTTAATGAACAGGTCAGTTCACCATTGGTTTGTTCTAGTGACAGGATATCTTGCTGGATGTGCCAGTCACTCTGAGGATACATGTTAGCCTTTAGCTCAGTACATTGGTAACAGAGTGATGGTTGCTTCTTAAGTGTAGCGGCTGATATATAATACTGATTGGAGAGACCTCAACCTAGAAAGTGCACTTGGAGTGAGATCTGTGGTTAAAATGAGTAAGATTTGCTGACTTATACATGAGGTCTTGTCTTAGTAAAAAAATCCCATCCTAAAACAGCTTATAGCTGTAAAAAAGTGCATGTACAAGTAAAGCAGAGTTAACTGCGACAAAAAGTAATGATATCATGATGCAGCCATGTGCAAGTTGTGCAAGTTGTAAAATTAATATTAGATAATCAGATAATACGATATATATATAGTATAGTTAAAGTGTTTATGATAACTATGTGATGCTGCTAGTTCTTAAGTGTGTGAGCATCTAATTGTCACACAAATTTGATTCTCAAAAAAACAATGTGTACAGATTCTCTGATAGCAATAAATGTGACTGTCTCAACAAAAACCCGACTTGTTCGCACAATTAAAAAAATTATTTATTCACTCGGCGATATCAGCAGTGTCCAAGGAATGGAGCACCAAAGTTTCAGCCTTGTGTGGTGCGTAGTTTAGGAATTATAGCGCTAGACAGTGGGAAGAGCAAGGTAATTGATTTGTACAGCGACTATACTGAAAATAAACTACAGGCGCTTACATTCGCAGCCATAACTTCCGTTTGGATTAGTCTGCAACGTTGCAATTTGGCTTAAAACATTCACCATGGATCAGCACATCAAAACCAAGGTATAGTATTAGCCCTGTAGATACTTGCACATGTAAATATGAAGACGGTTTGGTAGAAGAAACGATGACAATATTGTTTACGTTTACCGCATCGTAAACAAATGCACGTGAAGCGCATACTCTTGGAGCTGGAGAAACGAAACAAAGATTTTCAAACTCTCCATGATAATAATAATGAATAGGATGGTATATAGTTTTAATCGATTTGAGTCTTTCGTCTTCGAATACTGGCCCATTTTAAACTTGCATATTTTTTTTTGTAACATGTGTAATTTTACGAATTATTTTTAAATTTCAATTTTCTCAATACGCATGCTTGTGCAAACAAGTCGGGTTTTTACTGAGACGGTCACAAATAGTTTGAGTATGGCTGCCTCTCCTTTGTTCATAGCATTGCCATATACAGGAAAGGTAGCCAAACTCAAACTATTTATTACTATCAGAGAATCTACACACATTGAGTTTTTAAATTTGTGTGGCAATTAGATACTCACACTCTTAAAAACTAGCAGCATCACGTAGTTCTCATAAACACTTTAACTATACTATTGTATTATCTGATTACCTAATATTAATTTTACAACTTGCACACCTCGCACGTGGTCACATTATGATATCATTACTTTTATCACAATTAACTCTGCTTTACTTGGACGCACACATTTTTTACAGCTATAAGCTGTTTTTGGATGGGATTTCAATACGTTTTGTTAGAATAAGCATACACTGTTGATAACAGTAGGTGAGTATTTATAGTTTTGACAGAAACCCTAGATTACAGTGACAGAATATTAAAATACAACTGTAATTTTAGTGGCATGCAACTACAGTCAACTAACACCCATTTGAACCAGTATACCCTTAGTAACACTTTGCCTTTCATCTTTTACTGCATTAAAATGATCAAGATACTCTAATCTAATCCAAAACAGCCAAGCTGTAAAAAAAGAGTGCGGCCATCAAAAAGGCTATGATGAAAAAAGATGTGAAATCTAAGGTGGTGGCCAAGAAATGACTGTGATGGTAGGATAATGGTAAAAATTTTAATAATGGCAATTCAAGTGAATTTGGTGCCACTTGGTCTTGGTACAAAATTCACCTGAATTGTCGTTATTAAATTTTTTACCATTAAGGTACCATTACAGCCATTTCTTGGCCGCCACCTTGGATTTCACATCTTTTTTCACCATAGCCTGTCTGAGGGCCTCACTCTTTTTATACAGCTTGGCTGTTTTAGATTAGATTTCACTCCTTTTTGTATTTGTATACCCCAAAGCCAGCCTATGGCCAGCTTTAGGGCCCTTTTAACCTACTTTTTTTCTTTACCACCGGAAGAAGAAAAAGATGAAGTAGATTTTAAATATTTCAACTATTTTCAAATTTCATCAGCAAATGT
The DNA here is from genome assembly GCF_963678975.1 of Dysidea avara. NCBI lineage: Eukaryota > Metazoa > Porifera > Demospongiae > Dictyoceratida > Dysideidae > Dysidea > Dysidea avara. Next base: position 38,308,681 of record NC_089273.1, read on the forward strand.
ACAAATTATATATACATATGTACCACTTTAACATCTCAGATCAAAGGAAATCCAGTGCATATATATCACATATCGCACTGGCTCAAAATGTTAACGAGATCTACGCACTGCTACCAGTGCGTATATCTCGTTAAGGTAGTGCGTATATCCCAGTACCAAAACAGCCAAGCTTAAGTAATAGTTATAACTATTCTATATAATACTAATACATAGTCATTGTCCTGTATATCTCGTTACACACTGCCTTAACGACTCGTGCCCATGGTATAACTATTACATATATATATGTACCACTCTGCGTGGGCAGTTCAAAGGCACCGCCAGTGCCATAATTTGTATATTGCACTTCTGCAGACCGCAGCGAGTGCATTATAACTTATAACGCACTGGTTGTGGTTTTGTAGACCACAACGAGCGCATTATAAGTTATAATGCACCAACCGCAGTACAATATACAGATATTGCACTGGCTGCGGTTTTGTGCAGCATAGCACAAGTGCCAGTGGCGAAGACCACTACGACACCTCACCTAATAGGTGGAAAGACACTACACAGATCACTCGAATTCTTTTATAGCCTGACATGTAAAGGTCGATTGTGGGCCATAACGTCACCAATACGTATAATGTTTACAAGCAGCCAATGGCGATCGAAAAAGCCAACGCGGGTGGCCACAACTCTAGTCTACATATATATAAACGTAGTTATACACTTTACTAGTCTGGTGCCATCTTAGCCCAGATTAAACTGTAGTCCACTTCGACAATGACTCAATAAAACAAATATATTCTAAATAATACTAACCTTTACGTTCAATTGTGATAACCAGTTTTGTCATGCCACCAGATTCGAGTTTAGCCAGTGTGAATAGTAAGAATTAGACTAATATCATTTAGTAGTTAGGTTTTGTTTACTTAAACCTTCTGTTTAGCTGCTTTTTTTCACTCCAGAGAATCACTATGGTGATTAGTCTGGTGCTTAGTCTATATGGCACGCTGGCATGCTGAGCACTACATGATGAGAGTGGAACAGTGAATGCAGATTAGTGATATAACCCATAGCGTACTAGCTTTCAATATCTCAGGTGGCTGCAGTACTGCAGGGGGAACGTCATCGCAACGTCAGGCTTGGTTACCCACAATCGATGTTAGAAACCTGGCCTTTATAAGTGTTACAGCTGTCTTGTGAGACTCTCCCCACCTATTAGGTGAATGGTACATAACAGTTATACAACGTGCACTCGTGCTCTACCTGTATAAACGCACTTGCCTTCGGGCCTGACAGCCCTCAGGCTCGTGCGTTTATATCAGGCAGAGCACTCATGGCCGTTGTATAACTATATAATAAAGAACTATGCATGGGAGTATCAAAGTAAAAAAACGTTCTATATTTGCCATAAAGGCACAAGTGTTCTATATTGGGCAGTTATAGAACACTTTAATAGACCACAGTTCTATATCAGGTAGTTATAGAACTGCCAGGTCTATTTTGTAGGCTGATAGCCTACTTATAGTGAGTAATCACTCATTTTGGTCAGTACAACCAATCAACCAAGCCAGTGTAGGCTGATAGCCTGACTGTGGCTGGCTGACCAGTCAATCCAACCAGCTAGAGAAAAACCAATGGATTTATTTTATAGACACACTTGAAGATTTCGATGATAGTTCCTTGTGGTCAGCAGTAGTGAACGTTCTTAGTACGTTTTGCTCACATGACCGGACGAGTCCTAAGAATATCACAGAAATATGCTTATTAAAGTACCACAATCAAAAAAATTTCGTATTGAGAAGACAGATTAGTCTCACAAAACGACTAATGAAGGCGCAGCACAGTGCAACACAGGCAAAACGCCTATTCTACCGATGATAACACTTCTCCGTAAGTTTCTAATTGTTTCGTGTGTCTTGTGTGTACCTCAAGTTGACAGTTCTCTATACCAGATAAAGCACTGCCTTTCGCTCATGCTATACAAGAAATATAGCACTCAAAGAGTGGTCTCGAGACGAAATATAGCACTCGGCTTCACTTCGTGCTATATTTGTCTCTCGCCCACTCTTTTTGTGCTATATTTCCCGTATAGCACTCGCGGCAGTGCTTTGTCTAGTACATATATATAAAATACGTACATTAAAAAAATACATACATTTATTACAAGCCAATTATTTCGTACAGATAACTTGTTTGCAGCTGATTTCTCTACTGGGTGACTGGAAATGCAGCTGAACTCTCTACAGGGTAATTTTTTGTAGATTAACTCTCTACAGGATTCTCTCTATGGGATGACTTTTTCTAGCTGAACTCTCTCCAGGGTTATCTGTTTGTAGTTGAACTCTCCAGGTGATTTGTTTGTAACTGAACTCTCTACAGGCTAATTGTGTTTATACAGTAGCTGAACTCTCTACAAGGTGATTTGTTTCTTACTGATCTCTTTACAGGGTTACTTTGTCTGATTTATCTCTCTAAAGGGTGATTTGTTTTTATAGCCCTCTACAGGGTGAATCTTTTAGCTGATCTCTCTACAGGATGGCTTGTTTCTAGCTGAACTCTCTACAAGGTAACTTCTTCTAGCTGATCTTTCTACAGAGCGATTTGTTTGTAGCTGAATTCTCTACAGGGTGATTTGTTTGCAGTTGAACTCTCTACATGGTAGTTCTTTGTAGCTGAATTCTCTACAATGTGACTTCTTCTAGCTGAACTCTCTACAGGGTGATTTGTTTGTAGATGAACTCTCTACAGGATGACTTGTTTCTAGCTGAACTCTCTACAGAGTGATCTGTTCGTAGCTGAACTCTGTACAGGATGATTTGTTTGCAGCTGAACTCTCTACACGGTAGTTTCTTTGTGGCTGAACTCTCTACAAGGTGACTTCTTCTAGCTGATCTCTCGACAGGGTGATTTTTTTTTTGTAGCTGACTGCTCTACAGGGTGATTTGTCTGTTTCTGAACTCTCCACAGGGTAATCTGTTCGTAGCTGAACTCTCTACATGATGGTTTCTTTGTAGCTGAACTCTCTACAAGGTGACTTCTTCTATCTGATCTCTCTACAGGGTGACTTGTTTCTAGCTGAACTCTCTACAGGGTGACTTGCCTGTAGCTGAATTATCTATCATATTAACTGTTTGTAACTGAATTCCCTACAGAATAACTTGCAATGTAATATAATTCTATAATGGAGTAAGTTATAAACGTAGCTGAATGCTCTATTAGGGTGACTGTTCTATTAGGGTATCTAGATCTCGCATTTGCTATACGTAGTTGCGTTCCGAATCATAACTCGGTGGTTTGTAATCCGATTCTTCTGTACTACTTTGAGGACTTTCCATGATGATTATTCCAGCTACACACTGATGTTCAGCTCATTGCTCTAGGCGGTTTGCCTAGGCAGGTTTACATAAAAATAATAGTTGTTTATTCATTAAAATCGATCGCGTAATTTTGACACAGGTTGGGTTTTGTATCATATCTCCATGGTCTTTATCTCGATTCCTTTCAAACCACAAAAAGGCACTCCTACGATCGTTACTCCATCTACATCTCAATTTTCAACTCATTCCTCCTAGGGGTTTACCCTGTATGCGTGACAGACCTTCGACCTTATTTTACGCAAATCATCGATCATAACACCGTGAATGTTCATCGAATTCCTACCAAAGTTGGTACTGAGATCCGCCTAATTGAGCCCTTTACGTGTGCTAAACTTCAGCGCGATCGGAGCATGAGTTCGTGTTTTATGGCGGATTTTGCGAATTGTGTGAAATGAAGATGAAGAATAAACGAAGAAATTAAAGCAAAATTTTGTTCGCTCGTATCTCGGAAATGGCTGGAGCGATTTCCTTCAAAGTTGGTATGTAGACTCCCCTAACTGGCCGACACGTCTGTTGCAAATTTGGATCCAATCTGATTAGGGATTACAGAGCTACATAGGTGTGACAATTGCGTTTCTTTCTTCCTGTTAATAATACTCACGGTGTGGCATGACGGCTTCTTGGGCAGCACGACACACTACCGTGTGTCTTGATAGAGCAGTCACAAAACAACTCTAACCCAGCAATCGGTATTACACATAGTTACAACTTCTGCCAGGCATTGCATTGTATAGTTTAAATTACTAGCTACTTACAGACTTTACAGTATAAAGATACACCGGGAATGTCTATTTTACAGACCGAACCGGACCGCCGGACTGGAAGTTCCTGTTTAGCAAGCCAAGTGTTCAATACGTTCAAGTTTATTTTACGGACAAGACCAGTAGTCTGTGTGCCAGCCCACGAACTTTTTGCCAGCTCTGTCATGCTCGGATGATTGTAGCTTCGCATTGGTCTGGTCACTCTCGTGCTGGGCGTACGTATCTAGCTATAGCCATAGCCCTGCAAAGCCATTTTATTAACTACAGTAACTGTATAGCTTACAGTAAATAGCAACCTCGATAGCAACTGTTCAGGGGTGAAGCTTATCAGAGACTACAGCAATCTTGCTAGCTAATGCCCTTAGTAGTCCGGTAGATATAACTGAAACGCCCTGATATTGTGATTCACAATCAGAGAAGTAATTCAGTGGCCTTACTAGAGCTTACCTGTCCTTTGGACTCTGTCCATCATCTCGAATCTGCAAGAGACCGTAAGCTTGGGAAGGAAGATTATCAGCTACTCTTGGCTGAATTAGATCGACTTGGGATTTCTAGCTATTACGATACAATTGAGATGAGTGTACTAGGCCACTATCTACCAATTTCATTGTCATCTTTTACAAACTGTGTGAATTTTATTCAAAGTGAGTTTACGATAACTAAATCTAGAAGTAAAAGGATCTTTGCAGTGATATCAATTTCTTCCTCTAGGAGGATATTTATGGCGAAGGACTGCCAGGAATGGTGTGTGGAGACTTGAACGTTGTATTTGTATAATATATAATATAATTAATTTGTCTTTTTAATTGAGTGTATATGTAATGCTGTTTTTGTTTTTATGTTACCCTTGCCATGCCCACTTTTGGAGCTTTTATTGCCCTATTTGTAGTAGCATGTGTCCGAGGATATAATTATACTGTTACTGTGTTTTCATCAATAAAACTGATGGTTTTTCTCTCAGGGGTGAACCCGGAAAAAATTCGAAGAAGCTGATTTTAGTATCATTAGAAAGCACATTTTTCATAGAATAACATATCCAAAATCCTCTAAAATCCACCTTGGTTAAAAATTTTCATGGCCAATTTAGTATTGAGGCATATGTGACTGGATTCGGGAAAGTGGATCTTCCACACATATCCAATTTACCAACTTTGACAACTCATAACTTTAGATTGGAAAATGGTATTGACTTGAAATTTGATCAGTAGTGAGCACCAGCATCACGTATTAGGTGGAGAAAATTTCAGATTGATATTCAACTTGAACACTAAGTTGTGGTTTCTCAATCAGATGCATTTGCAAACCTATTTTTGCAAATCTGGTCATTTGTGACCAACAAAAATGTGTTATCCTTAAATTATTTTTTCATAAGAAACAGTTTCCTTAGTACTTCTGCAACTCTCTCCTCCACATTTTGCAACACACTAATATTCCATGTTTGCAACAAGAGCATAATATTGCTACCACATGGATTTGCAGTGAAAAGCTGGCATTTATATTGTACAAAATTAATATATATCAGGGGCGGATCCAGAGTCTGGAAGGGGAGGGGGGGGGGGGGGGGGCACTTTGCTGAAAAAAGTTGAAGAGCAAAAAAAAAAGGTCACAACAAAATAGCTAGTTATCCTTTACCAAATATATTATATCAAGTATGTTATGTAAAATAAAATCCTATTTATAGCTTCATAAGTAAGCTGCACTGCCTCATGAACACTTTGACTGCTTTATTAGAGTAATTGACTGCTCTATTAGAGTATCTCGATCTTATATGCAATTTCTTGAAGGGGGGGGGGGCATTTGCCCAAATACCCCATCCTGGATCCGCCATTGTATATGATCTCTGGGACTGGTCCCATGTCTATCATCATCGGTTGCAGTATTAATCCTTCTAGTTTCCAGCCCCATATTAAGTTCCCTCCAATGAATAACTTTTTGAATCAGCTAAAACCATTGATCCTTAAAACTCCATCCAACTGCAAGGGTTAGCACACTTTCACAGCTCGCATGTGTAATAACTTTCTGATGCCACCATTTCCATGTATTTTGTTTTGTATACCTGAGACTCCTCAATGAATCAGACTGATTTCCATCAAACTCCAACTTTTTCAACATGTGCAATTGTTGCATTGTACAATCCATCATTAACTTTTCAATCGTTTGCACTTCATTTGATTGCTGATTAGGTCGACTTTACCTATTCAAATGTTGCGGACATTGTATCACAGCCACCCTAGGCATGTGAAAAGGGGACCTACATATGTGGCCAATAACATCATCATTTTTTCCAAATCTTCAAATGTTTTACAACCTCTGAATGTAAAGTGATATGTACTTGTCATGTTCTGCTTCCAGCGTGCACCAGTAGCACAAGAACTTCATTGTTGTCATCAGCTACAACATTCACTCTACTTCCTTCAATTTCAAAATTGAAGTGAACATTGGACCATCAGTGTGTCAGAATCTCCATGTATGCAATCAGTGTGTAGGGCTGTCAGCATCCCCAGGTATGTTATGTTATGTGCAGGTGCAGACATTCATTCAAGTGAATCTATGGAAGCATACAGTACAAAAATCAGGAAGTTTTCTTGCAAATGAAAAGAGCAAACATCAATTGATTTTCCAATACCTGAGAGATGATGGCCAGGTTGTGCATCAGGGTAATTTGGATGCTGACACACTGATTGTTCAATGTGCACTTCAATTTGCAATTGAAGGCAGTAAAGTGTGTTGTAGCTGATGACACTGCCTCCTGCATGGTGCACCAGAACATAGCAAGTATATCTTTTCTTTCAGAGGTTGGGAAACATTTGAGCATTGCAAAATTGATGACATTATTGGGCACATATATATATATATATAGGTCCTCTGTAATGTCATAATTACATCTTCTCTTTTCGCATGCTTGCATGGAGTGGCTGTGATACAACATCTGCAACATTTGAACAGGGTAAAGTTGGCCTAATCAAGAAGAAAATGATGTGCAAATGATTGCAAGAGCAACACACTTTCACAACTTGTATGTGCATCCACAAGTTATTCATTAGAAGGAACTTGATGACTAACTTGATCCATTACCATAATGGAGCTGGAAACTAAAAGGATCGAGGCTATATGCAACTGATGATGACAGACGTGGGACTATAGTATGTTCATGTTGAGCTGAATCCTGAAAAAACAGCTAAAATTTAAATGTTGATTTTTTCTCAACTGAGTTAACATTTCAGCCAACCGGATGATTATTAGTAACAGCAAAGGTGTCAACAACAGACATGTATGGTTTGGCTCCATTACAAGTTCGGGAAAGGTCTATAATGGACACTGTATTTGCATGGCTTCCCCATAAGAAATGTATTGTGAAAAAAATTGATTGGCCGTAAATATTATGTCAAACATTTTAACAAAAAGATTTTGAAATATTTTTAGCGGGTCAAGCAGTACTACAAATGAGCCAAATTTCAAGATCGTGAGTAATTGCATCCATGAGTTATTAAATGTTTTTGAGGATTCAGCTCAACGTGAACATACTATAGCACCAGAAGTCTTACTTAAATTTGTGCAATATAAATGCAAGCTTTCTACTGCAAATCCATGTGGTAGCAGCATTATGCTCTCATTGTATTCATGGATTAAAGTATGTTGCAGCATGTGGCAGTTACAGGGGAGAGAGTTGCAGAAGCGCTGAGGAAACTGTTTACAATAATTGTGACAAATATATTTGTTCAGAACTTACATGATAGGCACCTTTTTATTTCTATAACCAGTCTTATTCTTATTTCATATTGATTGCAATGAATTTCTTATGAGAAAATATTTTAAGGATAATATGCATTTTTGTTTGTCACAAACGACCAGATTTGGAAAAAATAGGTCTACCAAATGCATTTAATAAAGAAACCACAACTTAGTGTACAAGGTGAATATATATCAACCTGAAATTTTCTCTAACTAATAAGTAACTCTGGTGCTCACTACTGATCAAATTTCAAGTCAATACCATTTTCCAATCTGAAGTTATGAGTTGTTATAGTTGGTAAATTGGATATTTGTGGAAGATCCACTTTCTCGAATCCCATCACATATGCCTCATTACTAAATTTGCCATAAAAATTTTCCCTGAGGTGGATTTTAGAGGATTTTGGATATGATAAAAAATTACTTTCTAATGATACCAAAATCAGCTTTCTTCGAATTTTTTCCAGGTCCAGCCTTAAATCTACTGGACTATAGCTACCTGGCCATTTAGCTAATATAGTGTCAAGCATGCTAGCCCTTTTGAGGTGACAGAACAAATCAAATGATTGAAAATAGTGACTACTCAAAAATATATCAGTCTGTAGATAGCAGCTTGAAAGCTTTTCATACAACCAAATAATCAAGCATGTGTATAGATAATGATTTGAAGCACAGCCTGAATTTGTAAGCAATAGCTACTGACCAAGGAACATATATCTGTTCCAAGCATCTTTGTTGTCATAGTAGCTACCACCGAGGGTGCCACTTTTCATCAGATCACTGATATCTGGTTGCCTTGGAATATAGAATTACACTATTTTGCTGTCAGACTTTAAATTCATAGAAGTTTCCTTTACTAGGAAACATTGAAAACTATAGTGCTGATTTTGAAGACATTTCAATAAATTCCCACGGCTGGTCATAAAGATCCAGGTTGTCAACCAAGGTACAAAGCAATGGAATAAGTAATGCTAGTAATTTATACAATATGTCACAGTCATCAAGATTCTCACGTATGCATGCACATCTACAAAATTTAGAATATAGATGGACGGACTCTCTGTCTGTTGCAAACATGCCATTTAAGCTCAAACAGGAGCTACATGCTATATAACATAAACGTATGTAATTCCTGGTCAGGTTACTGACAGTTAGCCAGTGAGGTCTGTCACCATCATGTAGCATTAAATTTTTGGATATAACTAGCACTGACTGCTGAGTATGTATAGTTCATTGTGAGTCCATTAAAAACATATTGGCTGATTGTACAGGGTAAACTAACTGGCTGGCATTGATAATACTGCAATTTGTCCATGCTCCTGTGGTGATCACTGCATGTTTTATCAGAAACCCAGAGTATAGTGACTTGTATAATAATGCACATACATTATTATTAATTGTAATTACATCCAATCATGAGTGGCCCATGCATCGTCATTTAAAGTTTGCTTGTTAGATGGGGACATGATATGGAGGAGACATCAAGACCATTTAAGACGACATCAAGAAACCACTGTCACTGAGCTATTTGGATCATCTAGGGAAAACCCAATAACAGAAACTGTTCCCTCCCTTTTGCCACATTGTAACCCAAGATGTAGTTGTATACCAAACCTATAAAAGGTATCAGAATTATTTACTATTTAATTATAATTGCTCCATCAATTAAAGGAGGAGATGTAGCTAATGACTTGTAATAATGCACGCACATTATCAATTGTAATTACATCAAACCACATGCACCTTGATGTAATACAACTTAGTTTCAGTTTTGTAAGAATTGCTGTAGTTTCATGCTGTTGTGAAAGTAGGGATGTACCTGTGTGTTTTTTGTAACCATTGTGTGGTTTGAATTTTTTGAGTGATTATAACACCCTGATCTATAAGTTCCATGTGGAAACTGGACTGCTATATGTACACTGTGGTATTGCACATGAATCACACCTAGGTAATATTTAACAAGTCAAGCATTTAAAAGACTTGCACACATGTCCTTTCCATCTGGTGTCACACACACACACACACACACACACACACACACACACACACACACACACACACACACACACACACACACACACACACACACACACACACACACACACACACACACACACACACACAAACACACACACACACACTGTGAACCTTCTTGAGCTCTACCAAAAAGCTCTTTTGTTCCACTTTGATACCGGTATGCAATGCCGCATGGTCAGATTTCCAGTCCTCTGTGTACAATTATCGAACAAACCAATATCACATGAAAATGTTACAGTCGCTATATCGCTTACTGTGTAATATTACAGCAGTTTTTTTTATGAAGTTGCTATTGTTCTGGCAGCCGGAAATATTTTGTCAGTGCTACTGTTCCAGCATTCCACTAGATTTCTCACTATCAAGCACACTAGTTGTATGCTATGCCCCGAGTATTCGACTTTAGGGCACACGTCTAGTAGGTTGCCTGAGTATTCGACTTTAGGGAACGCGTCTAGTAGGTTTCCCTGAGCATTCAACTTTAGAGGACGCGAAAAGTAGTTCTAGTATTAGGGTTAGGGTCGGGTTCAGCTTTAGTTTCTTCTTCACCTTCAATATATATTATATAGAAGTTACTCCACTCGGAGACATATAAGGTAGAAACTAAGGGAGTTGGGTAGCTAGGAGCCATGTAGCACAATGGGTAGGACTCTGGGCTCAAGCACTGGAGGTCCCAGGCTCGATTCCCGCTCAAGGCATTTTGTGTTTTTCTTTGTTTTTTGAGGACCTTTTTTGTCTAAGTTTTATTTTTATTCACGTGACTGCCGGAACAATAGCAACAGCCTTTTTTTATAGTCTAGCTTGGTATAGCTATGTATACAATTGCAAGTATTATTAAAAAGGCCATAGCTAACTATTGTTTTTGACTGGCCAATTTTCCTTGATCTGTATCAGAAGAAAAAGTGTTAATTAATTTGATCAAAGCTGCCGTTGGTTACACACTGAAACAATGTTTTGGCTCTGCAGCTGGCACGCAGCAATAGCTAACTATCCTTCCGAAAAATTTCTTCCCCAGACTGCTCAACAGCTCAGTGACAACTAGCTATAGCTAGGTAACAACTAGCAACAAATAGATACAGTGGGAGTTTACTTTCGTGGACTACACACCAGCTCTTATAGGCATAAAAAATATGCCTCCAGTCCCCAGAGGCAGAGAAGTCGCACATTGCTTTGCACATGGCTAATCTGCAATCTCTGTCCCTGAATCACCTGCACTGAAGCTTTAAATTAACCATCTTATGACTTCGTGTATGGCTAAATCTTCACTCTTGTCCACCTTGAAACAATGGCACATTACATTATGCTGAGATAGCTACTGAACACCATTAGCTCTGATGGGACCCGAAAACCCGCAGCTCTCACAAGCTTTCAGCCTTTAGAGCCTTACACACAAAATTCAAAAAGCACGCACGATCATGAAAGCATCGATCCACGTCGAGCAATCCACGTGCATGCATGCCTTAATTATACCTCTTCCGGTCTGGTCCATAAAATAGACCTGCTAAACACCTAGCTTGCTAAGCAGGAACTTCCGGTCCGGTCCGTAAAATAGACACCCCCAGATACACCACTTGTAGAAACGTGACTGTTCTATAAGAGTGACTGACTGCTCTATTAGAGTATCTCGATCTACTTCAAGCATTGTCTAACTCAAGCGGAGAAACTACCCCCTACCCATATCAATAGGAGCTCTTGTGAAATGAAATGAGAATAGTAGAGAAATGGCAAGTATGTACAGAGACAATATAGGGTCACGTAATTATGTCCTGTTGTAAATAAATGCCATTAAAAATTATATTACTACTAAATAAGCACACCAGAATAGGTTGTGATTGTTGTCTCATCGTCTGAAGGTTTTCTTTTCGTGTTGAAGGGATTTAGTGCCACTGAGGCACTATTGGTGAGTTTAACTATACATGTACTTGTGTTGTAAAACTTAACCTGTGCCAAAAAACAGCCCAGCTGTAAAAAAAGGCGATGCCAAGAATGCACAAGTACATGTTCACGGAGTAACCAAAAGACATTATATCAAAATCTGGCCAAGAAAGCATTTACAGCATAGGAACTTTTGGGCATTCATTATCTATATGCTTCACATTATCACATCCAGCTAGCTGTACATGTGTGCTTGCAATATAAACAATACTACTGAGATGTTAAAAGGTATTACACTGCATTGTTACCAAAATTAATTTAACTAAAAAATTACAATTAGTTTCTACTTGGCCATCTGTTTATTTTAATATACAGTGCAAAAAGATGGCCAAGTAGAAACCAATTGTAATTTTTTTGTTAAATTAATTTTGGTAACAATGCAGTGTAATATCTCTAATCATCTCGGTAGTATTGTTTATATTGCAAGCACACATGCACATCTAGCTGAATGTGATAATGTGAAGCATATAGAAAATGAATGCACAAAAGTGCCTATACTGTAAATGCTTTCTTGGCCAGATTTTGATATCATGTCTTTTGGTTACTCCGTGAACATGTACTGTACTTGCGCATTCTTGGCCTCACCTTTTTGTTTACAGCTGGGCTATTTTTGGCACAGGATATCACTACTTTTTGTTGAATAGAGAACATACAGTTAGGTATTATATTACATAGGAGACACTGCTTGCATGGATGCATAATAACAGCTTCGGCAACAGATTAACTAGCTAAAATAGTAGCAAAAGCTTCCAAGTTCCACTGTGAAAAAGGTGGGATATAATATGGTATTTCCAGTGGCTTATTGAATACAAATAAGCTTTAATATAAATCCTGTATTATACTCATCTTATACTTTAGTATAATGCATACTATACTATTGCATGTATGGTTTCAGTTTAATTACCACAATACTTGAAATAACTTATATCTGATATAATTCCCACACTATACCATAACATATATGGTTTCAGTATGTTTAACACATTAACTAAAGCCTTATGTGGGATTGTTAGTATAATACAGGTTATACCAAGCTTTTTTGTATTCAATAAGCCACTGAAAATACCATCTTATATCCCTATTTTTTCACAGTGTTCAATGTTTAGAAGTACTACAAAAAGTGACTTGCTAAGAGAAAACTCATTCAAACTGAAAATAATGTTCAAATTCCCACAAGGACTCACGTGATATCTCATGTGATGTTTCACGTAAATATGAACCAGCAAAGTCGAGGCTACAGTCTTAACTGTTCTTGCTGAAGCAGTGGGTTGGTGATATAACTAGTCTAGTTGAAATCTGTGCTTGACAAGTGGAGCCGAATCAGCTGCGAGTTGTTGCTGAATGTATGCCTCGGAATGGACATGACGGCACTGAATGCATTACACTATTCTCCCAGCAAATTGCTGGGTAAGTTTGTGTATAGCTAATTCATTGTAAACGGCTATATAACTACTGTCGCAATTTTAGACAGGAATCTCCCATGCCATAGTAGCTTCCTGGGATACTATGCTTATGTAGGACAGAGCCTCGTAGCTGGCTTGTTCTAGCAGTGTGGGTCAGACCGCAAACAAGTTGAGCTGAACCCCGACAAAACAGCTAAAAATGAAAGAGGATATTTTCTCAACATTTCAACCAACCAAGGTGATTGGTGATGACAACAAAGATGTCAATAGCAAACAAACGCTTCCACCAACAGTTCAGGAAAGGTTAATAGGCTATATACTTTTATGGCTTCCTATAATATATGGTGAAAACTTTGACTATAAATAATGTGTCAGGCAATTGAATGATTAGCAGGGAAATCAATCCTACAAGTGAGTTAATATTTTTGAGGGGTCAGCTCAGTGCGTACATACAATAGACAGTAATTACTATGCATCGATTGATTGATGTGATAATAATATAAGCAGATCTGAGACAACCATGGACCGTACTATATAGTAACTGGGCAGATATATAGAGTTATGTATACTCTGATATAATTGTTGAGTGTTGTAGTTTGTCAATGTTGAAAGAACACCAGATCACGTGATTGCGTATGGTGGTTCTTTGACAAGAGTGCTGTATTGTTGCTTTAATAGCTCCCAGAAGCATATTTTGAACATGATTAGGCTTCTGTTGATGTTTGTTTTACCAAAGTTTGTTTGTGTGATCACTGGTGTGGATATCCTAGGGATCTTACTCCAAATAACGTTCGCCACTAAACGCTCCACCTTGTACCGTGGTGTCCAACGTTTCTACGTCTGGTAAAACAGTACCACAAAAGGTGAGACTTCAGTACTTGTTTGTTCTGTTTTTGTTGTGGTGCTTCCTATAGTTTTATTGTGAACAACAATTTTGAGTATGCCAAAGCATGGAAGAGTACCAGGGGGAACTCCACCGTCCAAGGAGGGGAAGAAGTCAGCTAGTTTGTGTGTTACTTGTAGTAAGGAGTCAAGTACTGATTGTGTTGAATGTGATTGGTGTGGGAAATGGCAACACAGAGAGTGTGCTGGGCTATCTACATCAGAATTAGAAGCGCTAGCGGATATATGGGATCGTCAGCCCACTGAATCAAATGTCATGTTTTTTTGTACTGTATGTAAGCCAAAGGTCACACTAACCCTGAAGTTCTTCACAGACATACAAGATGAGCAGGATGAAATGGAGAAAAGACTAACGCAGATAGAGGACAATCTGAAGAAATTACAACCTGTGGATTCAACAGAAGCAAATCCTAGTGACCAAACACAGCCTACTCTTCAAACACAGCCGGTTTCTCAGTCTAAAGAGCAAATATCTGAAATGGTGTTTCCAACATTAATGAAGAAAAAGAAAAATCTAAGAGACGTTTGAATGTTATAGTACATAATGTTATTGAATCAACATCTGAGGATCCTGAACTTAGACGTAAGCATGACATTGATTCTGTGTCATCCATCTTTCATAAACATCTGACAGTCCCTGCCACAATCACTAGAGCAATCCGGTTGAGCAAGAAAGGCGATAGGCCAAGACTTTTGAAGGTTTCGGTTGCGTCTGAGTCAGACAAGGCATCAATTATGCAAAATTGTACCAAATTTCACAATGTTAACCTACCTAACATAATTCAAAAGGTTTTTATCACCCCTGATCTCACACCTAGGGAGCAGGAAGTTAATAAGAAGCTACGTGCTGAACTTAAAGAACTAAACAAAGATGGGAACAAATTTAAAATAAAAAACTGGAAAATAGTGCAGAGGAGCCCCATGCACTGATAATTTATCCTTAATCCTGAATTTTTGAATCATTCCGATATATTAGATGTAGCTGTTGTCAACTGTCAAAGCGTCCTTGCAAAACGACTTGATTTTCAGAACTTTATAAACCGTCACTCACCAAAAATCATTATTGGTTGTGAATCATGGCTGTCTCCCTCTATAGTTTCAAGTGAAAATTTCCCCCAACAATATCAGGTATACTGTAAAGACAGATTCGATGGTTATGGGGGTGTATTCATTGCTTGTCACAATTCATTGTTGTCTACTGCACTTGAATACCATACCACATCTCTATGTGAATTGGTAGTATGTAAAATTCAGTTAGCCACAGGCCCTCCACTTATTATTTGCTCAGTGTATCGCCCACCAAATGTAGATATACCATATTTAGAAAATCTTTGCACTGTCCTACGTGATATAATCGATCACAATCCTGGTTCTGTTGTGTGGATTGTAGGCGATGCAAATTTCCCAAATATAGATTGGGACTCCTACTCAGTTAGTGGTAACAATTATCCTGTACATCTGTGTGAAACTTTTCTCAACTTCATTGAGGATGTGGCCTAACACAAACTGTCAACTTTCCAACTAGATATGCAAATACTCTTGATATTTTCCTAACAAACCAACCATCATTAGTACTTTGTTGTAAACCATTGTCAGGAATTAGTGATCATGATATCGTGTATGTGAAGTCTACTGTAGAAGTCAAACAACAAAGCAATCCCTCAGTGCGATCTTATAAACCTCTGGAACAGGGCAAATAACGATATCATTAGCGAATACATTACAAGATCTAGTGAACAGTTTTTAGAGGAACATGGTATGGATACACAAGTTGATGTCTTATGGAAAGTGTTCAATGAAATGTGTCAAAAGTGTCTAGATATGATTCCATCAAGAACTTATAAACCTGGCCATAGTCCCCCTTGGATGAATCCCACCATTAAACGTCTATCTCAAAGGAAGCAAAGACTATATAATTTGGCCCGACATTCCAAGTCTAGTGATGCCTGGTAAAAATATCGACAGATAAAGAAAGAAGTTCAAAGGGCATGTCGGCAATCCCACAACTCCTATATTCAACACTTAGTCACCCCTGGAACATATTCTACAACTAAGAGGTTATGGAGTTACATTAAGAATCAAAAGAAGGACTACTGTGGCATACCACCATTACTAAAAGGAGACATTCTGATCTCTGATACAGCAACCAGAGCAAGCTTATTGAATGACTATTTCTCCTCTAGAAGATTTAAATTCTGTGCCACATATTGAAATTTACCTATCCCACTAATGGAACCTATCAGCATTAATCCAGAAGGTGTTAAAAACTTATTAGAAACCCTGGAGGTAAACAAAGCTCCAGGTCCAGACCAAATTCCACCCCAATTTTTAAAAACCTTTGCAAGCTACATTACGCCATTTCTTGTGCTGATCTTCAGGGCCTCTTTGCATCAAGGCCACCTTCCATCTGAATGGAAACATGCTACTGTTGTGCCTGTTTTTAAAAATGGAGATCATAAATTACCATCTAACTACCTTCCAATATCCTTAACACCAATTTATTATAAAGTTCTAGAGCACATCATCTATTCTTCCATCAGCTCTCATATGGAAAATCATCAACTTATTCAAGAAGAACAGCATGGTTTTCAGAAAAATAAGTCCTGTGAAACACAACTGATCTACACAATTCATGAATTTGCAACAATACTTAATGACGGTGGAGAAGTGGATGCTTTGTTTCTTGACCTTAGCAAAGCTTTCGATAAAGTTCCACATGTAAGACTTCTTCAAAAACTTAAGTATTACAGAATTTGTCCATAATTGGATGAAAGATTTTCTTGGACAAAGACAACAACAAGTAGTTCTGAATGGTGTAACTAGTGAGCAGTGTGAAGTTATCTCTGGCGTACCGCAAGGTACAGTACTTGGCCCTTTACTATTTACTTGTTTTATCAATGACCTACCAGCTCTAGTGAACTCTCAGATATGACTCTACCACTGTGAAAAAAGTGGGATATAATATAGTATTTCCAGTGGCTTATTGAATACAAATAAGCCTTAATATAAATCCTGTATTAAACTCATGTTATACTTTAGTATAATGCATACTATACTATTACATATATGGTTTCAGTTTATTTACCACATTACCTAAAATAGCTTATATCAAATATAATGCCCACACTATACCATCACATATATGGTTTCAGTATGTTTAACACATTAACTAAAGCCTTACATGTGATTGTTAATATACTACAGGTTATATCAAGCTTTTTTGTATTCAATAAGCCACTGGAAATACCATCTTATATCCCTCATTTTTCACAGTGTACGCCAATGATATACTTAGTTTTAGACCAATTTATTCAAATGAAGATACTTTAGCATTGCAGAGATACCTTGATGCCATAGTGAGGTGGAGTGAAGACTGGCAAATGTTTTTCGACCTTAGCAAAAGTGTACACCTCAAGATCACTAACAGGATATTAACAACTAACTCAACAAATTTTATGAAACAACATCAAATTTGTAGATCTAATAATGCCACTTACCTGGGAGTAACAATAGATGAACTCCTGAAGTGGACAAATCATATCCAACATGTTACCTGTAAAGCAAACTCAGTCAATGCCTCTTTGCGACGTAATATTAGCTCTTGCACTCAACAAACTAAGAAGCTGTGTTATCTAGCAATGGTATGTCCTATCTTAGAGTATGCATCAACTGTCTGGTCTCCATACACTAACAGTAACATCTACAAGTTAGAAATGGTCCAATGAAGAGCTGCAAGGTTTATTACAAACAATTATTCACCCTGGGCTAGTATAACTGAGATACTAGATCACCTGAATCTACCAACTCTTGAACAGCGACGGAACAATTTCTGACCAGATTTTACAAAACCAATCCAAATCACACATCAGGCAAAATCAAACTAACACCACCAGTGGATAGCTACACTATCGTACTACTAGTTTTGACCCTCAGTACTACTCAAACTACTCGAAGCTGGTTTTAACAGACATCTTTTCTGGGTGGTGTGGAGTGCTCAAATGGCGGTTTCAGGCCTTGTGAAGGACCTGGTTTGGCAAGAATCAGTAGTTTACTGGTGGACAGCCTTATAATGTTGGCCAGACGTTTTCTCTGTTGATTTTGCTACATATCAGCCACTAAGGAGCCAGCACAGCCCTGTAATCTTGTGTCTGGACTCCAATCGTGGTCTGCCTCCATTTTGAGGTCTATCTCTTGCCCTCCCCGCCACCCCCCACCCCTTTCTGAGCACTCGTGATACTACTTCGCTCGTCCAACTGCTCAGATTCTCTATCTTATTTGCAAGAAACTCTACAAGCAGCTACAAGTACTGGACGTGGCCTGAAAGGTAACAGATTGATGCATCTTTTGTGTAAATTTCATACGTGTGCTTGCTATCCTTGGAGAGTTATGCTGGCTTGAATTCATTAAAACCGTTTATCTCGAAACTTATAATGTGCGATTTGGATCGTTTTTCCAAAATACAGTCACATTTGAAGCTAGTTATGATGTATAAAATGATGCATAGACAAGTTCACATCGATAATAGAAACTATTTAATTCCAACAGCAAGCCAAACACGAGGTCACGATCAACAATTTTTGCAGCTACACTCCAGAATTGACTCTTACCTTTACTCTTATTACCCCTCTACAATTAAATTACGGAATAACCTATCTAGCAGTACTGTGGAATCACCTACCTTAAGCACATTTAAACAATGTATTAATTATAGCTAAGTACGTATACAATCACTACAATTTATTCTTAATTTAATCTGTTGTAGTATATACTCCATATGGAGGTTTCTGTACAGTAAACAAATAATAAATAATAAAGCTAAATTAACCGTTTTAGATAGCTTTTTGTGATGTTGAAGGTGTCAGGCAAACTCCAGTTAGAGGCAGGTAATAAAAGATTATTTATTTTTCAAAACAGGATAGGAACATGCTTAGGCCCGCAAAGTACAGGCTTAATCTACTTACCCCAGTAGATGCACCGTAATATATATAATGCAAATATCAATGTATTGCCATACTAAACCCCCCTTCAGGCATATATAGGGCTACAGTGGGCACAACAGAATGTTAAATGCCCCATGGTTGGGCAAACCCAGTGCGTCAAATCCCCACCATTGGCTCCAGTTGCAACATTGGGGATTTGACATAGCGTAGTAAAAATACTTGGGTGCTAATGAATGATTGTCAAATTTCCCATAGCGAAGCAGCTGTTTCATGTCAATTCGCCTTGTAAATCCCCACTTACAGGCTTTACATCCTAGGGGGGTGGTGGGGTAACGCATTGGTAGGTGCATAATGTGTTTGCATCATAAAGCTTGTGTTAAAATTTAGTCTGTCTTGCTTTTTTCATGCTTATAGCAGCTAATGTGATTATTCTCAAACAATTATGACTGGAAAACTACAAATTGTCTCCTACTTTTATCTATCAACTATCCAATCACGGCTAGTTTATTAAAATTTCCTTTGCTGTTGTATAACTTGTTTACCATTATGCTATAACCATTAGTCTCTCCTAGTTTATATGTCTCCTAGCAACAAAAATTGTTATGTCAACAATGTAGGTGAGAACCACAAAACAAGTCAAGTAATATATTCCAAATTGGTCATCAACTGCTGCAGTATGCTGAATACATCTTGGGAATGACTATGTGGGATGCTCACTTTAACAATAATCATAATAGTGGAATTAAGTGTTTGTTGACATGTTAGTCTGACTATATGATTACATGTTTTTAGTTAGCTGTGCCTTACCATACTGTATCCCTTTCTGTATATGCAGGATGGGTACTGATGTTGTGACTGTTGGTGGGTGAGTTTATGGTCATTGGACAAATCACACAAATGGTGAAGGAAAATTAATATGTGGTACCAAGACCCCACTACTATTATTATAAACTCTTGGTGGTACTTCATAGCCAAACACTAGTGTATCTGGCTTCTTGTGTTATTGTAGTCATTTTATTTTATTTTACGGGATCACCATAATGTAAATGTTTATGATTACAGTATATTTATGCTATCATTAAAGAGTTCCTATAATTGTGGGTTAAGTACTGAAAGGTGATGCACTGATGCTGGCTTTTTAAATGAACACTGCATGAAGTTTCACAGGCACTGAAGGGCTGGGGCGGGATTAAAGACGTGCACGGGTAATGTAGCAGTAAGTTACTTCAACTATATCACTACAGTGGGTATGAAACAGCTGGCTATAGCTATGTACGGCCCTGCATGAGCCGGAGTCACGCTATAACGAGTTAGTGGAGGCATACCGTGGCGAATTTATAAAACAAATCAGTGACTGGACTCACAATTAAACTAAGAGTTGACAGCACAATGTCTATCAAATCAGCCAGCTCGCTATGGCTAATGACCTTGCCCACTTCCACACTGTTTGGGTTTGGGAATTGAGGTGGGTGCCTCACACCTTGACTTCATGGTGACAAGTTTGAATTTTCAAAGAGCACAAAAGCACTCAACGAACAACTCTTAGTGAAATTAAATGTATAGATACACTGTGTAAAAAGCCCCTGATACCCGCAGCCTTTTTACAATACAACTTCATGGTTGAAAGAAAATCGCTCCAATGGGATGTACGATGAAGAAAATGAATGAAAAAAAGAACGATGCACATTTGAATAATTAATTTAGGTAATGCATTGTAAATGGGTGGGCGAAGGAACAAATTACTCCAACGATTCGCCTGACTTTTCGTGTGATAGTTACTCATTATACAAAGGTTACATGCCCCTGGTTTAGAGGCGGAATCTTTTAGTAAGGGTAAGATTTCGCCATGCAGATTTTAAAAGATTTCATAAACAATCCCTCATGTAAATGACTCACAGTAGTGGTCGCATGTTTATTATTAATGTTGGCGTGTGCTTTGTTCTTCTTGGCCTCGCGACTAATTGTAAAAAGGCGATTATCGAGGCGATTAGCGCAAATCATAATAACACATATTTGGACAGGTTACACATTTTCACTGTAAGTCATTAAGTCCAAGTCCTTGAAATTAGGTTAGGTAGGCTGCAGCACTTGTTGCTGTCAGACCTTCAGTGATGGTCACTGTAAAGTGTTAATAACAGAGTCTCTATCACGATTATTAGACGTTTGACCAGGGTGAAAATTTTACTGCTATATTTGGAGGTTATAGCATATGTATATCTTAGTATCTTAATAAACAGTCCTCCATGATCACTAATCACTAATAGTACAGTGAAAACTGGTCATTATTCAGGTAGGGAGAAAATTTTCTGATCTAACTTATTAAGGAGGAGGCTGCACTTCGTGGCCTTAAAATTAATGGTAAGAGGCATGCTGTTCTAACTGGCTATAGAGATGGAATTAGTGTGTGACAGTATATGAGACAGTGAGGGCTTGCAGCAAGGGGGCAGCCATTCTGTTAGAGCACCAAAGACACTACTTCAGATGTAGGCAGTTGGTTGTCAGCCCATAATGTAAAACTTTTCACTTTTGGTCCTTATAAGTTTTTGGTGAAAATAAGCATGGGTGCCATAAGTGCTTGGACATCCATAAATATTTCCAGTTGCATAACTAATGGGTGTCAGCACACTGTACTATATAATACTGAAATACTCTAATAGAGCAGTCAATGACTCTAATAAAGCAGTCACGTACACTTGCGACCTTTTTTTTGTCTTCAGCTTTAACACTTGGAACTCATAAGTTAAATATCTTCTTATGCCCCTGTGTGTATCTAACAGTACTGTACCGCCTTTGAAAACCAGCTTAGGAACTTCTTACGCGACAAAAATCACCTTTATGGAATAATATTAGTCCATCTAATGGCTAAAGTAGATGTATATGTTAAATATTATGAAATGGTGGTTGAAGATTGTATTTCCTGTGATTGGTGCTCTGAATGGGAGCATAGATCCTGTGCCTCGATTCAAGAAAGGACTTTGAGCTATGTAATTATGAAAATGTTTCATTTTTTTTTGCTATCATTGCTTGCCAGATGTCTCAAAAGTCCTCTCACTTTACAACACCTATTCCAAACTTGATGCTGAGTTCAAAAAGAGATTTCAGTCTATGGAAGATAAGTTTCACAAAGGAATCAGTCACCATCTTACTAAATGCTTTGAAGCAGCTAATTTAGCAGCCTTGGAGGACACTTGCAAAAAGCTACAAATATCAGTTAAAGACTTATCAACAAAAATGAATGACCTGTCCACCTCTAGCAGTAACCTTCAGATGGAAATTGAAAGTACCTCAGTATCTTTAAACTCAACCCAATCTAGTTCTGCAGCTGCGCCCCCAGCCGGCCTTGCTTTAAGTATAATTGATGAGCTTGCTGACTGTGACAGAAGAAAAAAGAACATGATTGTTTATAACCTACCTGAACCTGCTCCAAACAAAAGTGATAGTGATTCATTTACTGCTATGTGTTCTTCTGTTTTCAATGGTTCATATGCTATCACAAAATCAGTACAATTGGGGAATAAGCTGCCTAACAAACACAGGCCTCTGTTATTGAGCTTAGAACACGAAGAAGACAAACTTACGTTGCTTTCTTGCTCTTACCTTCTACGCCATAATGATTCCTACAAGAACGTGTTCATAGCCCCGGACAGAACCGGGTTTGAGAGAGAAAAACATAAGAAACTGCTTTCTGAACTTAAACACAGACGCTCACAAGGTGAGGTTGACCTAATAATCCGTAATGGAGCTATAATCACCAAACCTGCTAGAGGTAACACAGCTGCTCACAACTCTGTACCTACTACTAACCAACATTCCCGACAACTTTCAAAATTGCCTAATTAACTGTTCCATGTCTCATACATCTGATTTAAGCTATAACAGCCAATTTGATTCTTCTCCTGGCCCCTGTACTATTGATAACTCTGATTCCCCTGAAATTAGTTTTAAATTACCACGGCTTGCCGTTGCTAATTTTTGTAGTTTTAGAAACAAACAAGCTGAATTGGAATTGTTTTTAGATAATCAAGATATTCACTTATTAATAGGAACTGAGTCGCACTTAAACGATACAATTTTTGATTCAGAAGTTTTCTCCAGAAACTATTCTGTATTCAGGAAGGATAGAAATATTCATGGAGGAGGAGTATTTATCCTAGTTGAAAAATCCATACCATCATCAATTTTATAGATAGACTCAACTTGTGAAGTTATCTGGGTCCTTTTACATCTCATGACATCATCCTGGGAGCTTTCCATGCTCCTCCAAATTCTCCATCATCTGTATGGGATGACTCTCTGAAAGCTTAACACAAGTAAGGCAAAAATTTCCAACCAAAATGATTGTATTGGGAGGTGACTTTAATTGCCCTGGGGTGGAATGGTCATCTGGTTCACTTATGGATTCTTACATAACATCAAGTTTCCGAGAATCCTTGATAACACTAGCTCATGATTTTATGTTGGAACAAACTGTTAATTTACCAACCAGAGGTAACAACATTTTAGATTTGTGCTTTACCACCCACCCTGACTATATCCATCAGTGTATAACAGTATCAGGCTTCAGTGACCTTGAGGCAGCTATTGTAGAACTGGCCAATCTTCAGGTTGGCCACGAGAATGTTCAGAAGAAAATATACCTTTATAATAGAGCAAACTGGGATATAATTAGGGAAGAGGTTTCTACAGTTTCAGACATGTATTTAACTTTGAATGAAAATAGCTCTAGAACTGTGGGAGCATAATTGGAACTTTATTCATGAAAGTATTCTACAAATCATTAAAGACCATATTCCAGCTAAGCAAATATCTACATCAAGTCGTTTACCATTAATGACCTCTCAATTCAAAAGGCTGATTAAAAGAAAACAATGTTTGTATAAGCAAGCTAAAAGATTTAAACGCCCTTCTGATTGGAAAGCATATAAAGACATGCAATCCCAAGTACGATCTGCTTTAAAGCAACAGCGCCTTAAATATATTACTAGTAGTCTAAACTCAGATTGTGACAACAACAGAAGAAAAACATTTTGGAGGTTTATAAAGTATCAAAAGTAGGATACAACTGGCATTAGCACATTACAGACACCTACTGATCAAGTAACTACACCCAAAGAAACTGCAGAAACTTTAAATAACCAGTTTAAATCTGTCTTTACGGAAGAGGATTTGGAAAGCATCCCTGAAATGCCAGCATCCTCATATCCATCTATAAACAACATTGATATATCACCAAATAGGGTTTTCAAAATACTATCTGAGTTGGATCCCTATAAATCCCGTGGCCCTGATGCTATCTCTAGACATTTAGTAAAACAAACTGCCGCTGAAATTACTCCGATGCTGACCCATCTGTTTCAACAATCTTTGTCCCCTGGTGTGGTCCCTAGACAATGGAAACTAGCACATGTCACTCCCATTTTCAAATCTGGCAAAAGATCTGTGTCATTTGTCCCACAAAACTACCGATCAGTATCTCTGACATCAATCATTTGCAAAGCAATGGAACATATACTCACAAATCAAATTATGAAACACTTGGAAGCTCATGATATCTTAGTCCCCTGTCAATTCGGCTTTAGATCAAGGCATTCCTGTGAATCGCAGCTGCTTACTGTTACTGATGACTTTGCAAAAGCATTGAATAATAAACTCCAAGTAGATGTTGGTATTCTAGACCTGTCCAAAGCATTTGATAAAGTTCCACATAAAAGACTACGAAGCAAAATTGAATTCTATGACATTAGAGGCAAGATTTTGCAATGAATAGAGCCTTTCTTGAGCAATTGCTACCAACAAGTTGTCGTAGATGGTTCCTTTTCTAATCATTGTAATGTCACATCGGGAGTACTACAAGGCTCAGTTTTGGGTCCTACCTTGTTCTTACTGTACATAAATGATATAACTGAGGGTATCAGTAGCCAAATGAAACTCTTTGCAGATGATTGCTTAACATACAAAGTTATTCACAGTTCAACAGACCATCAAGCACTCCAACAAGACTTGACAATACTGTCAAAGTGGGCAGATAAATGGCAAATGGCTTTTAACATCAGCAAATGTAAGATAATGCAAATTTCTAATCACCATAACAAAAGTTTATTTTCGTATGTAATGAATGGCACATCACTGGCAGTTACAGAACAAGCTGAACAACATTTGTATCTTAGAGTAAAGTTACATCACAGACTTTCATGGAAACCACATATAGATTACATCTGCAATAAGGCAAACAGAGCTGTTGGTTTTTTGCGACGAAATCTTCAGCATTGTCCTAGCTATCTACGTGAGCTAGCATATAAACAATTTGTCTTGCCTATTTTAGAGTATTATTCACCAGTGTGGGATCCATACCTCCAAACCAACATAAATCAAATAGAGATGGTCCAACATAGAGCTGCTCATTTTGTCACAGGTCAACCATGGAGATGAAATAATAGAGACAGCATCACTAACATCCTTGAAAGCTTGCAATGGCCTACACTACAAGAACGTTGCAAATCAGCTAGACTAGTTTTACCATATAAAGTACTACATGATTTATTAATTATACCAAACTGTTACCTCACATTTAAATCTACTGTATTATGGACCCGACACTCTCACAACTTTAAACTAGTACCTTACCAACCAAGAATTAGGCCTGAGCCTATTATGCTCAAAATTTTACTTATTATTCTTTCCAGAATTTCCCAAAAAATTCTCCTATTATTCTTTTTGTTATTCTTGTATCTAGCCTATTATTTCATAATTATTCTCACTCAGTATTATAATTATATCTGTGGTTTGTCGCTTAGTTTTCAAGATGCTGCTATTAGTACCTGTAGTTTTGTCCGAATTATTATTATCCACTTTATGAAGCATTCCACCTTACACATCATTTTTATATATCCATAATAGTTACAGCAGACTTAGAATAGCTATCTACAGTCAGTGGCGGATCCAGGGGGGGTTTCATTGGTTTCCACGGAAACCCCCTTTGAAAAATGATTGCGTAACAATTAAATGTTTTAATTATCGCGGCGTGCGTCTCTATCGAGATACTGTAATTAGAGCAGTCACAGTAGCTACTAAAGTAGTGTGTAGGAAGTTTTTAATATATTTTATGTACTATTACTAGGCTGTGACCTTTTTTTTTTTTTTTTTTTTTTTTTGGTCTCACCTTACCAAACCAGACGATGTAGTGCAAACGTTTGCGTATCTCATGTCAATATATATCTCCACCTTCTAAACTGGAAACCCCCTTTATAAATTCCTAGATCCGCCACTGACAGTAATAATTCAAGTATATTTAATTATTAGTGCATTATAATAATATGCTGTAACTACTGTATAGCTACTAGGTTAGGTAGATAATAATGCTCAAAGAATTGAAGAAGATACACTGGTATAAGATGTACAAGTTTCAGAATTGCAGATAACCATGCAGTTAAATGCCTGATGCTGGCTGCAGATTGTTAACATGAAACGATTTGACTGCTCTATTAGAGTATTTGAGCGTTCTATTAGAGTATATCGATCTTTTAGAGGCTTTTCAGCTCCTTTCAGCCAGCACTCCTGTCAGCTTTATATCACTTGTAGTAGCTTAACTCTTTCTTCTAGGCAATCAAGAAGAGACACGTTACCTAATTCCACCGATTATTCCCGTGGTCGTCCGATTATTCTAAAATTATGCCTGTAACCATCCTATTATTCCGGAATTATTCTCGCGAAATTGGTGACCTATTATTCTCAAGATTATGCCGGCATAATAGGCGCAGGCTTACCAAGAATTGATGTATATAAATATCTAATCAAAAACAACCAAGCTGTAAAAAAAGGTGCAGACCCCAAAAAGACCATGGTGAAAAAGATGTGAAATCAAAGGTGGCAGCCAAGAAATGGCTGTGATGGTAGGTTAATGGTTAAATTTTAATAACCACAATTCAGGTGAATTTAGTGCCAAGACCAAGCGGCACAAAATTCACCTGAATTGTCGTTATTAAAATTTAACCATTAACCTACCATCACAGCCATTTCTTGGCCGCCACCTTGGATTTCGCATTTTTTTTCACCATGGCCTTTTTGGGGGCCGCACCTTTTTATACAGCTTGGCTGTTTTTGATTAGATATCACTTCTTTTTGTATTTGTATACTGCAAAGCCGGCCTATGGCTGGCTTTGGGGCTTTTTTAACCAATGTGTTTTTTTCTTTACTACAGGAAGAAAAAAGAACTTAAAGAAGATTTTAAATAATTCAATTATTTTTGATTTTATTAGTAATTATTCAAATTATATACATATATTTATTACATGCCCATTATTCCCCACAGGATATTTTTTTTACAGCTGATCTCTCTACTGAGTAACTTGAAATGTAGCTGAACTATATACAGGATGGTTTCTTTGTTGCTGAACTATCTACAAGTTGACCTCTTCTAGCTGGTCTCTCTACAGGGTGATTTGTTTCTAGCTGAACTCTCTACAGGTGATTTGTTTGCAGCGAAACTCTCTACATGGTGGTTTCTTTGTAACTGAACTCTCTACATGATGGTTTCTTTGTAGCTGAACTCTCTACAGGGTGATTTGTTTGCAGCTGAACTCTCTACATGATGGTTTCTTTGTAGCTGAACTCCACAAGGTGACTTCTTCCAGCTGATCTCTTTACAGGGTGATTTGTTTCTAGCTGAACTCTCTACAGGTGATTTGTTTGCAGCTAAACTCTCTACATGGTGGTTTCTTTGTAGCTGAACTCTCTACATGATGGTTTCTTTGTAGCTGAATTCTCTACAAGGTAACTTCTTCTCTACAGGGTGATTTGTAGTTGAAATCTCTACAGGGTGGTTTGTTTGATGCTGAACTCTCTAAATGGTGGTTTCTTTGTAGTTGATCTCTCTACAGAGTAATTTGTTTGTAGCTGAACTCTCTACAAGTGATTTATTCGCAGCTGAACTCTTTATGTGGTGGTTTCTTTGTAGCTAAACTCTCTACAAGTTGGCCTCTTCTAGCTGATCTCTCTACAGGGTGATTTGTTTCTAGCTAAACTCTCTACAAGTGATTTTTTGCAGCTAAACACTCTACATGATGGTTTCTTTGTAGCTGAACTCTCTACATGATGGTTTCTTTGTAGCTGAACTCTTTACAAGGTGACTTCTTCTAGCTTAACTGTCTACGGGGTAATTTCTTTGTAGCTGAACTCTCTACATGATGGTTTCTTTGTAGCTGAACTCTCTACAAGGTGATCTCTTCTAGTTGATCTCTCTACAGGGTGATTTGTTTCTAGCTGAACTCTCTACATGATGTTTTCTTTGTAGCTGAACTCTCTACAAGGCAACTTCTTCTAGCTGATCTTTCTACTGGGTGATTTGTTTGTAACTGAATTTTCTACAGGGTGATTTGTTTGCAGCTGAACTCTCTACATGGTGGTTTCTTTGTTGCTGAACCTTCTACAAGGTGAATTCTTCTACCTGATCTCTCTACAGGGTAATTTGTTTGTAACTGAACTCTGTACAAGGTGCGTTTTGTAAGTGATCTCACTGCAGGTTGATTTGTTTGTAGCTGAACTCACTAAAGGGTGATTTGCTTGTAGCTGAACTCCTTGCATTGTGTCTAGTTTCTAGCTGATGTCTCTACAGGGTGATTTTTTGTAGCTGAACTCTCTATAGAGTTATTTGTTTCTAGCTTATCTCTCTATAGGTTGATTTGTGTGTAACTGATCTCTCTACAAGTTGATTTGTTTGTTGCTTAACTCTCTGCAAAGTGTTTTGTTTGTAGCTGATCTCTCTACAGGGTGACTTGTGTGCATATGAATTCTCTAGAGAGTGACTTAATTGTAGCTGAATTCTCTACAGGATGCATGACTTGTTTATAGCTGAACTCTCTTCAGTGTGACTTGTAATGTTCTGAATCTCTACAGTGATATATTTGTAGCTTAACTCTCCACAGGGTGACTTGCTTCATGCTAAACTATCTATAAGATAACTGTTTGCAGCTGAACTCCCTACAGAATGACTTGTAGTTGTAATGTAACAGAATTCTATAATGGAGTAAATAAATTAGCCGAATGCTTATTAGGGTGACTGTTCTATTAGAGCATCTCTATCTCGCATTTGCTACACGGAGTTGGCTTTCGAATCATAACTCAGTGGTTTGTAATCCAATTCTTCTATACTACTGCAAAGACTTTCTATGAAGATTATTCCAGATACACACCGATTTTCAGCTAATTGCTATAAGCGGTTTGCCTAGTAGCCGTAAAATCTAATACATTTTTTTCATAAAAATCGATCGCGTAATTGTGACACAGGTTGGGTTTTGTGTCATATCTCCGTGGTCTTTATCTCGATTCCTTTCACACTACCAAAAGGCACTCCTACGGTAGTTACTTCATCTACGTAGCAATTTTTAACTCATTCCATGAAACGGTTTACCCTGTAGGCGTGACAACAAATCGATCTTGTTTTACGCGAATAATCGGTCATAACTCCTGAACCATCCATCGGATTTGCACCAAATGTAATGTTAGGATTCGCCTTTGGGCTCCCTTTCTGTGTGCCAAATGTCAAGGAGATCGGAGTACGCGTTTGCGTTTTATAGCAATTTTTGCAAGTGTGCGAAAAAACGAAGAAAAAAATCGAAACTTTGGCAGCTAGTATCTCGGAAACAGTTGGAGCGATTTCCTTCCAATTAGGAATGTAGACTCCTATAGCTGGCGGGCAATTCTGTAGCAAATTTGGTTCCAATGGGATAAGGGATCACAGAGATACAAAGGTGTGAAAATGACGTTTTCTTTCTTCCTGTAAATATACTCACGGTGTGGCGCGCCAGCTTCTTGGGCCGCACGACACACTACCGTGTGTCTTGATTCCTTCCTCCCAAGAACTGTACCAAAATGGAATAGATTAGATGATGAGATTATTGAGACTGACTGTGTTGAAGAATTTAAGCAAAAATTATCCTTTTCTATGTATATAGAGTAGCTCACCTAATATCGGACGGGCTCCAATATCGGACGCCATTTCTCCTAAACTACAATGAACATTCAAACATTCTGCACATCTCCAAGTAGGCCAATGCTTCATCAACTTGTGTACCAAGTTTCAGATCTCTCGGGTTCTTGATCTCGGTACAGCAGTCTTTTGAAGACAAGTCCGAATTATACGTAAAATCGGAAAAAACGCTCAATTCAAGGACAGCCATTGTTTGCAGATCACACTTGCATTAAATCAAAAATTGCATACCTTCAGATTGTAGGGCCACTCATTTACTTTCTAAATATGTATGGCTTATTTCATTTAAAGTATTGTACTGATGAGTTATAGACCAAAGAAAAGAGGCTGTCACTGGAGCAATAATCGCCCTAACTCAAAATTGTAATCAATGCTTTTGAAATATTTTAAAGTAGATAATTGCATACAATTAATCATTTACAAGTTGTCAAACAGCTTTTCTAATGAATTCACTGTCCCCCAGACTTAAAGTATTACAGGAATACCAAAACCCTCTAATAGAGCAGTCAAATACCCTAATATAACAGTCACCAATTTTTTGCAAAAAGGTGGTGTAAATCAATTCTACATAATGCTGATATGCTTAAAATGTGGTTCTACGTACTTTTTGTTTTAGAATTTTAGGCTTTCAGCTGAAATGATTGACTTTTTATGTTAGAGTGTTTGACAGCTATATTACAGATTTTGCTATTTCTGCAGTCAAGTCTGCAGTATTTTACGTCTTTATAGTGTTGGATTTGCAGGAACTAGTGTTTAACAACTTTCAGTACATAATCGAAAACAACCATCCACCTTGTATGCATTTTCAAACAATTTTTTTCTGATTTTGAGCAAAAATAGCTATGGCGATTATTGCTCCAGTGACAGCCTCTTTTCTTTGGTCTATAACTCATCAGGACAATACTTTACATGAAATAAGCCATGCATATTTAGAAAGTACATGGGTAGCCCTACAATCTGAATGTATGCGACTTTTGATTTAATCCAATTGTGATCTGCAAACAATGGCTGTCCTTGAATTGAGCGTTTTTCCGATTTTAAGTATTATTCGGACTGGCCTTCAAAAGGTTGCTGTACCGAGACCAAGAAACCGAGAGATCTGAAACTTGGTACACAAGTTTATGAAGCATTGGCCTACCTGGAGATGTGCAGACTGTTTGAATATTTACTATAATTTAGGAGAAATAGCGTCTGATATTGGAGCCCGTCCGATATCAGGTGAGCTCCTCTAGTTAAGTAACTTATAGTAATTGTATATATTTTATAGTTTATTATTGTAATTGTACATATGTATATAATTAAGTAACTTGTCGTAATTGTACATACTTATACAGTTAAGTAACTAATTAAAACTGTACACATGTAAATGCACATCAGCATTATACCCCTGGAGGGTCCTACTGATTAACAATAAATAATAATAACAACATCAAACGTAGCGTTAAAAACAAAAAACACTCACTGGCGACCAGATATAGATTTTTTATCGCAAAAACGCGAAATTTCGTCTCACTCACTCACTGACCACAGTCGCAAACCTAGAGCCCAAACGAAGCAGCGCACGGTCACCATTATACGCCACAACAACAAACTCATCGGTGGGATGTGCCTTTTGTGGTTCCGACGAGTGTGCGCCCTGTGCGCCTTGTCTTTTCTTTTATCTTTGTTAGGCGCAATCTATGAATTTGCGCAGTTTATAAATTACGCTGCGCATTTTGTGAATTCATAAAATGCGCAACAATTTATAAATTGCGCAGTTGTCCGGCTTGGCTGACATGGCAAGGGCGACTGGGTTGTTGACCTACTGTCGTTCTAAGTGTTAGATCACGAGATTTCCTCGTGCAGTGCATGCGAGGTGTGTGTTTCTCTCGGAGTTTCTACTGGTTGGAGATACAGTGTCGAAAGAGGTCACGACAGAGAGATACTGAAAAGTTCTGTAGAGGAAAATATCTTGATCCCAATCACACATCCAAAAGCAAAACAGTAACGGAGGTGAAGGCGCAGAAGTTTACAGACGTTTTAAATGGCTGGAACAGAAGCCGGCCGGATTTCCCAACCTTTTCAAATTCTGCAGTGGGTTATATGACAAAGAAGTTTGTTTTGTTAAACTACCCAGACCTGAAGTTGGAAGATGTTCTATGTTTGCTTGCCAAGCATAGGGTAAGAATCCATCTGTTTGTGCCTGCCCTTCACAAAGTCTGTAATTAGCTACAGAATGAGAATGACAAAACCGTCTTTGGCCACCATTGTTTAGTTACAACAGTTGATGACTTATTAGAGCATGTGCATTCAACTGAAAATGGACATGTGGGCAACAAGAAGACACTCGCAGAGGTATGGAAGTATAGTGAATTATGTATGCTATCATATTCTCAAGCATCACAAAAAATTAATAGCCACTAGTCATAAGACTCTGGACGTGGTTGTGGAGATGAGTAGTTAATTATATTATAGCAATATTCTATACTGAAGAAGTAGTCTGGTTCCCAATTTTGTAATAATGCCAAGCTGTTAATTGTGAAGGACATGCAAGCCAGGCTGGATTTTATCTGATACTTTTGGCAAGAAAGATCAAACCTTCATGATCCTCATAGGCATAGCAACTAGTGCTCTGTGATACAGTACATCTTGTGTATCACATATCACCATCAAAAAATTGTTCAATACAAAACTGTACCATGATACTATAATGAAGTGGTCATGGCTATCAACGTTGAAACCTGGTCACTACTGCTGACCCGGATTACCCACTGACCCGGATGTGACCCGGATTGACCCAGATTAATTAAAGCCGAGACGTGTTTCGGCTGGTCTCGAGCGAGCGAACGAGTCTACATTTTGAGCGTTTGATTTGTGTTGAGTAAATATTGCAACTTCAGCCTAGCTGTAAGTTGAAGACCAAAAAAAAAAAGGTCTTCACCTACTGACAATAGCTACCCCTCACCATAGATACCCTCAATTTCGTGCTACATACTACACTTACTAACAAATGAGCGTATGTTGGTATTGCGATAAGTGGGCGTGGCTCACGAAAGAGCTACACGATAGCGCCGTTTATAAGTTTCCACGTCGTCAAACGAACAATTTCGTTTCTCACGTGATCCAATCCGGTTCAGACCCGGATGACCCGGAGAAAATGTGACCCGGATGACCCGACCCGGTTTCAACGCTGATGGCTATATAGTTATGACTGTGGTACTAGCTAGCATAATAGCTAATAGTTGTAACAATATCCACTTTATCTGTACCTTATAGAACCGACACTGATTCTGCATTCACTGCATATGCAGAATGTAAATAAATTATATAGATGACAATTAGCTTGTTGTTCTATGGGTGATTTGGTGAATTTCTTTTCATTGTCTGTTGTGTCAATGAGTTATGATGTGTCATGCGCATTAACAGATAATGTTTGTTTATTTAGAATCATTGGATGACTATTGTCATTTTTGTGGAATGATTAGTTTGGATGATGATAGAATTGATTGGTGAGGTCAGGGCCGCCCACAGGGGGGGGGGGGGGGGGCAACTGGGGCATTTTGCCCCGGGCCCCAGCCTGAAAGGGCCCCAGGAGGTCCCATGAAGGGCCCCCTGAATACCTGTTTAAAAGATCGATATACTCTAATAGAGCAGTCAGATCTAAATACTCTAATAGAGCAGTCACAGTATTCTTCAGAGGAGCAGTGTAGCAAGCTTATAGATAAGGTAGGTGATGATGGGTAGTTATTGTCATTGCCAGCAGGTTGTGACCTTTTTTTTTTTTTTTTTTGGTCTTCACCTTACAACTTGGGTCAAGGGCCCCACTTTAACTCTTTGCCCTGGGCCCCTTAATTTCTCTGGGCGGCCCTGGGTGAGGTCTAGTTATGTAAACGAATTGTGTATTCACGTGTGGACTCCATGCATAGGTCAAGTGCAATAGTTGCTCATGGGGGTACCATGAACGGTCTTTAGGAAGACATGTGGTTACAGCCAGGCAAGATGAAAATGAATATAACTTTTCTGGGGCTTGCTGTTCATCAAATGGAGCTGCACCTTTGTAACTAATGTATTGGAGTATAATGATATGTGTCACACAACATACCTGATTCCATGCAAACACTATATGTTTGCACTAATAACTGTATCACACAGAGGTGGCATTATGCAATCACATGTTGTGTTACATCTGCACGCATGGGATAATGTGAGAGTGAAACTATAAGTACATGTACCATTTGGACTGGACATGATGTTGGACACGAGTTACAATGCACCAAACCTTATATGCTGATACATGTTTCATTACTGGTGCAGCGTATGCGCTGTGTTAGTATGTGCTGGACAACTGCTAGAAAAAGTATAGCGACAGGCTAGACTCGGTAGTCCCTGTGCCCGTGAAAGCTAACCCACATGGAGAGATATCGGGCAGATGAACCTGCTACCACAAGTAGTACGCAGAGGGTAGCAGAGAGAAAGACAGTGTGCACCTTATCCAGGTCAGCTGCAGAGCCCCCTGGGCACAATCAGCCTGCCCAGTATAATAATACGCAAGGGAGAAATACCCAAACTAGAAAATGGAAGTTAGTGCGTCACGGCGATCTTTACCCATGCATGTTCCTCGTAGTAAAACCTGGAGTAAACATAGCTATTAAGGGGCTTATTATACCTCAATAAGAGCAGCCATGATAGCTACGCACTTGAATCGGCCAAGAACGTAACGGCGGTACACTGAATGGACCAGAATCCAGGGAGTTCACAAAATGCGCAGCTCTTACGGTAGTTCACAAATTGCACAACAATTATAAATTGTTGCGCATT
This sequence comes from Dysidea avara, assembly GCF_963678975.1. NCBI lineage: Eukaryota > Metazoa > Porifera > Demospongiae > Dictyoceratida > Dysideidae > Dysidea > Dysidea avara. The sequence continues at coordinate 38,343,535 of NC_089273.1, forward strand.
TTATGAATTCACAAAGTGTGCAGCGAAATTTATAAACTGCGCAAATTCACACATTGCGCCTAACATCTTCAATCAGACTGCTTGTCTTTTTCATCCAACGAAACCTTACCGAGGTGTTAATTTTCCATATCAACACTTTCTTTAAGCAGCATAGTTGACGCCACATAATTATTTAAGGCGCTTAGACTACTCTACTGTACGGCCCCCGACTTTACGGAGGTACCAGTACTCCACAATAGGTAACAAGGTCACGCCCATTCTTAATTCTACATATCATCGATCTATCGATCGAGACCACGATGACCACGCCCCTTTTACGTTAGCTGTATTTGTGACCACACACCCTTAAGTTGGTAGGCTGATATCGAAGCCACGATGACCACACTCCTTTTTGGGGCAAGCACATCTTCGCAGGCTAACTAGAGATACTCTCATACAGCAGTCAGTCTAATAAAACAGTCACATGTTTATACCTAGCTGTATGCTTTAACAAAAAACTAAACAAACTTGTATATTAAAAATTATTAATTTAAAAATAAAGTAGGGTTTCAAGCTATAAAAGGTAGTGAAGCAAGAGATGAACAGTCGTAGCTATTACAGCATAGCTCAGTGTTAATTCCCTACTTTGGCATGGTATAACAATTATTTTGTGTTCAATGCCAAAGCAGGGATTTCCCACTGAGCTAATCAGTAATAGCTACCATTGTTCATCTCTTATTTCACTACTTTTAATAGCTTGAAATCCTATTTCATTTTAAATTTATAATTTTTAATATGCTACTAGGTTCGTTATACTCACATACTGCATGTTAAGTGTACAATATTTTTCTTTAAATAGCTACTTCTACAAAGGTGACCGGATCTGCGAAAAGAGGACATAATTGCATATTTTTCGTATTCCTGTTTATTAAATATTTATAAACTACTTAGCCAAGTGTATCCGCTGGCAAAGTTTCAGCTTCATACGCCACTAACTTTGGGAGTTACAGCTCTACAAAGTACTAACAACAGAAAAATCGATTTGTACAGCAAGTATAGGGAAAATAAAATACAGGCGCTTACAAAAATGGTTGTAACTTACCAACGGATTGAGGTACGTAGCTACCATTTTTATCATCGTGTTCGCTATGAACAGGGGAATCAATTAGTAAGTAAGTTTAATTATTATTATTTTATATTATTATCTATGAATAATGTACATTGTGATTACATGTAGATTTTTCAAATTAATAAAGTCACACTGTAGCATGTATACCTACATTGTTTACATACCTTTGCTTGGTGGGCACACAGTTTCTTCACAATACCAATTTTTCCTGGAAACAGTTCTTTTAAATCATGTTCGGTTAAAAGCATGAACACTTCACCATCTATATCCTGATCTGTAAAATCAACATGGAACCAGTTTGTCAATAATTGTACATTGTTTTGCTATATACAGATCAACAAAACTGTCAATTAACTTCATTATACAAATATACTAAAGTATATTCAGGCAGCTAACAGGAACTATCCACTGGTAATAGAAATAATGAAGAATATTTCTATAAAGCAGTGGTTACTGAACTGAAAGTTGGTGCATTAGTGCTGAGACTACTGAACTAATAGTCATGCTATGCTTTCCAAATAGATTCTAAGGCTCAGAAGGGCCAGGTGAGCAAATAAACAGTCGGATTGATAGATTGTATGAATTTGCCTTAAGGTTACAGTATAGTCACAGGCAATCATTCAAATTTTTGAATGGCTATCAATGCTTTTCGAAAAGGCCATAAAACCACTCTACTAAGTCTAGCAGTATGAAAGGTTTAAAGTGAACACAAAGCCCTAAATATTAATGTTTTAAGTTGCTACAGTATAGTTTGAGTCAGGTGGAACACTACAAGTTGTTGTAGCAAGATAGGTAAGTCTTACATTGGCTCAGCTCCAGCTGTCACTAACATGTTTTTCTGCCTCCAAAGGCAGCAAAAGTTGTAGGTTCTATGAGAAGTTCTATGGCATGGTAATACTGAACATTAAATTTATTAGGTTCTTTGGGAGCATTTTAGGCGTATTTCTCCCCAGTGACAGAGATACAAGCCTTCAAAGAACTTGTTTCACTCAAAGTACTAAAAGTTTAATAAAATGTCTTCACAAACAGTAACTTAAAATATCACTTCCACAGTACCTATATATTTTAGTTGTTTAGTTACTTGTGTTGAAATTACAGAGATTCAGTAATCTGTTAGTCTGGTTTGTGATGACATCTTCTTTTAAAACATCACTCTATCATGGGCCACACACCCATGAACAATTGTTGTTCTGCATTAAAACAAACAAGTACAAATAGCTGTATTACTTCCACAACACAGTTGATGAAATAATATAGTTTTTTCACATAGTTAAAAACAACAATGTGAGGATGGTTACTCAAATGATGGTTTTCTGAGGTTAAACTGAAATCCCACAAATCTTTGCCAGTGAGTTTTCTACAACTGGTAGGGAATGATGATTAAACCAGGAGGATGGTGATAGTGGCAAGGAGAATACTTTAGGTAAGTGCCAATGGATTATACTTGCCACTAAATTGTGGCAATACAAATAAGTTGAAGTTGCCAACCGTGGACAGGCAGCCATCAAGTGAAGAATCATTTCCTCAGCCTGATCATACACTCTACACTTCACTGATGGAACACTTTTCATCATCACTTTGGCCTCATAAACTCTAGTGGCAATGACCTGGTCCTGCATGTATAGCAAAGATGGTAGACTCAGATTCTGAGTGTAGATGCTGACGAAGCCACTGAGTACTCTTACTCCTATGAACATCATGAGATGCCAGCAGTGAAAAGAACTTGCTGTGTAAATGTTTGGTAGACAACCGATTCACCAGAATCTCTATCTGCTTCTCAACAACAGCATGCCTCAAAGAGGCAGAATCACACAATGTCAGGTCAGAAGGCAATGGCAGAGATGAACAATAATCTCTAGTTCTGGTAGTGATGGAGATACAAGGCAGCAGGGAATGGTCAAGGTCAGAGCACAACTGGACCAGCTTGTCAGTGGATGACACAAGGTGGTGAGCTATTAGGACCAACTTCCTGTTGTACAAGTTCTCTATGTTAATTAGCACATGGCCTGCATTACAGCGTGGCAAATATAGTCTCTCTACAAATGAACGAGGATGATGGCTATTACATGCAGTCATAAGTTTTCTTTCTAGTTAAAACATCAAAATGCTCAATCTCTTTTTTGGTCCATGGAATGATACTAAAACCATAAGTCAATACTGGAACACAAAATTAATTGGTTGCTCTAACTTTACGTGGACCACTGAGGAGCAACTTTCATATTAGTTTTAAACATTTAAATAGACATCCAAAATATACTTCTTACTCCTTGAGCTGTCCACTCCCTCAAATTCATGAAATCCCAGATATCTATATGTGTCTCCAACATTCAATTCATGGATACAAGAGTCATTACTGAATGCAACATCGCCTGTTTGAGAGATCCTCCCTCTACTAGCTGTCAACTTGGCACATTTGTCCAACCCAAAATTAGGCCAACATCATCTCAAAACATCTTAACAGTGTGGAGCAAAACTTCTAAATGAGCATTGCTTTTAGAAAACAATTTTAAATCGTCCATATACAATAAATGATTGAGAGTATTATTTGAAGTGACCTGGTATCCACCAAGGTGGTCCAGCAACAAACTTAAAGGGTTTAAGGTGACACAAAATAACAGAGGACTACTACTACTACTACTACTACTGCTTGTCATTAAAATGATTACACATGTACAGAAGTACAGAAGTTGTCCAATCCCAAGTCGTCCAAGTCGTCCCAAGTCGTCCAGAAGTTGTCCAATCCCAAGTCCACAGCAAATATCTTAGCCTTGGATAGCAGTGACTTAGAAGATGGCATCTGAGAAATTATACCAAAACACTCTTTCACCAAAGAGTCACATGACATCTGAAGGTGTTGAGTGAGCATTAACAGTCGACACTGGTACGAATGGTCAATGTTCACCAGTCCGCGACTTCCCACTTGATGGAGTAAGTACAGACTTTCAATTGCAGAATGAGGGTGATGACTGTTTGCAGTGGTCATAACCTTATGTGTTAACACATCAAAATGTGAAAGCTCAGCTTTAGCCCAATTAACAATTTCAAAACCATAGGAAAGTAAAGGAACACAATAACCATTAGTGGCCTGCACTTTAAACCTACCATGAAGCAGTGACTTCCACACTAATTTAAGTCTCCTAAACATTTCAGCAGATATAGTCTCCATACACTTGGCATGATCAACTCCACCAGACTCAGGGAAGCCCAAGTAGAGATAGGTCTCACCATAGGCCAGTTCACCAATCTCATCTCCAATCATCAAAACAGGACCAGTAGATATAGGTTTTCCTCACTTCACAATCAACTTAGCACACTTACTAATGCCAAAAGACATTCTAATATCATCTGAAAACTTTCAGTAAATCCACCATTTTCTGTAAACCAGCATCATTCTGGTTAAAGAGCTTTAAGTGATCCATATAAAGCTAACGAGTCAAATTTCCTGTTGATGAGATCTTATAACCCTTCAAACCATCCAATATATAGCTTAGGGGATTCAAACACAAACAGAATAACAATGAACTCAGTGTGTCTCCCTGGTAGATTCCACACTTCACCGAGACATCAGATAATTTCAAGGATGCTTTATCAGGCAAACAAAGGAGGTTCCCCACAATGGCATTAGATGTTCTATACATGTTGTCAACAAAGATGGAAAATGAAAAAGGCTTAGACACTCCAGAAGCCAGTTGTGAGGCACTGAGTCATAAGCCTTACGGTAATCTAGCCATGCCACAGACAAAGAACGATACTTACTGTGTACCTGGTGCCACACACTATCTGTCAACAAAAGATGATCAACACAGCCATACTGGCTTCTGGAGCACCCCTTTAGAGCTGGATGGATCAGTTGATATTTTTCACAATGGTCAAACATCAGAGACGATAAACAACCAGTCCATAATTTATAAACAATATTTAAGCAGGAAATAGGATGGTAATTCTGGGAGCAGACAAATCTTTGCACTTGGGCAAAAGGAGCGTCCTGCCATGTGGGAACCACAATTGTACAGTTACGTCACCAGTAAGGAGTTGACAAAAGTGTGAACATAACAATTTATGAGTAGAAATCATTTTCTTCCACAAATAACCTTGTATTCCATCTAGGCCAGGGGAAGCCCAATTTTGCAATCTTCTGAGGATATCCACAAACAACTGAAAAGTATTAACAGGTTCAGTATCATCAACAACAAATTCCTTGGAGAATCTCTCCCTCAGTTCCTTGGAGCATCTCTCCCAACAAACAAACAAACGCATGATATCTTACTACTACTACTACTACTACTACTACTTTTCATTAGAAGAATTACATGTACACACAATTGTACAGAGAAAGAACAGAATCATGTACAAGTACATAAGATAATGTTCATTAAATCACATTTGTACACCGTAAGACATGAACAGTTCGAATTACGGCTGCCTTTTGAATGGTACAAAATAAATTGTTAGAAAAGTCTGGGATACGACGAAGGTGAGTAATACAGTTAGAAGATACAACACCTGTACATCCAACCACCACAGGGATAATTATCACCGGCATTCTGTACATCATGTGATAATCATGTGCCAATGATTGATACTTCTGTAACTTTTCTTGCTCCTTAGAGGGCACATTTACATCAGCTGGACAAGAAACTTCAATGAAGTAGATCTTCTTAAGGTTATAGTCAAATAAAACAATATCTGGACGATTACTCAGGTGGTGACTGGCAGACTGTAAGCTAAAATCCCACAGGATCTTCACTGCCGATGATTCAACCACAGCAAGGGGTCTATGAGTGAACCAACACGAGGAACCAGTTAAAAATCCATGCAGCCTCATCAAATGCCAATGCACCACTCCAGCTACTAAGTTATGACGATATAAATAAGCAGTGGCAGCCAATGATGGACAAGCTGCCAACAAATGAACAACAGATTCTTCATGCTCTCCACACAATCTACACATTATAGAAGGAATGCTCATCTTCATAATCTTAACCTGAAGAACTCTGGTGGTGATGGCCTGATTCTGAATGGCAAGTATTGTAGACTCCGACTCTGAGTGAACATGGCTTTTCAGCCAGCACACACTTCTAGTCTTGTCAATTGAATTCTTGTTTAAAAGTGCATAATACTGACCATGAAGAGGTTTGTTGATGATAGAGGACATTAGCCGGCTAAACTGACAGTCACGAATCAAAGACTTCAGTGAAGAGAACAAGATGTTTTGGAAGTCTGATGTAACAGATAGAGATGCACAGTATTCCCTGGCCCTGAACAACACAGAACTCTGCCTTGGCAAATCACTGTCAATCTCACAGCACAATAAGACCAGAGGGTCAGAAGAAACAGAGAGATGATGAGCAAGTGAGACTAACTTTCTGTTATACAAGTTCTCAATGCTCACCAACCCAACACCGCCAGCAGAGCGAGGCAAATAAATACGCTCAATAGCACTACTACTACTACTACTACTACTACTACTACTACTACTACTACTACTACTACTACTACTACTACTACTACTACTACTACTACTACTACTACTACTACTACTACTACTACTACTACTACTACGGATTTAATGAAATTCTACATGTACAACAAATTGTACAGACAATAGTAATGATGTAACAAGCCAAAGCCTAAGCTACATCATACACAAATTAACATTCCTAAGAACGTCAACTGTTCCAAGAATGGCTGCCTTCTGCAAGGTGGCAAAAACTACTTCATTATAGGCTGGAATCTTCTTCAGATGGCTCTTCTGATTCTTTGAAACTATTCCAGAGGCTCCAAAAACAACTGGAACAACCACTACCGGCTGACAATAAGTCCTTGACATCTCCCCTGCTAACCGCTGGTACTTGGTTACCTTCTCATTCTCTTTGTCAAGAACATTAATGTCAGCCGGACATGACACTTCCACAAGCAAAATCTTCTCCGGAGCCTCCTTCATAAAAACAATATCTGGGCGATTGCTCACAACCTGGGACACGGTGGTCATTCCAAAGTCCCACAATATCTTGATTGTGGCATTCTCTACCACAGGCAGTGGCTGATGAGAATACCAACTGTTGGCAGATGTACGAATGCCAAAAGTACGACATAAATGCCAGTGAATCACACGGGCCACCAAGTTGTGACGATGGAGATAGCTTGTTGGTGCCAGCATCGGGCATCCTGCCATTAAGTGCTGAATGGTCTCCTCGTGACTACCACACAAACGACACATTAGAGTTGGTATAGAGACATGCATTATTTTTGCCTCATACACTCTAGTCCTTATAACCTGGTCCTGGATGGCAAAAATAGTGCTTTCTGATTCACCATGCAAAAACTCGCCAAGCCAGCGAAAGCTCCTTGATACATCTATTGGGTTGGAGCAACACCAGTTAACAAACTTACCATGCAGTGGTTTGACCTGCAGAATATCCCAGTGACACAACCTCTGGCGATCACAAACTAAGTTTTTCAATTCATCAGCTGTAGCTTGAGCTAGGTCCCCATCTACTACTACTACTAATACTACTACTACTACTACTACTACTACTACTACTACTACTACTACTACTACTACTACTACTACTACTACTACTACTACTACTACTACTACTACTACTACTACTACTACTACTACTACTACTACTACTACTACTACTTTTCATTAAAAGAATTACATGTACACACAATTGTACAGAGAAAGTACAGAATCATGTACAAGTACATAAGATAATGTTCATTAAATCACATCTGTACACCGTAAGACATGAACAGTTCCAATTACGGCTGCCTTTTGAATGGTACAAAATAAATTGTTAGAAAAGTCTGGGATACGACGAAGGTGAGTAATACAGTTAGAAGATACAACACCTGTACATCCAACCACCACAGGGATAATTATCACCGGCATTCTGTACATCATGTGATAATAATGTGCCAATGATTGATACTTCTGTAACTTTTCTTGCTCCTTAGAGGGCACATTTACATCAGCTGGACAAGAAACTTCAATGAAGTAGATCTTCTTAAGGTCATAGTCAAATAAAACAATATCTGGACGATTACTCAGGTGGTGACTGGCAGACTGTAAGCTAAAATCCCACAGGATCTTCACTGCCAATGATTCAACCACAGCAGGGGGTCTATGAGTGAACCAACACGAGGAACCAGGTAAAAATCCATGCAGCCTCATCAAATGCTAATGCACCACTCCAGCTACTAAGTTATGACGATATAAATAAGCAGTGGCAGCCAATGATGGACAAGCTGCCAACAAATGAACAACAGATTCTTCATGCTCTCCACACAATCTACACATTATAGAAGGAATGCTCATCTTCATAATCTTAACCTGAAGAACTCTGGTGGTGATGGCCTGATTCTGAATGGCAAGTATTGTAGATTCCGACTCTGAGTGAACATGGCTTTTCAGCCAGCACACACTTCTAGTCTTGTCAATTGAATTCTTGTTTAAAAGTGCATAATACTGACCATGAAGAGGTTTGTCGATGATAGAGGACATTAGCCGGCTAAACTGACAGTCACGAATCAAAGACTTCAGTGAATAGAACAAGATGTTTTGAAAGTCTGATGTAACAGATAGAGATGCACAGTATTCCCTGGCCCTGAACAACACAGAACTCCGCCTTGGCAAATCACTGTCAATCTCACAGCACAATAAGACTAGAGAGTCAGAAAAAACAGAGAGATGATGAGCAAGTGAGACTAACTTTCTGTTATACAAGTTCTCAATGTTCACCAACCCAACACCTCCAGCAGAGCGTGGCAAATAAATATGCTCAATAGCACTACGAGGATGATGATTGCTAGTGGCTGATAGGATCCTCCTTGTGCTAACATCAAATTGCTGGATCTCTTTCTTAGTCCAGGGAACAATTCCAAAGCCAAAGGACAAGAGTGGGACACAAAATGAGTTTGTAGCTCTTGTCTTACGAGGTCCACTGAGCAATGAGCTCCATACTAGCTTCAATCGATGGTTATATAAATCAGTAAGCATCTCCTTACTCTTGACACAATCTAGTCCATCAGATTCATAAAAACCCAGGTACTTGTATGACTCACCAACACAAAATACACGTATAGAGCAAGCGTCTGATAGGGGAACATCATCAGATGAAACCACCTTTCCCCTCACTACAGAGGACTTTGCACACTTTTCAAGCCCAAAGGTGAAACAAACATCATTGGAAAACATATAAACAGTGTGAAGTAGCCTTTCAAGCTGGATATCCGATTTTGCTAACAATTTAATGTCATCCATATACAACAAATGATTTACTCTTCTCGTAGTGGTGGCGTGATACCCACTCAAGGAATCCAACAGCATACTCAATGGTGTAAGAGTAATGCAAAATAGTAGAGGACTAAGTGTGTCTCCCTGGGAAATACCGCGCTTAATAGAGACTGCTGCCAGCATCACTGGGTCACAAGTAGGCATCCGAAGGTACAAAGTAGTACTCCATAGTGAGAGCAATTGTTCAATACACTGTACTATGGTGGTGTCAAATCGAAATAATTTTAAACAACAAACAATCCAGTTATGGGGTACAGAATCATAGGCCTTTTTATAGTCAAGCCATGCAACAGAAAGTGATCGATTCTTAGACTTGACCTGCTTCCAAATATGACTATTCAACAACAAATGATCTGTGCATCCAAGCTCTCCTCTAGCACACCCCTTCTGTGCTGGATGTAAAACATTATTAACAACACAGTGCCTTAGCACTACTTCACTAATACATCCTGTCCACAGCTTGTACAAAATGTTCAGACAGGTTATTGGCCGAAAATTCTTTGGCTTTTCTGTATCAGAAGCTTTGGGAATTAAAATAGTTTTGCCCTTCGGAAACCATGATGGTATAAGAGACCCATCCTTCAATTCAACATGTTGTTAAAATGGGAGACAATCACTGACCTCAAAGCCGTGAATCGTTTAATCCAAAAGCCCTGAACGCCATCAGGACCTGGAGCATCCCAGTTGCGTAACCTAGACACACAACCATTAAAACAAGCCTCATCAATGACAGACTGCTCCACAATAAATGACCTATCTGCAATCTTGCCCTCAAGGTCACTGAGCCAAGAGGTATCCAAGTTTGCTTTTGCTGGATTCTCAAAAATGTTTTTCCAGAAAGATTCCAAGGCAGCCAAATCAGGGGATGGGTGAACTTCATCCGTACCCTTCAACAACTCAGAATAAAATCTCTTTTCATTCTGGCGAAACAATTTGTTTTGCCATTGTCTCAATAATCTTGACTTATACTTCCTTAACCTGGCTGCATAACCTGAAATTTTCTGTTTAAGAGTTTCAATTACTACAGAAAAATCTGACAATGACGTTATACAATGTTTAGAATGTAATTGTCTTAACTTATGCATAAATTTCTTACTACCACTAGGAGGGAAACCTCCAGCCACCAAACGAGACAAATCTCCTCTTAAAATTGATATAGTGTTCTCCAAACGTGACTTCCATGAATTGTGTGATCGTCGAGCTGGGGATCCCGATAACAGCGTATTCACAGTGGCAGCAGCAGCATATAGAAGATGCACACACTGTTGCAATGATGGATCAAAATATTCCAAAACTTTTTCAAGAGAGTCATTTACACTGGTGATAAGATCCAAAACTGGTTTGTTGATGGTAATTCTAGGGAGACTAGGGGCTAGTAACCCCTGGGAAGAAGCCTCAAAAAACTTGTGTTCCAAACATTGTGCCTCAGGAAAATGCACCACACACACAACAGATATATCCTCAGACTTTGGACAATTAACCTTCTCAGGGGAATCCGGTAAACTTGATTCAGGATAGACCTTCTCAGGAGAATCTGGTAAACTTGATTCAGAATAGACAGCTGGCTTAGGATCCACTACATCAGGCTTAATTGGCTGGAAAGTAGGGCTGGGCGGTATTGGAGTTTTGCTTCATGATATATCGTGCAGAAATATATCACGATATTACTATTTATCGCGGTTATTAAAGATGACTGCTATATTAGAGTAGCTGACTGCTTTATTAGGGTATCTCGATCCTAGCTGACTGTTCTATTAGAGTATCTCGATCTTTGTAAAAAAAATTGACTAGCTAGTACTAGGTCCTTGTTTGCAGTAGTATCACGTGTGCATTATAACAACCTTAAGGGCTTAAAAAGCTGTCACAAACACTAAAAATCGTAATAATATCGATATCGTGATATTATCGTTTCACCGAAATCTACGCGATACAGATATCGTTTCATTGCAATACCGCGGTATTACTATAATACCGAGAAACCGCCCAGCCCTACTGGAAAGCCACCACATGTGTGATATCCACTGACGATCTGGTACAAGAAGTTGCGATATTAGATAACTCATGTTCAGAGAGCATGTGAGACGATTGAATGTTTCTAGCGTGACAGCAAGGAGTATTCACACTTATCGACGCTTTAGATGAATTTCTAGTATCCCAAATAGCCTTCAGTCGATTCCGGTAACCTACTCCATCACGCTTGGCGAGATAGAAGCAGTGCATCAGTTCGATGTTCTCAGCATAGGACCACTTGCGACGACCATGAGTTGTGTCTGACGGTAGGCATTCAGCTCCCGACAACCCAGCATCGACGCGCTCACCAGGAAAACTTGCAGAGGACTCGTCGCTGGCTTCCACGGACGCACAGCGATGGGAGACTTCAGTATCCAGGTGGGCATTAATTTGGACTACAGGTGTAAGTTCACTACTTGCACTCGGTGACCGGACAGTTCTTGAGCTACGAAGTTTCATAGTTTAACAGGAACGGCTAAACACACCCAAAAGGAGCTTGGGGGAAGGCTGACCAGCAGCGTTGTGTCACGCCTCACGACTTGATCACGTGACTCCTACTCTACTACTACTTTTCATTCAAATGAATTGACACACATGTACAGTATGTACAGAAATACAATGACAATACAAGCATAAGCCTAAGTACAGCCAATGTTCAAAGATGTTAAGATGTTTACGGTCCCCAAGATAGCAGCTTTCTGGAGGCTATTAAACAAGTTCTCATTGTAATTTGGGATTTACTTCAAGTAATCCTGTTGATTAACTGACACCACACCTGAATGACCAAAAACAACAGGTATGATGCTAACAGGCTGACCATGACACTCAGAAAACTCCCGGATAAGTGGTTGGTATTTGGTTAGTTTCTCCTGCTCCTTATTAGGTACATTAACGTCCGCAGGACAAGATACTTCAAAAAACATTATTCTATGTTCATGTTTCAGGAACAGTACAAGGTCAGGTCGATTCGAAGGAACATGAACATCAGTTTGTAAACTAAAGTCACATAGGACCTTTGCAGAATCATTCTCAACCACCGGCAAGGGCTGATGGTCATACCAGTGCTTAGCAGATAATGGTAATTTGAAACACTTACTCAGATGCCAATGGAGAACCCGGCCCACCATGTCATGTCGACGAAGATAGCTTGTTGATGCAAGTGCAGGGCAGCCAGATAACAGTTGTTGAATTGACTCTTCATGCTCCTGACACAAACGACACAAGATGGATTGGACAGGTATTTTCATTATTTTGGCCTGATAAGATCTTGTACATAAGACCTGATCTTGGATAGCAAATATGCTGCTCTCGGACTCGCCATGCATCGAACACTGCAACCATCGAAAACTACGTGCAGTGTTAATAACGGATGAATGTACCCATGTAAAGAATTTACCATGCAATAGTTTGGCATACAATGTGTTCAAAAGTTTCTTCCTCTGAGAAGTTACCACAGCGGTCCTTAACTGGTCCGAGCTAAAATTCAACACATCACATAAAGCTAGTGAAGAAGCAACATCATCAGCCATAGAAAATACAGACCTACGTGAGGGACTCTGCAACATCAGCTCACAGCAGGCCTGTACAAGATCATCCCTCGATGCCCGCAGATGGTGGGCCAATAAAACCAAACGTCGTTGATAAAGTTGTTCAATGTTCACTAAACCTCTTCCCCCCATTCTACGAGTCAAGTACAACCTTTCAACAGCCGCACGTGGATGATGGCTATTGGCAGCAGTAAATACCTTACGGACAGTGATATCGAACTGGGCAATCTCCGTTTTGGTCCAGTCAACAATGCCAAATTATTATTATTATTATTGTTACTGAGCAGACAGCACAGCTGATATGCTCAGGAAAAAAAAAAGCAATCATTAAATGAATTTAGCTACGTAGTTAAAAAAAGATTACAGTTATTGGGTTCCATACAATGTTTGCAGTTCCGCTGAAAAAGAGTCAATATTGTTGCTCTCAATGATGGAAGATGGTAAGTTGTTCCAATCCTTAATTGATCTGGAGAAAAAGCTCTGTTGGTATGAGTAGGTAGATGAATTTGGTAGAATAAAACGATGTGGGTGATATAGTCTGGTGGATCTTGTCATTGAAATAAAATGAGGAGGAATTGACAGTGAATAATCTTGATGTATAATTTTAAAAAGTGCTTGTAATCTGGATATTTTACGTCTCAGCTGAAGGCTTGGCCAAGAAAGATGCTGTAACATAGCTGTGACTGAACTGAATCGATTGAAATCATTTAGGACCCATCTAGCTGCCCTACGCTGTACTTTCTCTAGCTGTTGAATATTGTTATGGTGGTATGGGTCCCAGATGACTGCAGCGTATTCCATTGACGGTCGTACTATCGTAAGGTAGGCTGTTGCTTTGATGTTAGACGAGCAGCAACTCAGATTGCGTTTCAAGAAGTTTAATGTTCTATTGGCCTTAGCAGCTATATTACTAATATGTGGAGACCATGATAGTTTGTTATCCAATATAACACCAAGGTAGGAGTGTTGGTTTGATGTACCCAAGTTGTGATTGTTTAGCTTGTAGTTGAAAATGATTGGTGATAATGATCTGGTAAACCGCATAATAGTACATTTGGTTACATTGAATCTTAATTGCCACTTAGTTGCCCATTCGTGTAGTTGATCAAGATCATGCTGAAGTTGAATGGCATCCTCCTTGGTGGTGATAATTCTGTAAAGTAAACAGTCATCAGCAAATAACCGTAGTGGCGAATTTACATGTTCTGTTATATCATTAATGTATAGAAGAAACATCAAAGGGCCGAGAACCGTCCCTTGAGGGACTCCTGAGTGAACAGCTATCGAGTCAGAAAAAGTACCGTCCAAAGCTACTTGCTGTGACCTTCTGGTCAGCCAAGTATTGAATCCGTAAGAGAGCAACGGAATGCAAAAGCTGTTGGTAGCACGCACTTTAAGTGGCCCACAAAGCAAAGATCCCCATACCAGTTTCAATCGTCTGTGAAGTTCAGTAGTTATAATTGACTTGCTAGCAGCATGATCAATACCGCCAGCCTCAGGAAACCCCAGGTATCGATAGGTTTGGCCATAATCGAGTTCATTAATCACATTGTCTAGAGTTGGTAAAGGCCCAGTCAGACCAATTTTCCCTCTGGTTGCAGACATCTTGGCATATTTTTGGAATCCAAACTGCATTTGAATGTCATCAGAAAACTTTCTGACAATGTCTATAAGCGGCTGTAAACACTTATCATTCTGTGCAAATAGTTTAATGTCATCCATATACATCAGATGTGTTAAATTCGACCTTGAAGACATCTTATATCCCTTAAGAGCATCTAACAAATATTTCTCATTTGCAATGAGCCCTCCGGGGATGTTTCAAGTTTACTTTCATTTGGTAATTGTTCATCATCTGCTCTTTGGCGCTGCTGTATATCCTGTAACTCATGATCAGATAGCAGCTTCGAGTTAATAATCGCACGAGCTTGACAAGCTAAATTGTTTTCAGTGCGAAATGATTTATCCGGGTTACGGTTATCCCATAATGTCTTCAGTCTCTTCTGATAGCCTCTTCCATCAGCTCTTGCCTCGTAGTAGCACCACATCAGCTCGACATTCTCCAGACGGGACCAGGGGCGCCTCACGCGAACTGGTTTTGTAACAGAACGAGCATCGCTCGGCAGTTCAGCAGACAAGCTCCCGCTAGAATGGGGTACAGAAACAGCGTCGTCGTTAGTTCCTGACATCGGACGATAGGCTGGTTCACAATCTAGGCGGGCATTAATTGGAGAGAAAGTCGAGAAACCGTTGTAACAAAGGCCTACGATCAAAAGACCGATGAGTGGTAACATATAAGTTGGAATCATCCAAAATCAACGAGATAGAAAGCAAAATTCACAAAGTAGAAGCCAAGCCAAAAAATCACACCAATCTCAGTCACGTGACTACTACTACTACTACTACTACTACTACTACTACTACTACTACTACTACTTTTCATTAAAAGAATTACATGTACACACAACTACTACTACTACTACTACTACTACTACTTTTCATTAAAAGAATTACATGTACACACAATTGTACAGAGAAAGAACAGAATCATGTACAAGTACATAAGATAATGTTCATTAAATCACATTTGTACACCGTAAGACATGAACAGTTCCAATTACGGCTGCCTTTTGAATGGTACAAAATAAACTGTTAGAAAAGTCTGGGATACGACGAAGGTGAGTAATACAGTTAGAAGATACAACACCTGTACATCCAACCACCACAGGGATAATTATCACCGGCATTCTGTACATCATGTGATAATCATGTGCCAATGATTGATACTTCTGTAACTTTTCTTGCTCCTTAGAGGGCACATTTACATCAGCTGGACAAGAAACTTCAATGAAGTAGATCTTCTTAAGGTTATAGTCAAATAAAACAATATCTGGACGATTACTCAGGTGGTGACTGGCAGATAGGCCCCGGCCTATTATGCTCAAAAATTTGCCCATTATGCTTTTGAGCACTGCTCAAAAGTATAGCCCATTATGCTCAAAATTATGCTCATCATTTCTTATTATGCTACATTACAAGTACAGTACATAACATTCATGTATATTGTTTTAGTATAATTACTGATTGTTTTTTACATGCACTGATAGTGTCACTAATAGTTATATTGCAGCATGAGGGATGCTTCAATATAATCTTGAAGGGAACTCTCTTGCTGTGCATTGAAAGTGTTTGTTAAAATTGAGAATACTCTTTCAACAGCACCTGATGAAGGCTGTATAAGAGCAACCATCATTGCAGCGGATGACCAGTGCGGTAACTCCTGTGAATGTTCAGCCCACCAGGACATGACATCTACTTCTGGCGATGTATCTGCAGATACCGCAATGTACTGCGGGAGTTCAGACTTGAGATTGTCTAATGTTGTTTTGTTGTTCAAAAAGGTTATTTCTGATAATGAATTAACAATGCTAACATCTGGTGCCACTTCTTTCACTTTTGATGGAGCAAAGACTCGTGCAGCTTTAAAAATTGATAGACTCTTAGACAGTTCATTTGAAAATTTAGATTTAAAATACTTCACAACAGGTGTAACCCTATCTTTCCCATACTTCATAAACCTGTCAAGCAAGGAATGCACACTGCCTGTCAACCTTTTTGCCACAGCAGAGAGATTGGGATAGTGCTGTAATTCTATAGCACTAAGCAGTTTGGTATATATTTCATAGCATTTGAATGCCAAAGCCCCGTCTCCCTCTAGGCTATACGTAGCCTTGACAAATGGTTCACCTGCATCAATAACTACTGCTAGTTCAAGCTGCAGATACTCATGCTTTTGCCTGTCAGAAAACAACTGCAGTAATTTGACTGTAGTTGCAGGTGATGCTTCTGTATTTCGTAAAAATGAGACAATATCACCGAAATATTTGAAAACTTGGTGCAGCACTTCCCATTTGCTCCACCACCTTGTGCAACTATGAGACTTAATTGAAATCCCAGTTGTTGTCCGCCAGTCAACTTTTGCCCGTGAACTGTGAGCAAACAAACTGACCCACAGTCGAAAAAATTCATCAAGTACTGGAACATCAAACTTATCTCCTGCCAAATCAATGGTATGAGAGTAGCATCCTATATCAACAAGTGAGGGAAAGACTACGTTTATTGTTCTCATGGCTGCACCATTAACAGATGCGCGGTCATGCATGCATGCCAAGAGCTGATCTGACTTTACTCCATACGTAACTTGTAAAATACTAATAACCTCACGAGCTAGTTCCTCACCATTCATTGGCTTTGCAAGTATTTGTAGCTTTACCAACCTTTGCACAATTTTGTCTGCTAAAATAAACCGTAGTACAATAGCAAAAGCCTCCCCAAGCCTGGTAGTGCCATCAAAAATTATGGAAACAAATTTCCCTGAAAGCTCTTCCTTGATCTTATTCCCTTCATTAGTACGAACAAATGGTATTAGGTCACGCATACCTCTTTCATCTGTCAGCCTGTATCCACCAATCTCCAAAACTTCTTTCAGTCCGCCAACCTTTTGAAGTGGTATTCCTGATTTCAAAAAAGCTGTCACTACTTTTATTCTGTACAGTTTGTGCGATTCAGATAGAGTTTCACCTCTAGGATGAGTTTCACTTTCATATGCTTGCAACTGCTGGGCTAAAGTTTTGTCACCGCATACTCTCTTGGCTTCTTTCTCCTTGTTCACTTTGTGCTTATTGGAATCAATGTGATGCTTTATACTGCTAAGCTTCATTGACACCTCCTCTCTACAACATCCACAAAAGAGCTTTCCACCAGACACAGTCAAGTACTCTTTCGGGAATCGATTGCACCTATCTCTTGGGGTCACTGATTTCATTGAAGTTGATGCAGATGAACCAGTGCCAGTAGATACTTTTCTTTTCTTTCCCTTAGGTGGATTATTGCGAATTGCTCTTTTTCGACTTAAATCTGATGTTTTAGCTTGCTGTAATACTGAGAGAAGAGATGATGGAGCTCTCTTTAAAGCGTTATCAGTAGCAGAGGTACTCCTACTTTCCCCATGACATTCACTTAGCGATGTTGTCTTAGACGTCCCCGAGGTAGAAGATATTAAACTAACTGTATCATGATCATCGACATCACTGTCCTGTTCATCACTCGATGCAGACGACGCTTCACTGAGTTGTGCTAGTACACCTTCACCAGCTGCCATGGCACTTTATTTATAGCGCCACTCTGTAATAATTATAGTTATTAGTATTAAGGCGCTACTTAATGGCTGGATCTTCTAGAAGAGTGTTCGAGAGATCGTTGTTTGCAGGAACTCGAGCTGGAACTCAAAGAATGATGGAATGGCCTAGGTTTGGTAAAATTAAACAACAATATGCTTGTGTATTTTGCCTATTATTCCAGCATTATGCTCGATGCTTTTGCCTGCCTATTATGCTTTAAATTATGCCGGCATAATCGGCCGGGGCCTACTGGCAGACTGTAAGCTAAAATCCCACAGGATCTTCACTGCCGATGATTCAACCACAGCAGGGGGTCTATGAGTGAACCAACACGAGGAACCAGGTAAAAATCCATGCAGCCTCATCAAATGCCAATGCACCACTCCAGCTACTAAGTTATGACGATATACTACTACTACTACTACTACTACTACTACTACTACTACTACTACTACTACTACTACTACTACTACTACTACTACTACTACAACTACTACTAAACTACTTTGTTTTCATTTAATAATTACACCGGTACATTTGTACAGACACAAATTGTATAACAGTTAAAAATATATAAGTTACACAAGAAAAATTAATAGATCTCATTAAAGCATCAGTTCCTTACAATGCTGCCTTCTGAAGATTATCAAAACAAAGTCATTAAAGATTTGGATCTTCTTCAAATGCTGCTGTTTGCTCTTGGGAGGTACCTGGAATTAAGTACTGAGCCTTGACTTCAGAAAGTGTATACCTGCAGTAATTTTGACTGTGATGAGTCTCCCTCTGACTACAAGAAATGACAAATGCAAGAAAATGTTGCAATGTGGAAATCTAAACCACTACATGGCCAATTCCTTAGAGATACATCAGACACTGTAGATTACAAGTTTCAGTGGAGCTGGCTGTCTATCAGCAATTTTAAAAAGGAAATTGAAGGATTTCTGATTGCTTTCCAGGATCAAGCCACTAGAACTAATGCAATTAAGTTTAGAATTTCCATCAACCTGGTTCTACTAATTGTCAATTGTGTGGGTCACATGATGAGACTGTTGATCATTAATTTTATTGACTAGCTGTAGCATAATTGCTCAAAGATGTAAGAAGTGCCATGATGTAGTTGCTAATATAATCCTCTGGGAGTTAGCCAAGAGAGGTGGATTTGAGTGTGCTACCAAGTGGTGGGATCATTTCCCACAGCCTGTAATACAGAATGACAATATGAAAATGTCTATGGGACTTTACTTTTCATACAGATAGACATTTTCCCCACAACAGACCAGATAATATAATATTTAGTGACTTTACAAAGAAACATGCTTTTCTCTATGACATTGCCATCCCAGGAGACAGTTGCATGTCTCAAAAGGTCAATGAGAAATATCAGCGGTATGCTGATCTGAAGATTGATACAGAGAAGATGTGGTCAATGACAGCTTCAGAATCTATAGTCCCTATAATACTTGGCTCACTTGGTTCTATCCCTACAAGCTTGAAGAGTGCACTGCAGCAGTTGGGTATTTATTATGTTAACCTCATCCCCAAGCTACAAAAGAGTATACTGCTGAGCTACTCTCATATCTTGCATCATTTTGTGACTGAACACCGATCCTAATCTTTCGGATTAAGTAGACGATAACTTAACTCATGCAAGTTATCATGATGATGTATAATAATAATATCAGCTGAGGAGGAGGAAAAGCTTTCCAAGTATCAAGATTTAACGATTGAGTTGGAAAGACTGTGTAGAAAGAAGACAGTGGTAGTTCCAGTAGTAATTGAAACACTTGGCTCCATTACTAAAAGACTTAAGAACTTTTTGGAAATTCTAGATATTAAAACACTCAATGTCTACCTTTTTCAAAGACTGCTTTACTAGGAACAGAAACCACTTTACACAAGATTCTTCAACTCTCGGGGTGTGAGTAACACCTCGAGTTGGAACAGAACTTTTTGTACCACTTCATGTTATTACATGTTTCTGTAATTTCATTTAATAATAATAATAATAAAAGATCATTCACTGGTTCTCCTTACCATAAACTTCTGAAATATTTTTAAAAACTTCAACTTTACAATAGCAAATCCTAACCACCCCATAAACTTTTATGCTGCTTTATCAAGACACAAGGTAGTTAAGTGTGTCGTGCGGCTCAAGAAGCCGGCGTGCCACCCATGAGTATATTAACAGGAAGAAATAAAACGCAATTTTCACACCTATGTAGCTCTGTGATCCCTTACCCGATTGGAAATAAATTTGTTAGAGAGGTGCTGGCCAGTAAGGGAAGTGTACACACCAAATTTGAAGAAAATCGTTCTAGCCATTTTCGAGATACGAGCGAACAAAATTTCGTTTTAATTTCTTGGTTTTTTTTCTTCTTCTACTTCTTCATTTCGCACACTTCGCAAAATCCGCCATAAAACACGAATGCGTGCTCGGATCGGGCTAAAATTTGGCACACTTAAAGGGCTCATTAAGGCGGATCTGTGTACGAACTTTGGTAGGAATCCGATGAACATTCACGGAGTTATGACCGATTATTTGCGTAAAATAAGGTCGAAGGTCAGTCACACCTACAGGGTAAACTCCTTTGAGGAATCAGTTGAAAATTGCTATGTAGATGGAGCAACCATCGTAGGAGTGCCTTTTTGTGGTTTGAAAGGAATCGGGATAAAGACCACGGAGATATGACACAAAACCCGACCTCTGTCAAAATTACGCGATCGATTTTTATGAATAAAAAACTATTAGTTTTCGTGTCTATCTGGCAAAACGCTTAGAGCAATGAGCTGAAAATCAGTATGTAGCTGGAATATTCATCATAGAAAGTCCTTGCAGTAGTACAGAAGAATTGGATTACAAACCACTGAGTTATGATTCGAAAGGCAACTACGTGTAGCAAATGCGAGATCGAGATATTCTAATAGAACAGTCAGCCTAATAAAGCATTCAGCTGCATTTATAATTTACTCAATTATATTACATTGCAAATTATTCTGTAGGGAATTCAGTTACAAACAAGTCACCCTGTAGTCAGATCAGCCAGAAGAAGGTACCTAATAGAGAGTTCAGCTACAAAGAAACCATCATGTAGAGAGTTCAGCTCAAACAAATTGCCCTGTAGAGAGATCAGCTAGAAGAAGTTACCTTGTAGAGAGTTCAGTTACAAAGAAACAATCATGCAAAGTGTTCAACTACAAACAAATCACTCAGTAGAAAGTTCCGCTATGAACAGATCACACTGTAGAGAGTTCAGTTAGAAACAAGTCATGTTGTAGAGAGATCAATTAACCTTGTAGAGAGTTCAGCTACAAAGAAACCACCATATAAGAGAGTTCAGCTGCAAACAAATCACCTGTAGAGAGTTCAGAAGGAACAAGTCAACCTGTACAGAGATCAGCTAGAAACAAGTCACCCTGTAGAGAATTCAGCTACAAATAAATCACCCTGTAGAAAGATCAGGTAGAAGAAGCTACCTTGTAGAGAGTTCAGCTGCAAACAAATCCCCTGTAGAGAGTTCAGCTAGAAACAAGTCACCCTGTAGAGAGTTCAGCTAGAAGAAGTCACATTGTAGATAGGCATGAGGCTATTATGCTCCAAAAATTGAGCATTATGCTTTTGAGCAGTGTTCAAAAAATCACCTATTATGCTTTTGAGAATTGCCCATTATTCCCAAAATTATGCCACTATATTTGGCAAATAATGCCAGTTTATTGCTGTATCAGACCATTTTCATTGATGTTTAAGCTTCCAATAGTCTTGAATTCTTTAGCTGGTTGCTGTATTAGAGTATCTCATTTCAATGTGACTGCCTTATTAGAGTAAATAATCTTCAGTGACTGTTCTATTAGAGTTTCTGACTGCTCTATTAGAGTATCTCGATCTTTTTAAACGGAATTGTGCAATCTGCAGATTTTCCTACTGTTAAAGCTTTATAATCACCTCAAAATGCTAGCATAATTCCTGATTCTCACACATACCTATTATGCCCGAAATTATGCCGGCATAATCGCCGCATCCCTAATTGTAGAGAGTTCAGCTACAAAGAAACTACCATGTAGAGAGTTCAGCTGCAAACAAATCACCCTGTAGAGAACTCAGCTACAAACAAATCGCCCTGTAGAAAGATCAGCTAGAAAAAGTTACCTTGTAGGGAGTTCAACTACGAACAGATCACCCTGTAGAGAGTTCAGCTACAAACAAATCACACTGTAGAGAGTTCAGTTACAAAGAAACCACAATGTAGAGAGTTCAGCTGCAAATAAATCACCCTGTAGAGAATTCAGCTACAAACAAGTCACCCTGTAGAGAGATCAGCTAGAAACTAGTCACCCTGTAGAAAGTTCAGCTAGAAGAAGTCACATTGTAGAGAGTTCAGCTACAAAGAAACTACCATGTAGAGAGTTCAGCTGCAAACAAATCACCCTGTAGAAAGTTCAGCTATGAACAGATCACCCTGCAGAGAGATCAGCTAGAAACAAGTCACCCTGCAGAGAGTTCAGCTAGAAGAAATTACCTTGTAGAGAGTTCAGCTACAAAGAAACCACCATGTAGAGAGTTCAGCTACAAACAAATCACCCAGTAGAAAGTTCAGCTATGAACAGATCACCCTGTTGAGAGATCAGTTAGAAACAAGTCATCCTGTAGAGAGATCACCTAGAAGTATCACCTTGTAGAGAGTTCAGCTACAAACAAATCACCTTTAGAGAGTTCAGTTACAAACAAATCACCCTGTAGAGAGATCAGCTAGAAGAAGTTACCTTGTAGAGAGTTCAGCTATAAAGTAACCACCACGTAGAGAATTCAGCTGCAAACAAACACCCTGTAGAGAACTCAGCTACAAACAAATCGCCCTGTAGAAAGATCAGCTAGAAAAAGTTACCTTGTAGGGAGTTCAACTACGAACAGATCACCCTGTAGAGAGTTCAGCTACAAACAAATCACACTGTAGAGAGTTCAGTTACAAAGAAACCACAATGTAGAGAGTTCAGCTGCAAATAAATCACCCTGTAGAGAATTCAGCTACAAACAAGTCACCCTGTAGAGAGATCAGCTAGAAACTAGTCACCCTGTAGAAAGTTCAGCTAGAAGAAGTCACATTGTAGAGAGTTCAGCTACAAAGAAACTACCATGTAGAGAGTTCAGCTGCAAACAAATCACCCTGTAGAAAGTTCAGCTATGAACAGATCACCCTGCAGAGAGATCAGCTAGAAACAAGTCACCCTGCAGAGAGTTCAGCTAGAAGAAATTACCTTGTAGAGAGTTCAGCTACAAAGAAACCACCATGTAGAGAGTTCAGCTACAAACAAATCACCCAGTAGAAAGTTCAGCTATGAACAGATCACCCTGTTGAGAGATCAGTTAGAAACAAGTCATCCTGTAGAGAGATCACCTAGAAGTATCACCTTGTAGAGAGTTCAGCTACAAACAAATCACCTTTAGAGAGTTCAGTTACAAACAAATCACCCTGTAGAGAGATCAGCTAGAAGAAGTTACCTTGTAGAGAGTTCAGCTATAAAGTAACCACCACGTAGAGAATTCAGCTGCAAACAAACACCCTGTAGAGAACTCAGCTACAAACAAATCGCCCTGTAGAAAGATCAGCTAGAAGAAGTTACCTTGTAGGGATTTCAGCTACAAGCAAATCACCCTGTAGAGAGTTCAGCTACAAAGAAATCATCATGTAGAGAGTTCAGCTGCAAGCAAATCATCCTGCAGAGAGTTCAGCTAAGAAAAGATTACCCTGTAGAGAGTTCAGCTAGAAGAAATCACTTTTTAGAGAGTTCAGCTACAAAGCAACCACCATGTAGAGAGTTCAGCTGCAAACACATCACCCTGTAGAGAATTCAGCTACAAACAAATAGCCCTGTAGAGAGACCAGCTAGAAACAAGTCACCCTGTAGACAGATCAGCTACAAGAAGTTACCTTGTAAAGAGTTCATCAGCTGCAAACAAATCACCCTGTAGAGAATTCAACTACAAACAGATAACCCTGCAGAGAGTTCAGCTAGAGTCAAGTCACCCTGTAGAGAGAATCCTGTATAGAGTTCATCTACATAATAGTTAGACGTCAAGAACCCAGTGGTTCTTGACGTCTAAATTATTTAGACTACAACTCGTTATTGTACCTTGAGTTGACAGCTGCTTGTAAACGGGAAATCAATGGCTAATTACTAGAAACAAGCCCTCTACACCTCCCTACATGGCGGGACCTCAGCGTGGCTGTTGCTACCCGTTTAAACGCCCATGCTTTGCCAATGTTACAGGCGCGTGGTATGTATCGAAGTACTGGACTGAGCGACTGGACTACAACTCATTGTTGCTGTTGTTGTGCTTCGACAGCTGCTTGTAAGCAAGTAATGTAGTGTTGATTAGTACAAACAAGCCCATTACACTTCCCTCTAATTTAGTACGGCTGTTACTAGCCATTTAAACGCCCATGCGTTGCCAATGTTACAGGCGCATAATTATCGTGTTTCGTATCGCCTCAGAGCGTGGTCTCTATTGGACATGAGCGTGGCTCTACGAGATTTAGAGACCACGTTTTCAGCCAATCAAATTTCAGTATCAAACTTGTTGTAGTCTAAATACAAGCAGATCATCCTTTAGAGAGTTCAGCTACATTTCAAATCACCCAGTAGAGAGATCAGCTGCAAATTATCCTGTGGGGATTAATTGACATGTAATAAATATATGCTCTCTTTTTATATTATGAACTCTTGATATATGCATTATATATATAATTTGTACATTTACTGATAAAATCAGAATAAGTTAAAGTATTTATAAAATCTGCTTCATCTTTTTCTTTTCCTGTGGTAAAGAAAAATATAGGTTAAAAAGCCCCAATGCTGGCCATAGGCCAGCTTTGGGGTATACAAAAACAAAAAGAAGTGAAATCTAATCAAAAACAGCCAAGCTGTAAAAGAAGGAGTGCGGCCCTTGAAAAGGCTATGGTGAAAAAAGATGTGAAATCCAAGGTGGTGGCCAAGAAATGGCTGTGATGGTAGGTTAATGGTAAAAATTTTAATAACGACAATTCAGGTGAATTTTGTGCCAATTGACCAAGCGGCTCCAAATTCACCTGAATTGTCGTTATTAAAATTTTTACCATTAACCTACCATCACAGCCATTTCTTGGCCACCACCTTGGATTTCACATCTTTTTTCACCATAGCCTTTTCAAGGGCCGCACTCCTTTTTTTACAGCTTGGCTGTTTTTGATTAGATATGAATTATTAAACAAAAATTAAGCCAATTAACTTAGATTATAACATATTTTAAATTAATTTCATAAAATTTTGAAGCAAGAATCACTGCATGTCTGTGGAGATTGAGTAATATATACACAAGCAAATAAACTATGCTAAAATTGCTCTGTCTACATTGCAGTATGAAGTCTGTTCCACACAAAAGAATTTTAATTCCTACAAGTATATGGTAGTACATACGCTTTATGGGTTTGTCACATAATTGTTCGCATAAATCATTTAAAAGTAGTAATCAAAAAAATGCTCTGTAACTTTTTACTTTACCAGAGTTGAGCACATTCAATCTTATAAATGTAGAATATGTTTAACTGTCACTCACTTGTATGAAAATCAGAGAGTTGCAAGCTCAAATATCAATGTCTCTCATGCAGAACTTACAAATACTTTGCCAATAGGTTCTCAAAATAAATATCTAATTTTGTGCCATAGTTTCAAGTTTTACGGTAATACCATTTTCCCATCACTGAGTTATGATTTTTAAAAATTGTGACAAAATTTTTTAAAGTTTATGGTAAAGAGAACTATATTTTGAAGCATTTTAATTACACCATAGATACAATATACTTTACAACGGGATTGGAAACGGAAATAACTCACGTGACACCTCTGTACAAATTCCCAATGTGACGTAACAAGCTCCAAGAGCCATTCGTGTTTCGCTTGCGCTAAACAGTCACCATAGATACTGTCCGTAGTTACGGGCGCGAGCTTATGTTCAATGCACTTTTATGTCAATTGGTTGTGAATTTGTCGACTAGTAATGTAACGAATTGGTGAACTAGCCACAAACACGATAACAGGAATGCGTGTGTGACCACAGGAGCTTGTTGTTGTTAATGCACAAAACCACTAGTAGGTCACGAGGTAAGCAAATTGTGTTATGGTCACACCCTCTCATGCTTGTCGACTTTTCACAAAATTTCTGTGTTGGGAAGCAGCTCAGCTAGTTTTGTTTCAACATCTATGTACAGTGTGTGGTGTAAAGGGCACCTTTGATTTATTGTATTAATTGTCACACTGTATAAATTCACTACTTATCACTTTTCAATTGTTCACTTTTAGTGGACTTCTACGCAATGCCAGACCATATCATCAACTACTACCACACTAGGGAAGTGTAATGGGTGTGTTGGATTGCTCTGAAACCAGTGCCATATGGTATGGGGGTGAAAGGCAGAATGTTCTGATAAGACACAATTTTTTGAAGAATTCACACAAGCCACATGATTAGACATCCATCAAAGAACAGCAAATGACAGTGTACTGATGACCGACAAGCAAGAGCTCAAGATGCACTACCAAATTATACATTGAAACAGTCAGACTACCTTCAAAAGAACTGATGTAAAACACAGTTACATTGCACACTTGTAATTCATAATCAATGTACACATATTGCACTGTACAGTTGAAATAAATGGTTTCTTCATTAGTTACAGTGTGAAAGACTATCAAAGAACTATTGACTTAATGCATTCTGTACTGATGGAGCTACCCCTATAGCTTTAGCCATTTGTAGCAATGGTTTTTAACCATCAAATTATGATGAACAGGGTGTATACAAAATAAAAGCAAGTGGATCTTCGAACAACATGCGACCACACAACTGACTGGTAATTGAGTCAGCACGCGGGTATGGCAAGGAAAAGAAAGACTATTTACACACACAAAAAATAATTACAAATCAGATTTAGTAAATTTAAAAGCAGTCCGGGTTGACAGTCTATTCCCTTGAGCTTCGATCAAAGAATATCTACTGAGAAGCAGATATTGAGACTCTGGCCATCTCATTCAAAAGTCCTCTAATACTAGCTTTAGACAAAGAAAATACTTGCTGGGTGAAACAAGTTACGTCCTTGATTGCATGGATAGACTTAGGTTGAAAGTGACCCAAAACACTGACTTCTACAGTTCTATAGCAGGTAGAAATATTCAAATGATCTAACTCAACCAAAAGTTGCTGATATTCTGGTTTAAACTGTTTGCGGTCACGGGCTGATTCGTTGTGCTGAACTGAGTCGAGTGGACATGTGAGTTCTACAATACCCAGCAATGAGGAATTAGCATTGTAGATAACAACATCAGGTCTATAGGGGGTGACTAAGACAGATAAATGAATGGTTTCAGGTGGAGAATCATTGGAGCGAAATCCCTGTAGGTCAGCGTGGACCTTGACATCATGACAGTCAGCGAAGAGGGTTGTTAGCTTGGATGCCAGAATATGTAAAACTTTATTATGTCTATAGGTGTACCGTTGCTGCGATAGAGCGACTGGACAGCTTCTTTATTGGTGTGTAGTAAACCACTGAAATAAGTCATAACTGGGACCAATCATATGTTTTCTACTCCATAGTCTGGAACGTAAGACTTCCATTCAGGTCTCCTGGCTTCATCTAATCATACGACTGGGAATCAGTTGAACGTGGCCTGGTGGTGTTCGATAGTTGCGGACACTTACAGCACAGTAAGGAATAGATTAAGTTCCGTTTCCACGACTACAAGGCCACGGGTAGCTGAAAATCAGTCACTAAACAGACACTGTCACACTGATAAATCGCCAGCGTCCAATGTGTCACTACCACAAATTCGCCGAAACATGGTTCTTGCAAACTCTTCAAACTTTTGTTACTGTCCTGGGAGACTTAACTTCTTCATCCTGAAGTGAGGTTAGCCACAAACAGATAAGCTACGGGCACACATGCTCGCCATCTCGTCCTTAGTAACCGCATGATGACGCAAACCGAAACACGGATGTTTTAGTGCGCGAGTTCCGTTTCCAATCCATATGTGTATAGTATATCTATAATTACACTGTGTCTCATAATTATTGGGATCTTGTCCCTGTTTCTGTTGTGGAAAACAATGACATGAAAGTTTTGTGGGACTTCAACATTTATACTGACCATTTAATAACTGCTAGATGCCCAGATATTGTTGTGATTGACAAGCTCCAGAAAACAGTGCAGATTGTGGATGTTTCAGTTCCTTCAGATTGTAATGTGACAAAGAAAGAAGGTGAGAAAATTGAGAAGTACAAGGATTTGTCAGTTGAACTCTCATCATTATGGAAAATGAAGTGTGAAGTAATACCTTTGGTTATTGGAGGACTTGGCTGTGTCACAGTAATATTAGAAGTCTCTTTACACAAGCTCATCATTAATCAGTTTTGTAGTTTAGATCTGCTCCTGCATACAGCAGTTTTAGAATCCAACTTTATTTTACATAGATATTTGTAAATTATTGTTAGCTTACAAATCTTGCTGATTTATGCTATACTTGTTATACCAGTACCATTTGTGTTTGTACCACTATGTTGTTGTGATTTCCTTCCACAATAATGATAATAGTATTGTTAACTTATGATTTACTTGAAGTAAACCAACTAGTAAATCCACAGTTTTGTTGATTTACTAGTTGGTTTATTGCAAGTAAATCATCAGTAAACAAAATGTTCCCATTTGTTAGTTTACTGCTTGGTTTTCATTGTGGTAGAAACCTGGTAAAACGGCCTTCTTCATGTGGTGTCGGAACAATAAACCTGGTAAATTATTTTGGAACAATAGCAACTTCGTTCATACAATAGTTTTGCATTTGTGTTCGGTTTTGCAAAATGGTACCTTCCATATTAAAATTTTACCCATGTTTTAACTTTGAAGGTTCGTAAAGTTTTTGATATTATTTTGATGCTAAGAGAAAGTTAACCAGTATAAGCAGTCAAGTGTTACATCCGCCTGGTACTTGAAATGTGTGGAAAGGTACGTTTCACAAATCTTGTTACTTTTGAGAATGGATGACTCTTTCATGTGCACGAATTTCATATGTAGCTGAGGATTGCACGGCACAAGTGACAAAAAGAGTTCAACTCCCACAAAGGACTGCCAGGCAACAGGCTAAATAGATGTAAAAATGTCCAGGCATTGTGGCGCCACAGACAAACAGAGAGTTGCTCTAGCAGATGGCGGTATGCTAGGCCACGAGAAATGCCACTCCTGGTGGTTGTCCTCAAAGCAATATCCTGCAAGACAGGACGACTAGCAGCAGACCACAAACCCAAGAACTCAACCATCAGGAGGACAAAGACATCTCCAGCAGCCTGCAAGCTCATCATGGTGAGCATCCTTGTCTTCTTCCTTAGCAGCCGCCACACCTTCTGAAACTGCAGACCGACACAACAAAGATACCTGTAATGGACAACCCACAGTAACATCAAAGTACACAGGCTTCCCATGCACAGTCAGGGTGAACAACATCACCTGGGCGATTCAATCAGGAACCAGCACACCGTTGCTCTTTATGGCAACCAGAAGTAAACCATGATATATTACATCACATAATGCATCATGCCTACGTATATGCACGGGTTAGGCCTGCGCCGATTATGCCAGCATAATTTGGGGCATAATAGGTAACCAAAAGCATCAGCATAATGCCAGCAAAATAGGCAAAATTTTTGTGCATTGGTTATCAGAGAAGCTGAAACTTTGCCTATTTTGCATAATGCAGAATGGGATAGTGTGCAAACATGGTAAAAATCAGATTTACAGCTACGTTGTGAAAAAAAGATTACCGTAAGTTCTCTAAAAATTCGGCATATTTTTAAATCAATAATTTTCGTCTCGCCGAATTTCGGCCTATAATTAGATAGTAATCACCACTAATTTTAGTTGATTGACCACTCGTCACAGTATAATTTGTATCATCGATATTAAGACTAGACAACTCTGACGTTCTCGTCACTATCAGCATCCATCGCAAAAATAGGAAACGTGCCGAATTTTTTATTAGAGGAAATTATTTCACTGTTAAATACGGGTGCCGAATAAATAGAGGGGCCGAATTTTTAGAGAACTTACGGTAGTTAAAGATCGATATACTCTAATAGAACAGTCACCGCATAATGAAATATTCTAATAGAACGTTCACAGATGCATGGTACTCTAATAGAGCAGTAAAGACACAATTTTATATGAGCATATTTGGAGCATGATGGAACACAACTGGGCATAATTGGAGCATAATAGGGAAATTCTGGAGCAATGCTCAAAAGCATAATAGGCAATTTCAAAAGCATAATAGGCTCAGGCCTAGCACGGGTCCTTGTCCACAGCCCAGTAGAAGATCACCAAATTGATCAACGACACTACCACACGGGCAGTGAACCGGAGAAGTGGCAGAAAAGAGAGGGACACCAAGCCAGTATCGAAGAGAACATACAAACTCCTGTGAGGACTTGGATAGGACTTAGGAATCACAAGAATGGCCCGAAGCCGAAAAAAACACATGTACTAGACCTAGTACTTACCAATGAAAAGAACATAGTAAAATCCATCAAATATTCTTCTGGACTGGGGTTGAGTGATCATTTGTGTTTGCTCTTTCATGTTCTCCAATAACTATCAACCACTCCAGCAATGTACCATCTTACAATTTAACAAAGGGGATTATATGAAGCTTAAAAGCCTCCTTAATGAAACTGCCTGGTCGACGGAATTACAGTATCTAAATGTATGTCAGTCTGGGAAATTTTTTATGTAACGTTTTAAGTCTGCTATGGAATGCTCTATCCCAAGGTACTGCAAATCCCAATGTACCATATACTAATCATAAAGTAATTGATCTTAAGGATAAGAAGGAAACGTTATGGAAAAGGTTCCATAGAACTGGCAATCATTTGGATCATCTTAGGTTTACTCAAGTAAGAAGTTCGCTTAGGCGCCTTACACGTGACTTGAGATCTAAGTTTGAGATGAGAATTGCTAAGAAAGTGAAGACCAACCCTAAAGCTTTTTGGCGATATGTAAATTCTAAGGTCAAAGTTAAACCCTCCATTCCTACCCTGGTTGATGAGTCACTTAATGATAATGAAGCAGCAACTGATGAAGGTAAAGTGGAAATGTTGAACAAGTTTTTTACCAGTACATTCACCAGAGAATCCATGGATAACATCCCTGAGTTTCAAGGCCGTGACTTTGTAACTAGTCTCGATGCCATATCAATTGATGCAGGCATTGTAAGGGAAAAGTTGTGTGATTTAAATTCTAGCAAAGCTACTGAACCTGATGAGCTCCTCCCAGAGTGTCGAAGGAAGCTGCTGCTGAAATAAGCATACCTCTGTCTATAATTTTTAATTTTAAGAAGTCATTAAGTGAGTAGACTGGAAAGTAGCAACTATTATCCAAATCTTCAAGAAAGGAAACAGATCTTCACCCTGTAATTACCATCCTGTAAGTTTAACATCTGCTGTTTCCAAAGTTTTTGAATCTATTATTCATGAGAGCATGTTAGAGCATTTGTTTAGCAACAATTTGATGTCACCATGTCAACACGGATTCTTCCCTTGCAAGTCTTGTATGACACAATTACTGTTTGCACTTGATGATTGGATAGAGACTTTGAACAGTGGTAATTCTGTACATGTTTTGACTCTGTCCCTCATGAAAGGCTGCACAAAAAGATTTATGCATAATTATGGTTTTAGAGGTGATCTGTTTAATTGGATACAAGACTTTTTGAAAGGACACAGACAAAGAGTTTCTGTGAATGGTTCATTGTCTGGTTGGAGTGATGTAATAAGTGGAATATCTCAATGATCAGTCTGGTGTCCTCTCTTCTTTGCAATTTTCATCAATGATCTGCGATTACTATTAAGGAATAAAATTCTTTTATTTGCAGACGACACAAAAATGTATTCCAGCTTCAGTCGTGCTAACCCAATATCCTCCCTGCAAGATGATATTAATGCTTGCATTGTAAGGTCAATAATGTGGCAGTTGCCTTTCAACATTTCTAAATGTAAAATACTAAAAATAGGTCAGTTTAATCCAAGATACTGTTATAAGATGGATGGGATAGATATTGTTAAGGTAAATAAGGAAAAAGATTAGGGGGTGTTAATTGATAACAATCTCAAGTTTCATAGTCAGCGTTCAGCCATGGTTAACAAAGCTAATAGACTTCTTGGCCTTATTAAACAGACCTTTTGGATATTTCTGTACATTCATTTACATGTTTATACAAATCAATAATACATCCTATTTTAGAACATGGTCACTTGACCTTACTATAAAACAGACATCCAAAAATTAGAAAAAATCCAGCGGAAAGCAACTAGAATGATCAAATCTATAAGAAATCTTGACTATGAGAAACAATTTGAAACACTTAACTTGCCATCATTGCATTATCGACGTTATAGAGGTGACATGATTGCTGTCTACAATATGCTACATGATAAGTATGATATCACTGACCGAGTATGGCAGGTATGTATCAACAATACCTTATCTGACAGTGTACTACCAGTTATATCTGGCATCCCCCATGGAAGTATTTTAGGTCCCCTGTTATTTCTTGTTTATATGAACAATATCTCTTCCAGTATAGAAGTTAGTCAAGTATTGAAGTTTGCTGATGAAATGAAATGTTTTATGACCATCTCGTGTGATGAGGACCGCATCAAGCTCCAACAATATGTTGACTCTATTATTCACTAAACATTCTTTTCCAATCTAACTATCAACTTTACCAAGTGTGTACATGTTCCCTTCAAATCAACGTCCAATACCAGATACCTTATTTCCAGCTCAGAAATCAATTGTAAGGAGACTCAAAAAGACCTGGGAGTGATTGTCTCCAGTGACCTGAAGTGGTCAAATCACTACAATTCTATAATATCTAAAGCATATAAATCGTTGGCTCTGATATGACGTACTTTTTGTTCCAATCACTACCCATCAGTCAAGCTACATCTGTATATTACTTTAGTTCATCCTCATCTTACCTATTGCTCTCAGTTATGGCGACCATACCTAATCAAGGACATCTTATGTTTTGAGCGTATTCAACGTCGAGCAACCAAACACATCTTGAATAATTATAATATCAGCTACAAATCCAGGTTAGTAGAACTTCATCTTCTACCATTCATGTATATCCTCGAGATTCAGGATGTTTTGTTTGCGATCAAGTCACTTAAGTCACCCACAAGAAACTTTGACATTAATAGGTACATTACATTTACTCAGGGTCACACCAGATCTCTACACATAATAAACTCAAACATCGTCCCCATAGTACAAACTTAACTAGAAACTCTTATTTCCATCGTCTTCCTCGTTTGTGGAATGCTCTTCCTGTAATCAATACCAGTTTATCAATTGCAACCATCAAGGCTAAACTAAAGAAATTTATGTGGAACCATTTTGTAACTTATTTTGACGATGACAATCACTGTACCTACCATTATCTATGTCCGTGCAGCAAATGTCACGATCTCTCGCCACCATCAAACTTTCAAACACTATAGCTAAGTTATAATTAGTTAAAGTAATTATAATGTATGTATAACTTGTGTTTTAGGCTGCAAGCACCGGTTGCTTGCAGACCCTTGGCATACTTGCCATAAAGTAATAATAAATATATAAATAAATAAATATAGACTATTCTGACTTCTTTACTTCTTCACCTATTACCCATACCAGAGGTCACACATTTAAGCTATTTAAATATTTTTCAAGAACAGATGCCAGGAAATATCGTTTTTTACAAGAACAGTTGTTGAACCACGGAATAACGTATCCCAAGTAGTAGTATGTGCAGCAGCAGTTGATGATTTTAAGAAATTGCTTGACCAGTGTTCATCTAACACTATGTATAAGTGCATGTAATTAGCCTACTTGTACTTTTTTACCAGTTGATCAGGTGTAACAGGCTGTTTAGCCTTTAGCCTTATAATTTACCTGTAATAAATATATATAAAACCTTACGTGTAGTGGTAGCGTCATTTATTGTCTGCGGCACGCGTTTCTGCTTTATTGGCCGCGCGATTCACTACCGTGAGTCTTAATAATTATAGAGTCAACTATTAATTATCGGGAACTATGGTTTTCGAACAGCTGTTACTCACTTCATCGAAATCCAACAACTTAGGTTATTAACCACAAAGTAGACTATACTAACTTAGTAGCAATTATCCTCCGATAATTAGGTATGTAGGATTAATAGAGTGAGAGCTGCAGCTAATAGCATGCAAGGTCCAATAATTCCAGGTTCGAACAAAACCATCCATTTACGAACATTGTGTTTTGCTACCAGAAAACAATGCCCATTTTTTTTCAAATTTATGCATAATATACCTGCGTTCATTAGCTACCAATGACCAGAAAATAGTTTCGATATCTTTAGCCTAGAAGTAGTTAGCGGTATTTTCGAACAACGCTATTTATTTTTATTTAGCCATGCCCACCAGTTGATTCTACGCTTCTGCAAGAAATGCACAAGTGCTAAAGTACAGAAATCGTTAAATAAACACCTTGCATATATAGAGCAAGCCACAAATGTTTGACCACCATCGTTCAACGCCATTTTTCTTTAAACCCACAAAGAAAATTTCTGCTCTTGTTATGCCTTTGGATAGGTCTAGGTCATAAACTCTTGCATGCAAAATTTTACATCTGTAGCATTTTTGTCTGGCTGCAGGAGCTGCAAAAGTGACCTGTCCGAATGTTCTCAATTATCGGACAAAAATATGTATTATCGGTCGAGTGGCACTGCTCGTAATGCTTGAAGCTGATAAAAGTCTTTCTATGCTTGATATGAAAGAGCAACTCTTATACTCCAAATATATGCAGATACTTGGCTTAGTCATTATTGGCTGTGAATTACAAAGCCCCAAAGTCACCTCTTTCGTGTAATCTTAAATTCGGCCGCATGTGAAGCTAGTACAAATCAAACAGTTACCTATATCGAATTCAAAGCTATTTTTATGAACATTGAGAGCATCAGCTACCGTTCAATATTAAATAGATACATGCATAAATACCGCACCTTGATTTTTGCCTGAATAGCTACATTGCATTTAGGCTTCTCTGACAGAGGCAGCCTAGCTACTGCACCCAGTACACACACAATCCAAATCGACTTAAAAAGGGTTTTCACTATCCCCTGCCTTAAAAATGTCAAGTGTCTCTTTAAAATGTCTAGGACAATAGCCAGATCGAAATACTCTAATAGAGTAGTCAATTACTCTAATATAACGATCAGTAAATGCTTTATCACATGTAATCAGTATTTGTGACCAGGCCTGCGAAAATAGGGCATGTGGGCACAAACTACACCATATCACATTATGGGTTATATCTCAGTATTGGGATGGCATATCTGCATTCTGTAACTTGCAATATATTGCCAATTAAATATTGAATATGTGATGAAGATTGCATGGCTATAGCATCACTAACTAAAAAGCTATGACAGCTGAAAATTGATAAAGTAGTCAATATTTGTGTGCCCACATGCCCTATTTTTGCAGGCCCGGTCACATTTATGCGTTGTAATCAACGAAATTCACATATAAATAGTCTTATTGAA
Source organism: Dysidea avara (assembly GCF_963678975.1). NCBI lineage: Eukaryota > Metazoa > Porifera > Demospongiae > Dictyoceratida > Dysideidae > Dysidea > Dysidea avara. The sequence goes on from NC_089273.1 coordinate 38,379,319, forward strand.
GTGAATATGCCTGGGTGTGGCTCTCAGATTTTCTGACTACTCCAATTGTATAATGGGTGACTGTTTTATTAGAGTGTTTCGACCTGGCTAATGTGCTGGACATTAGAGAAACTTTTGACATTTTAAAGATAGGGGATAGTAAAAACCCCATTTAAGTCGATTTGGATTGTGTATGTGTGTGCTCGGTACAGTATCCAGGCTGCCAGAGAAGCCTAAATGCAATGTAGCAATTCAGGCAAAAATCAAGGTACGGTAATTATGCATGTATCTATTTACTATTGAATGGTAGCTGATGTTCGAAATTTTCATAAAAATAGCTTTGAATTGGATATAGGTAACTATTTCATTTGCACGAGCTTCACATGCGCCGAATTTAAGATTGCACGACAGAGGTGACTTTGGAGCTTTGTAATTCACAGCCAATAAGGACTAAACCAAATATTTGTATATATTTGGAGAGTATAAGAGTTGCTCTTTCATATCAAGCATAGAAAGACTTGATCAGCTTCAAGCATTACGAGTAGCAGGGGCGTACGCAGCAATTTTGAAAAGGGATTTCCACTACAGCTAAGTGACTGTTATATTAAAGTATTTTATATTTTATATTATCTGACTGCTCTATTAGAGTATCTCGATCTTTTCGCCAAAATCATAATTCAGATCAATGTTATAAGTATTACTATCATGTGAGAAACTATTATATAACCAAGATAAAAGTTTAAAATGTGCCCTGTTCCATGACAGATTCCAGATTCTGGAAATCTGAAGTTTCCATTTCTTAATGTTTCAAGTACTGTGTAAAATCCAAAAGGGTTGAAACCCCTGGAAACCCCCTTCCGTACCCCCCTGAGCAGTGCCACTCGACCGATAATACATATTTTTGTCAGAGAATTGAGAACATTCGGACAGGTCACTTTTGCAGCTCCTGCAGTCAGATGAAGAAAGCTGCAGGTCTGAAATTTTGCATGCAAGAGTTTATGGCCTAGACCTCTCCAAAGGCGTAGCAAGAGCAGAAAGTTTCGTTGCGGTTTTAAAGAAAAATCGCGCCCGAACCGATGGTGGTCGAACATTGGTGGTTTTATTCTTTATTATTAATTACTAGGCAGACTGCACAGCTGGTGTGCCTAGGATGTAAAACCAACAATAGTGCAGTACTTATTACAATCAATAAGTGTACGTATGCTACAATTACTAGTTGTGAACAAAAAGTTACAGTATGTATGTGTTACATTAAAAGTTTGCTATAGTGCGTATGTTACAATTACTAATTAAATTATGGTATGTACATTACAATCACTAATTATAAACAGTAAGTTACAGTACACATATACAGCTACTAATTACAAACAGTCAAGTTATAGTGTGTATGTTACAATTAACAGCAGGTTACAATATGTATGTTACAATTACTAATTATTAACAGTCAATAACTTACGTAATTGATTTGTAAAACAATTCAGAGTACTAGCTTCAATATCAGAGATTGGTAGTAAGTTCCAATCACGGAAAGTCTTTAAAAAGTAACTATCATGATAATGATTAGATCTAGCAGTAGGTATGTTAAAGTGAAAAGGATGTTGGAATCTAGTTAAATGGGTGGTGGTGGTAGTTGTGATGTAGGCTGGTATTTCTAATGATATTAAATTATGAAGTCTTTGGTATAGGATTGTGAGCCTTGAAATACATCTTCAAATTTTTAGTGCTGGCCACTGCAACTCTGAGAGCATACTGGTCACACTATTATAATTGGATTTCACCCATCTAGCTGCAATTCTCTGCACTCTCTCAATAGCTTGAATGTCTTTAGATAAGTGTGGATCCCAAACTGAAGATGCGTATTCTAGTTTTGGTTGGACTAATCCCAGGTAAGCAGCAAATTTTACTGATTCATCAGATTTGTTTAAGTTACATCTCGCAAAGTTTAGTGACTTTATTGCACTACTTTGTTATTGTCATTAGCACTTTACAGTGACCAGCACTGAAGGTCTGACAGCAACATGCACTATGTTGTTGATATGTGGAGAGAATGACATTGATGAATGAAATAGGACTCCAAGATACAGATGTTGATTTGTACGAGTGAGTGCTTCATTGTCTATGTGATACTGGAATTCAGGTGGTGACGTAGATCTAGAGCAGGTAAGTATAGCACATTTGTCGATATTTAGGCTCATTTTCCATTGTTTAGTCCATTGAATAATATATTTTAAGTCTTGTTGTAGATGACAATGATCCTGTTCTGAGTGAATGACACGGTATAGAACACAGTTGTCTGCAAATAATCTGATAGAAGAAGTAATATTAGTAGTAATGTCATTGATGTGATGTACAATAAAAACGTAAGTGGGCCTAGAACTGTTCCTTGAGGAACACCTGAATCAACATGGATGTAAGTTGAACTGTGACCTTTAATGACAACCCGTTGTGTTCTCTTTGTAAGGTAGCTGAATATCCAGTTATACACATTACCTTGAATTCCATAATGATATAGTTTCTTCATTAAACGTAGGTGTGAAACGGTATCAAATGTTTTACAGAAATCAATAAACATTAAGTCAACTGAAAGATGGTGATCCAGTGCTAGTTGGATTTCTTCTACAACATTAAGTAACTGGGTCTCACATGAATGATTGGGCCTAAAATCATATTGTTTGCCACTAAGTATTTGGTAAGCGGTTAAGTGTTTCATTATACAATGTGTTCTAACAGTTTACTACATATGAAAATAAGCGAAATAGGTCGAGGGTTAGCTCTATCTCCTTTTTTTGAATATTGGTGTAACATTGGCTGAAAGCCAGTCTTCTGGTAAGTTGCCTGAGTTCAAAGATTGAATAAATATCACTGTTAAAACTGGAGCTATTTCATCACAACAATACTTGAGAATACGAGCTGGTATGTTATCAGGACCACACAATTTGGATGGGTCCAGAGCAGCGTTGAAACCGGGTCGGGTCATCCAGGTCAACCGGGTCACATTTTCTCCGGATCATCCGGGTCCGACCCGGTTTACAAATTATCTGGGTCTGACCCGGATTGGATCACGTGAGAAACGAAATTGTTCGTTTTACGACATGAAAACTTATAAACGCTATCGCGTAACTCTTTCGTGAGCCACGCCCACTTATCTCGTTGCCAACATACACTCAGCTACGCCCATTTATTAGTAAATACAGTATGTAGCACGAAACTGTGGGCATCTATGGCTATTGTCAGTAGGTGATGACCTTTATTTTTTTGTCTTCAACCCACAGCTAGGCTGAAGTTGCAATATTTACTCAACACGAATCGAACGCTCAAAACGTAGTCTCGCTCGCTCGCTCGAGACTAGCCGAAACATAGCTCTTATCGCACGCCTCGACTTTAACTAATCCGGGTCACATCCGGGTCAGTGCGTCATCCGGGTCAGCAGTAGTTACCTGGTTTCAACGTTGGTCCAGAGTAGATAGCAACTTTTTAACCCCATCAACTGAGATTGGAACATTAAGCAATGGTGTTATGGGAAGTCCAGAGCATTCAGGAATATTAGATAGATTTTCTTGGTAAAAACAGATTGAAATGTTAAGGATCTCAGCCTGGTCTTCAGAATGGTACACAAGTGAATTTTCTACTTTGAGTGGTGCAATTCCATGAGTATCTTTACAAATAGTTTTGACATACCTCCAGAATTTCTTATAGTTCATGCCCCCATTATTGGAGAACATCTTGTTTTGATACTTACTGTGAGATTCATGGATAAGATTTGTAATAGTGTTTTTCATGTTACGGTAGTCACGCCATGCTTCCTCAGTTTGTAAATGTTTTGCTTTATTGTATAACTTTTTCGTTGTTTCATTTGTTTCTTGATGTGACAAGTTACCCATGGTAGTTCTTTAGTAGATCTAGACATTGTTTGTGGAACATTTTTGATTATTGCATTATTAATTGCTTGCTTGAATTTGTCCCAGTTTTCTTGCACATTATTAGAATAGGGGTCTGTGGAAAGAAATTCAGTTTGGAAATCTGACATGTCAGATTTAAATTGAGTCATGTTACCCCTGTCATAAAGAAATATTGGATGTCTAATCATAAGATTTAGGTCTGTTGTTTAGTATAAGTTCACAGTACACAGCTTCATGATCTGAGATGCCAGGAATTACTTCTATGTTTCTGATTGATTCAGGGTGTGATGAAAATATTAAGCCAAGAATATTCTCTCCATGGGTAGGTTCTGTAACTAGTTGATATAGTCCAAACTCATTTATGGATTCTAACAGTGACTGGTTAACATCAGTACCATAAATTTGGTTAGGATTGATTTGGCCTGTACCATCTATCCAGGAGATACTAGGTAGATTGAAATCTCCTGCTAAGAGTATTTATGGTGTTTGAGATGACTCATTATGGAAGATATTTGACAGAAAATTATTCAACATAGTAATAGGTGTGACATTGTTATTTGGTGGTCTATAAAATGAACACAGACACAATGGTTTATTATTAGGAATCTGTAGTTTTGCCCAGACCATTTCTGCTTCACTGTATGGAATTGATAATTCTGAGGTGATAAGACCATCTCTAAAACCAATAAATACACTACCACCACCTAACAAGTGGTTTATTCTGATAATTTTGTAGGAACTAGGTAAAATTTCCGAAGATAAAAATGTTGAGTCAATATGAGATTCATTTCCGAGTACAATGTTATTGTCATAATGTAAGAGTAGAGCAGCTAATTCTTTTCTCTTATTCTGGCTTCTAACACTTTGGCAATTAATAATTAGAAATTTAAGAGTATGATCATTTTGACTTCTACTTTGTACTTCTTGGTCTAGTCAATTATTACTTGTTTGATCCATTTGCTGGTCTTGGGAGGTTTGCAAATGATTCAAGACAAGACTGGAGTTTTTAACTTCACTATGAAGTTTGTTATTTACAAATATTTTATTTCCCCGTATTTTAATTGCTCTACGTTCAGTGTCTTTTTGGATCAATGTTCACCTTTCTTTCAGAAGGATAGATTCAGTATGTCGTTCTTCAGGAGTCATATTGGGTTTGATCCTGATATCACTAGGAAGGGAACTTGTTTTGGATAACAGTAAGGATACATCAATAGCCCTGGTAAACCTAGTTAGGATGGGTCGAGGACGTCTAGGTTTTTCTTGGTATTTTCCAAGTCTATGAAGATCATAAATTGATAAAGGGTTAATGTTCTCATCTACTTTGGTAATAATTTGAGCAATATTACTGAGGTCAAGGCTTGAGCATTCATGTCTTGGAGTACCCTTGGGACATTCATCAATACCGTAGATGACAACATTAAACTTACGGTCCTGTTGGGAGTTGTCTTGAAAAGTTGCTTTCTTTGTAACAGTGATGTCAGCAGTGGCGTTTGATACCTGGTCTGGGGTAGAGGGTTGTTTAGTAACAGAAGACTGTAACAAAGTTATGGTATCTGTCAGTGAAACAATAACAGAGTTGAGATCCTTTATAGTGTTTGCAAGCTTTGATATTTCTCTGTTCTGGATCACCAACATGCAGTACGAACACAAGTATTCTGTATCTGGCTCACCCAATTTGTCAAAGGCGGGACGAGTCACTCCAGCACACTTTCTATGTAACCAACTCTGGCAACTTCCTTCACAAAACAAGGCTTCATCACCGACACAGTGTTTGCCAGGTTCTAGAATAGGTTCTTTGCAAATTAGACAGTCAACGTCACTATTTTTAACACCTTTGGCCTTTCTTTTCTGTGGAGACGTCCCTGGAAGCTTTCTCTTGGTTCTTCGGATTGTAGTCGTCATAGCACTCTGATAGGTATAGGATTTTAGCATCTGAATAATTATAGCCTTAAAGATCAAAATCTCGAAGAGGAATTCAAAGCAACCATTACCACAATCGAAACTCTATTTATCAACAGCTTACAAATGGGGTGTTCCATTACACCCAACTGGAGACATTATATATACACCCACGCCTCAAAAGGTGCTTGTGTACACCCACAGACTGTCTAGATACATCCAAGGGTGTTTTGTAAAAATTTGTCCTACAGGAGTTGTTTAATAGGCACTGTTAGGGTGTAATCTGAAGTAGGTCCTCATACACTTTGGTGTTAATTATTGTGAGATAAGAGTAATCATAATGTGGGAATTATGTTCCTTATGACATTATTTGTGTTACTTCACTCCTTTAGTAAATTTGCCTTCTTATATTTAAACTCAAAATTGAAAGTGGTATTTGTTGGTTATGTTATATATACAAATCCAGAATCTTTAAAAGGCAAGGAAGTCATCGCTGGAGAGAATTGTAGTATGTAAGTTATGTGGTATTACACACTTAATGCATTGTACTGAGTCAGCTGCAGATCTATGTTTGCTGTATTGTACAGTTCTCACATAGTATTATCCAAGAACTGTGTGGCACAAAGCATTCAGTGATTTTTTTTAAAAAGAGGTAAACACCTTATGGGTGTACAGGAAAACCCTATGAGTGTAATGGAACACCCCATAAGGGTGTAACTGAACACCTGAGGGGAGTCCAGTTGTAATGGCAGGTATGACACCCCAAAAGGTGCTTATGTAAGAACCCATTTTTACAGTGTACTCTAGAACTGTACTGTGAGGTTGACATCAAGGATATTTTCGTTGTTGCACTGCATTTTTAGCTCCTACATTAAGGAGATGCAAAAAAGTGAAAAATGAAGTAAGGAAATGCAACCTCTTGACCATCCCTATTATGTTTTTCTAGGTGACCTACCACAAATACAAACATAAAATTTAAAGGGCGTTACTTTATCTACCTTATATGGGTGCATAAAGTATCGAAATTTCGACAATAGTGTGCGCCTTTATGCCCCCATATAAGGTAGATAAAGCAACGATCTTTAAATTTTATGGTTGTAATTGTGGTGGGCCACCTAGAATAACATATAGAGATGGTCAGGAAGTTGCTTTTCCGTACTTCATTTTTTTCGCTTCTTTGCATCTCCTTCGTCACTGCTTGAAGGTTCTTAGTTTACTAATTTGTTAAGCTGCTTTACTGTAGTTGTGCCCAGTTATACTGATAGTAAAATGTCAGTAACTTTAAGTATATGGAACATAATTGTTTTACTAAGTTTTAAACTCTAAGTAAACATCAGTGAATGCAGGTTTACTGAAAAGCTACTAAAATTCCAAACAATTAACTGTTCCATATACTGGGGATATACCACTCTAGTAAACTAAGAAACTTCAAGCAGTGCGTGTAGGAACTAAAAATGCAGTACAACAACGAAAATATCCTTATGATTATGATTATGATGTGATTAGGGATGAGGCTTAGAAGCCTGTACACTCATTTATATACATACATAAATTAGATGCAATAAACGAAAAATTAACTATGATATCAAGACACACGGTAGTGTGTCGTGCGGCCCAAGAAGCCGGCGCGCCACACCGTGAGTATATTTACAGGAAGAAAGTAAACGCGATTTTCACACCATTGTAGCTCCATGATTCCTTACCCGATTAAAACAAAAGTTGCTACAGAAGTGCCGGCTAGGTAGAGGAGTCCACATTCCAAATTTGAAGAAAATCGCTCCAGCCATTTCCGAGATACGAGCGGTCAAAGTTTGGGTTTTTTCTTGGTTTTTTCTTCTACTTCTTCTTTTCGCACACTTTGCAAAATCCGCCATAAAACACGAATGCGTGTTCCAATCGGACTGAATTTTGGCACAGTTAAAGGGCTCATTACGGTGAATCTCAGTACTAAGTTTGGTAGGAATCCGATGGATATTCACGGAGTTATGACCGATTATTTGCGAAAAATAAGGTCGCAGGTCTGTCACGCCCACAGAGTAAACCGCTTGAAGGAATGAGCTGAAAATTGCTAGATATGACACAAAACCCAACCTATGTCACAATTACGCGATCGATTTTTATGAATAAAAAACTATAAGTTTTCACATCTACCAGGCTAACCACTTAGAGCAGTGAGCTGAAAATCGTTATGTAGCTGGAATAATTATCATAGAAAGTCCTTGCAGTAGTACAGAAGAATCGGAGAAGAAACCACTGAGTTATGATTCCAAAGTCAACCATGTGTAGCATATGCGAGATCGAGATACTCTAATAGAACAGTCACCCTAATAAAGCATTCAGTTACGTTTATAACTTACTCCATTATAGAATTATATGACATTGCAAGTTATTCTGTAGGGAGTTCAGCTACAAGCAGTTAATCTTATAGACAATTCAGCTACAAGCAAGTCACCGTGTAGAGAGTTCAGCTACAAATATGCTGCTGTAGAGATTCAGACATTATAAGTCACACTGAAAAGAATTCAGCTATAAACAAGTCAGCTTGTAGAGAGTTCAACTACAACAAGTCACTCTGTAGAGAATTCAGCTACAAATAAGTCACTGCGTAAAGGTTTCAGCTACGAAAGAAGCTACCCAGTAGAGAGTTCATCTAGATCAGCTACAAACAAGTTACTATATGCAATGTTCAGCTACAAGCAAGTCACTCTGTAGAGAGTTCAGCTACAAACAAGTCACTCTGTAGTACAAACAAGTCACCGTGGAGAGAGTTCAGCAACCAAACAAAAGACCACCATTTAAAGAGTTCAGCTATACAAACAAGATATAACTCTATAGAGAGATCAGGTAGAAACTTAACAGATCTCACTGTAGAGAGTTCGGCTAGAAACAAGTCATCCAGTAGAGAGATCAACTAGAAAACATCACCTTGTAGAGAGTTCAGCTACAAACAAACCAACCTTTAGAGCGATCAGCTAGAAACAAATCACCCTGAAGAGATGTCAGCTACAAAAAAATCACCCTGTAGAGAGTTCAGCTAATACAAATCAACCTGCAGAGAGTTCAGCTACAAACAAATTACCCTTTAGAGAGATCGGCTACAAACAAATCAACTTGTAGAGAGATCAGCTAGAAACAAATCAACCTGCAGAGATATCAGCTACAAACAAATCAGCTTGTAGAAATATCAGTTACACACAAATCAACCTGTAGAATGATAAGCTAGAAACAAATCACCCTGTAGAGAGTTCAGCTACAAGCAAATCACCCTGTAGAGCTAAAACAAATCAACCTGCAGAGAGTTCAGCTACAAACAAATTACCCTTTAGAGAGATTGGCTACAAACAAATCAACCTGCAGAGAGATCAGCTACACACAAATCAACTTGTAGAGATATCAGCTACAAACAAATCATCCTGTAGAGAGATCAGCTAGACACTAGACACAAAGTAAGGAGTTCAGCTACAAGTTAATCACCCTGTAGTGAGTTCAGCGAAAACAAATCAACCTTTAGAGCGGTTGGCAACAAACAAATCAACTTGTAGAGAGATCAGCTACAAACAAATTACCCTGTAGAGAGATCGGCTACAAACAAATCAACCTGTAAAGAGATCAGCTATAAACAAATCAACCTTTAGAGCGGTTGGCAACAAACAAATCAACTTGTAGAGAGATCAGCTACAAACAAATTACCCTGTAGAGAGATCGGCTACAAACAAATCAACCTGTAAAGAGATCAGCTACACACAAATCAACTTGTAGAGAGATCAGCTAGAAACTATACACAATGTAAGGAGTTCAGCTACAAGCAAATCACTCTTTAGTGAGTTCAGCTACAAACAAATCAACATGCAGTGAGATCACCTACAAAAAAGCACCTTGTACAGAGTTCAGTTACAAACAAATTAACCCGTAGAGAGATCAGCTAGAAGAATTAACCTGTAGACAGTTCAGCAATAAAGAAACCACCATGTAGAGAGTTCAGCTGCAAACAAATTACCCTGTAGAAAATTCAGTTACAAACAAATCGCCCAGTAGAAAGATCAGCTAGAAGAAGTTACCTTGTAGAGAGTTCAGCTACAAAGAAACCATTATGTAAAGAGTTCAGCTGCAAACAAATCACCTGAACAGAATTCAGCTACAAACAAATCACCCTGTAGAGAGATCAGCTAGAAGAAGTTACCTTGTAGACAGTTCAGCTACAAACAATTCACCCTGTACAGAGATCAGTTAGAAGCTGTTTCCTTGTAAAGAGTTCAGCTACAAACAAATCACCCTGTAGAAAGATCAGCTAGATTAATTCACCTTGTAGAGATTTCAGCTACAAAGAAACCACCATGTAGAGAATTCAGCTGCAAACAAGTCACCCTGTAGAAAATTCAGCTACAAACAAATCACCCTGTAGAAAGATCGGCTAGAAAAAGTTACCTTGTAGAGAGTTCAGCTACAAAGTAACCATTCTGTAAAGAGTTCAGCTGCAAACAAATCACCTATACAAAATTCGGCTACAAACAAATCACCCTGTAGAGAGATCAGCTGGAAGAAGTTACCTTGTAGATATTTCAGCTACAAATAAATTACCCTGTAGAGAGATCAGCTGGAAGAAGGGTTATAGTTCAGCTGCAAGCAATTCACACTGTATAGAGATCAACTAGAAGAAGTCACCTTGTAGAGTGTTAAGTTACAAAGAAACCACCACGCAGAGAGTTCTGTAATAAATATATGTATTATATATATAACTTGTACGTTTACTGATGAATTTAGAAATATTTAAAGTATTTAACATCTGCTTCATCTTTTCTTCTTCCTGTGGTAAAGAAAAAACAATAGCTTCAAAAAGCCCCAAAGCCGGCCATAGGCCGGCTTTGGGGTATACAAATACAAAAAGAAGTGAAATCTAATCCAAAACAGCCAAGCTGTAAAATAAGTATGCGGCCCTCAAAAAGGCTATGGTGAAAAAAGATGTGAAATCCAAGGTGGCGGCCAAGAAATGGCTGTGATGGTAGGTTAATGGTAAAAATTTTAATAACGACAATTCAGGTTAATTTGGTGCCGCTTGGTCTTGGCACAAAATTCACCTGAATTGTCATTAATATTCCTGATGCTGATGCTACAGAACAGTTTTGGAAATTATTTCACTCAGGAGGACAATTTGATTCTGATTGTTTCTCGTTGAATGTACTACGAGATTTTGCTTCAGGGTGTGATTTTGACTCAGACTCCATACAATGGGAAAAGTTTACAACTGCTGAAGTACAAACTGTGGTGGAAAAGCTTTCTTAATGGAGAGCTCCAGTACCTGACAAGATTCATACATTTTTGTATAAGAAGTTTTATTCTACTCATTCTGTTTTCACCATTGCTTTTAACAATCGCAAGGCAATTGGTGAAAATGATGTTTGGCTATGCACAGGTAGGACAGTGTTGTTGCATAAGAAAGGAGATTCTCTAAAACCTAGTAATTATCGTCTGATTACATGTCTTAACTTATACAAAATACTAACATCTTGTTTATTGAAGCGTTTTAATCTTCATGTAGAGAGGGATGGTTTGTACGATCCCCAGCAGCAAGGAGTCTGCAGAAACCAACGTGGTTGTCATGAGAATCTACTAATTGATAGAAAGATTATGGATGAAGTACACTTATACAAAAGGAATTTATCATACTGTTGGATAGACTACTGTAAGACATTTGACTCCATTTCTCATTGATACATGTTAGAGGTTGTATCTATTTTGCATTTTGCTATGCCTTTTCAATCATTGCTTGCTATCTTTGTTCAAAACTGGTGCACTCAACTAGAACTGGGATTTGGTGTTAACTAGACATGTATATCAATTGAGATAAGAAAGGGAATTTTACCAGGGTGATTCCCTCAGTCCTGCTTTGTTTTGTTTGTGTCTATTCTCTATTGGTCTTGCATTAAAGAGATTTTAAGGGCATTCCCCTGGGAGGCCACGATGTAGAGATTCTCAGTGTACTATCACTCATTTATACTACATTGATGATTTAAAGATGTACTCTTCTTCTAGAAAGGAACTGGAGAGGATGATTACTGTTTTGTCTGATGTAAGCAGCAAAGCTGGGCTACAATTTTGTGTTGAAAAGAGAAACATTTGCATTATTGAACGTGGATAGATTGTGGATCCTAGTGATGGGACTGAGGTAAATGCTATTGATGGTATAGAACATATTGACCAAGATAAGCCTTACAAATATCTGGGTGTACTTCAGACTTCTGTCTAATGAGTACTTAAAGAGGGCTAATATTGTGTGGTCATCTGACTTGAGTGGGTTTCACAAAGTTAAAGCTCACAATACATGGGCTGTTCTTGTTGTTAGCTAAATAATGCCCACTTTGAAGATTCCAGTTACCACAATCAGGGACTTAGATACTAAAGTTCGATCAGTGCTAACTACATGCAAGGCCCATCACTTTAGGTCATCAGTGTCTAGATTGTATCTGCCATGTTCTAAAGGTGGCAGGGGGTTGCTATTGTTTGAGCATTTGAATGAGCGTCTACTAGTTGATCTTTGCTGCTATCTTGCCCTCTCCACAGGCATTTAAATCCAGTGTGTCACAAAACATGAGTTTGAGAGGAGTGGTTCAAATATTTTTCACTGGGAAACATGAATTGTTTATGCTTATTGTAACTCAATTGCGACCGTCTCAGCAAAAACCCGACTCGTTTGCACATTTAAAAAAAATTTATTCAATCAGCAATATCAGCAGTGTACCACCAAAATTTCAGCCTTCTGTGGTGTGTAGTTTTAGAATTATAGCGATAGACAGTAGGAAGAGCAAGGTAATCGATATGTACAGCGACTGAAAATATACTACAGGCGCTTACATTCGCAGCCATAACTTTCGTTTGGATTAATCTACAACGTTGCAATTTACCTTAAAACATTCACCATGGATAAGTACATCAGCCAAGGTATAATATTAGTCCTGTAGATGCTTGCGCATTTTGATATGAAGGCGGTTTGGTAGAAGAAACGATGACAATCCTGTTTACATTTACCGCATCGTAAATAAACGTACGTGACATGCATACCATAAAAACTAGGGCTTTATGGGCTGCCCTTGCCTAACACCTCCAGCACAAAGGCACGTGCTTGACAACTGTAAAAAACAAAAGAAAAGGAAGAGTAACACAGCCAGCATGTTACTCTGACAAGTGGGACTCCACTTGCACTAAATCCATTGGTGGTGGAGCCCTACTGTAAGCACCAATGGATGAACGCACACCTCGAATGCACTGAATAGCCGAGCGGAGCAGAGACAACACCGAAGCCAACCCAGGACTACAGAGTATTCATCACCCCACTTAGCCGATAGAAGGGAAGCCAGACGCTTATAGAAAACTGTGGCTTCGTTGGCCAACCCCCTGTTGCCGACAAGCATACCATTGGAACTGAAGAAACGAAACAAAGATTCGGGAACTCTCCATGAACACGCGAATAAGATGGTATATAGTTTTAATCGATTTTCATCTTCCTCTTCGAGTACTGGCTAGATAAAAGTTTTTTTGTAGCATTCGTAATTTTACGAATTCTTTTAAAATTACGATTTTCTCAATACGCATGCTCGTGCGAACAAGTTGGATTTTTGCTGAGACGGTTACAATTATGCTTTCACCTCATGACACACAGTCAAGTTTAATGGTGTGTGTTATGGAACCAGTCAGTTGCATAAGTTTCACTTGATTGTACCACCAACAAACACCACCACCTACATGACAAGCTACTTTCCAAGAACCATCCGGGAATGGAATTCATTGCCACCTCACCTATTTGAACTGAACACTCTAGCTACATTTTCAAACTTGATTGATGAACACTTTAGCTAAATTTTCAAACTTGATTGAACAGCACTTATAATTTGTGATTGTTTGGGCTTAATCAGCTTTGCTGTGTGCCCTTTTCCCCCAAATAGTAATAATAATAAGTTGCTTAAACTAGCAAAGCAGTGTTTATCCTTTCAAGATTTGCTCTTAGAAAACCATTATCAGACACATGTGTTTCATAGTGGCTTCCTCAAAAGGGCTTTAGGAACGTTCGATATGGATCTCTCCTTTTTGTGGTTATAAGATCGTAACATAACCAGTGACAATGAATCAATCATTTTAGCTTTTCAAGGTGGTGTAGTAGCAACTACATCGATGCAAAACCATATTTTTGGCCTTGATGTATGCGACAGCTGTCGCATTTGCAGACGAAGTGTGGAGAGTGTGGAGCATCTGTTAAGTAGCTGTATACCTCTTGCCCCTACTATGTATTTACGGCGGCATAATCAAGTGTTAAAGATACTATATGTGACCGTCTCAGCAAAAACCCAAATCATTATGTATGCTCATTGGTTCCCGCCAGAGAACTGGAGGGCTGAATCTCACAATAATGTTGGATGGTGCTATCTTGAAGCAAGTTTGTTCTACTAAGTATTTGGGTGTATATTTTGATCGGCATTTTTCTTGGCAAGGTTCATGTGGATTATGTTCTTGGTAGAGTTAGAAGGAAACTTTTTGCTATGAATCGGGTTAGGCCGGCTTCTTCTAGAGTTCTGTAGTTGCTATATCAAGCTTATATTTTACCGGTGTTGGATTATTGTGATACTGTGTGGTTACCATCAAATTCTAGTAGTACTCGTCGTTTGGAAAGACTCCATTCTAAGTTTACACCATCTTTCGATTCCTCTGATACCTTTAACTTCCGATCATCTTTAACTGAAAGGCGTACTTTTCACACAGCTGTACAGGTTTTTAAAATTCTCAACAAGATTCCCCTCCTTATTTACAGGGGATTTTTTCATATGCTGTGGATGTTACTGGTCGCTCTGGTAGAAACTTACACCGATTATTTGTTCCAAGTGTTAGAACTAATTATGGAAAACAGTCTTTGGCGTACAGGGGTACGGCCATATGGAACAGATTACCTAAAGCACTATACAGTGCTAAAACTGTGAATGGTTTTAAAACATTATTTTGTACAATGTAATTCTGTTTTGTTGTGTATGTATGTACTTATATTGTATTGTATTTTTTGTGCTCTCAGGGCATAGCTGAAAAACAGCTTTCTTTGGCTGACGCTATTTTCCCTGATTAAATATCATTTAAATAAAATAATAATAATAACCCGACTTGTTCGCACAAGCATACGTATTGAGAAAAACGAAATTTAAAAATATTTCGTATAATTACGCATGCTACAAAGAAAAAACGCAAGTTTATATCGGGCCAGTATTCGAAGAAATAAGACTCAAATTGATTAAAACTATATACTGTCTTATTTGCCAGCTCATGGAGAGTTCGAAAATCTTTGTTTCGTTTCTGTAACGTCAACGGTATGCGTGTCACGTGCGTTTGTTTACGATGCGGTAAACGTAACAAGATCGTCATTGTTTCTTCTACCAAACCGCCTTCATATCCATATGCACAAGTGTCTACAGGGCTACCACTATATCTTGGCTGATGTGCTGATCCATGGCGAACATTTTAAGCCAAATTGCAACGTTGTAGACTAATCCAAAAGGAAGTTATGATTGCGAATGTAAGTGCCTGTAGTTTATTTTCAGTATAGTCGCTGTACAAATCGATTATCTTACTCTTCCTACACTGTTAAAAATGGGTTGTGCCTGACACACGCATATCGTGTGGTAGCCACACGCCCACCTGCTCACACGTGCCAGTGTGACGGTCACGCGATTCAATTTTGTGTGGCTGCCACACGAGTCCGTGTGCGGTACCCAGTCTAGCGTGTGGCCGGTACACACAAGGTGGTGTGAACTGGAGGGATGATTCTTGACCAGTCCTAAAGTGGAGCAATCGCTGTGAGAGGTATGTTTCGATGTATGTGCTGGGTTGCACACTTTATGCACGTACATTCCGGAGGCCCAGTGACTCCTTTGCGACACTCCATACCAGTTTTAGTTCCTGTACTTATGAAACTATCTTCTTTATGGTAGCCTCGATGGTAGCGACTTTAAACCTTACGCAAATTTCTGTGATTGAACTGACACGCGCGCTATTTGGAATCTTGCAAGTTTTGGAATCACATAGGTTAACCGTATAATTACCACAGCTAAAGGTAGTGTATACTACATCACTGCTACACAGGTCCTAATTCCTGCTGAAGTATAAAAAATATGTACGATGATGGCTAGATACGACCTTGTGTGCACTACGCAGCAAAACTACGGCTTCAGGTTTCACAATGGTTTAGGGCAAAAGTATTGAGTATAAATCTTTTTTAAGTGGAATAACTCACCATGGCACAAGTATGTTATGTACTTATTACCTAATAACTTTATAACAGCACTATATCTTTCAGTATGATTCCTTCAATTCGTATTAGCATTAAAAAATTTTTCCTGAGCATATATAGAATGTGTATGTTTTTGCCCTCAAAAATGGTGGATACATTATTTTAATGATGTGATAAAGTTCCATGCCTTAGTGCACACAAGGTCTATAGGAGATACTGAGAAACTATAATAACAGCCTGGTTGCCAGAGTATTTGGGTGTTAAATTATGGGATATTCTATTTTATGTTTTAAAAGATACAGGAACCGGCCCTAAAGGCATGCCCATTCAGCACACTGTAACACTATGCTAAGATGTGCTGTTTAAAAGGTTGTGCCTATACCTACACCTACAAACAGAAGCCACAGAACAGAATAGAGTGAAGGGAGCCTAGGTAAATTACAAGCAGTGGACACCCTGGACTCAGCAAGTATGCGGTCTGCTGGAACAGGGAATGCAGGGTGTCCAGAGCTTGACATCTGGAGCCATGGATACACATGATTGAAGACTTGAGCAATAACTAACCAATTCTTCTTTGTAGTAACTGTTTGGGAGGCTCCCCTACGAGTCTTTTACGATAAAACTCACTAAAGTCCCTAGTAAGAGAAGAGACACGAAAATAAGAGAAAATGAAAAGGACACAACCTGTGCAGGCCCAGTACACAAGGCCTGTGATATATCTACAGTGTATATGTAAGTGAGCCATGCAAATAGGCTGATGTACTGGTATATTATTAATTGGCTCAAAGCAGTATCATGTAGGGAATTTTTTGACTTAAGCTTTAAGACTACAGCTTCTCATTTTGTTGTGAGTTAAGTATAATCTATTTTCAACTTTTCTTCAAGGTTATAGACTTTCATAACCTCTAAAGCCTGTAACAAGCTGTAAGTTCAATTTCATTCTTATTTTTGTGTATACAGTAATTATGTTGTAAATTTCTAGAGCAAAGTACTTCTATAGGTTCAGTAAAGCATGATATGTCGTATGCAAGCCCTATTGTTGGCTTGCAAGCCAATGTTTGGAAATATTCTGGCCCTTCTTAGGCTCCGCCTCATTGTTGACAAGTGTAGTCCACCAGCCAGATATATTTCAACCAGGTGCATGCTATGAAGCCAGCTAAAGACTAGATGTAGGGTGTGTTACTAGTTTCTGAAATCGGTTTATGAACAATTGTGTGTGTGGTGTGGGTATGGCACTATCTTGGCTAGTAACATTTCTCATGTCAACGTTTTCCACATTGAGAAAAGTAGTTACAATTTTTATATGCATTATAGATGGTACAGAAATGGATAATTATCTGCTCTGTTTAGGGATCTCAAACTCTATACTCCATTATGGGATGGAAAATGTTAAAGTATGCTGATTACTGCTCGTCGGTATTGAAATTCGGTATTATTAACAGGCAGGGCCGCCCACAGGGGGGGCAACTGGGGCATTTTGCCCCGGGCCCCAGCCTGAAAGGGGCCCCCTGAATACCTGTTTAAAAGATCGATATACTCTAATAGAGCACTCAGATCTAAATACTCTAATAGAGCAGTCACAGTATTCTTCAGAGGAGCAGTGTAGCAAGCTTATAGATAAGGAGATATGGTTGGTGATGGGTAGTTATTGTCATTGCCAGCAGGTTGTGACCTTTTTTTTTTTTTTTTTTTGGTCTTCTCCTTACAACTTGGGCCAAGGGCCCCACTTTAACTCTTTGCCCTGGGCCCCTTAATTTCTCTGGGCGGCCCTGTTAACAGGAAAATATTGTGGTATATTGGAGGGAGCCTGTATTCCGCAGAATACGAAATAGCAGAATAACGGCCGGAATAGCAGTATTACGGAATAAGCGAAAATCACATTCTAAATATTTTGTTATTGTTTATAGCCTCTATAACATTTTAATATACATTCCTCACCTCGTAGAGAACACAATCACGATGGCACCGATCCTCGGGGCGATCTTTAAACAGGATATGTACAAAGATATTCACTCTAGAACAATCTAACTAAGCTAAACTACCATCAAATACACTTCACTACACAATCGCTAGAAAACTAGAAGTCCTTTGTGCTATACTTACTCATACCAGCTGTCACACACGAGTAACTG
This sequence comes from Dysidea avara, assembly GCF_963678975.1. Taxonomy (NCBI): domain Eukaryota; kingdom Metazoa; phylum Porifera; class Demospongiae; order Dictyoceratida; family Dysideidae; genus Dysidea; species Dysidea avara. The sequence goes on from NC_089273.1 coordinate 38,397,489, forward strand.
CCCAAATTTATTAGAGTTATATATGAAGTGTTAGAGCCGAGGTTGGAGCTCTGATGTTGGGAGCTGAAAGCAGTATTATTCTCCGAGTTTATTTGAAACACTTTAGGAAATGGTAACAGAGTTATAAGAAAGGTCAGATTATTCCATGCATGCAGGGTAGCTAGCTACCTAGGGGGTGGATCGTTTTGTCCTCAGGCCTAAACTATTCGGCCCGATAGCTAGCTAGCTGCTTGTGTGTGACAGCTGGTATGAGCAAGTATAGCACAAAGAACTTCTAGTTTTCTAGTTATTATGTAGTGAAGTGTATTTAACAGTAGTTTAGCTTAGTTAGATTGTTCTAGGGTGAATATCTTTGTACATATCCTATTTAAAGATCGCTCCGAGGATCGGTGTCATTGTGATTGTGTTCTCTACGAGGTGAGGAATGTATATTAAATGTTATAGAGGCTATAAACAATAACAAAATATTTAGAATGTGATTTTCGCTTATTCCGTAATTATGCTATTCCGTATTCCGCGGAATACAGGCTCCCTATATCGGTATATAGTTAGCTTGTTATTGTAACTACTGCATCATTTCTTGAGCCTAGTATGGAAAACCTAAAATATAAGTACAAGTAGGCATGTGTTGTAATGTGACAAGCTCAAGTTTTTTAGGGCATGTCTGCTAAACCATCAACAAATAAACAGCAAAGGCTGGGTTAAAATCAATCCTATACTGGTATTCATTAAGGTTACGGGTTACCAGATAAGTAATTTTGTAGGAGCTTTGCTTATAGTTCTGTTTTAAACATTTTGCATGGAAGAACATACTAAAAATACGTACTATATTAATGTACAAGTGATAACATAAGTGGTGATACACTCAACAAGGGAAGCGCTTGTACAGAAATGCAGGCACTAAACAGCGAAACTGCTGATTGGTTTCATGGGAAGCCACATCATGATATTTAGCATTAACAAGCTATTACTTAGTGATTTCTACAACTGTAGGTCCCCACGAATGAATTGAGTTGTTATCAAATTGTAACAGCACGGTAATGGACTTGCGGTATTTCCGTAGCAGAACTAATTGCCATTATCCTTGAAAGATACGATAACTAACCAGCCTTTAGTCAGTTTTCCCACAAAGTCTCCATGACAGGACCTAGATAATATAACCACCCATTGACACTGCCATAAAAAATTAGTACTAATTGGCTGATAGCTGCTATTTTTGATGAATAATAACCACATTAAGCAGTAGCTCTAAATGCTGGTTCAACCAATTTTATGGGACTTAATTTTACACTTGACTACCTTCCTCAGTAAATTATTAACACTCACTTTGTATGATTCCTCCGCTATTATCGCATGGCTATACAACACTTTGAAATTAACAACGTTCTCACTAACACCTGCTCGAGTTTCTATGGTGCCACTATTGCATCATCATCATTGCATCGAAAAATAATAACCTATTATTAAGAGCCTAACCTGTAACCTTAATATACCGGTATTTTGATATATTGGTTATCAAAGACTGTCATGGTATGACAGTCGGTTATGATAATTTATCACAATAAACAGTATGATAAACAGTATTACCGGTATATCGCAGAGCACTAATGCTGATGCTTTGACATTATTAGGAGGTGATGTTTGAGAAAGTTCATAGCTTTGTTGGCAGTGTTGGTAATGTGGTCTGACCATGATAGAGAATTATTGAACTCTATACTTATGCTGGTTAGTTGTCCTCAAGATCGTTCTATAGAGGTAGTAATTGACATTAATAGGGTGTTTGGATCTAGTATATCTAAGGACATGCAGTGCAGTTAAATCTCGTCTGCCAAGAGAGTGCCAAGGGTATTCAGGTACTTTTGAAGCAAAATAGAGAACTGTTAAATGTAATTCACAGCTACTAAGATGTGTAGCGGGTAAATCACTGGTAGAATTATATAGTCTCTTCAGAGAACCAGCCTCACTGTTACTAAAGGATTAGTACTTTACCTTTTAAAATGATATAGAAGTACTTCTGCATCACAATTAAACTGAACTTTAAAGCTGAGCATTAGTACAACTATCACTATCATCACGATAACAGTATCACAATATCACTACCAGTTACAGACACTCATAAATAATCCCGTTACGCTCCACATATCTGCTTTTCTTACACTCCATTAGTAAAAACAATTATGTACTACAGTTGCAATTTTTGTGGTGAGGACTTTTACAGTTTCTTCAACTTTAATACCGTATAGCCGGAAAGTTTGGAGGGAGGAAACTTTGGCGAATTTGCCGAGATAGTATTTTGGCGAGAACAAAGTTTGGTGAATTTGTTGAGCTAATACAGATTTTTATTGACAAACGATTTGGCACATTTTAGTTTGGCGAAACGTCATTCACTTGCCAAATTTGCCAAACTTTCCGGCTATACGGTACTATCCATGTTTTTGACTTAGCACCGACGTGTGTAATATAATTATCACGATAGTACAATTGTATACTACCATTATCACAATAATAATATTGTTATTCGCTATCACAATGATCGATAGACACAACTATTGCTCAGCTCTACTGAACTCGATGGTTTTAAACACAATATGCTGTTTGGTGGGCATTAAATAGAACATCTAAGCGAACAATTTCTAGCATGCTTATAAATATTAACTAGCATGTTTTGGCATGTTATCAAAATCTGTTCAGTGTAAAAGTAGGGATTTTCCAGAGCCATGTTATAGAACTGTCATTCGTATCTCTGTTTGCTATCTGTTATTGCTTGGATCCCTTCAACGCAGTTATACACTGTTATGTATAGCATAGATACATGTATAATGTACATACACACAGCCTGTATACCCAATCTTCACATCACTAGCTGTTCATCTTTTTGAGTGATCCTCTGGTGGTACATTATAGTCATTAGAGGTGTGGTCACTGTGCTTTGTTTTCTGTAGGAGAACCAATGGTTATCAGTGCAGCCATAGAAGATGGTTGGTAAGGTTGGAGTCTTTAATGGCGAGACAAGAGACAAAGGGCAGAAATTTCATGAAACCCAAAATGGCACATGCCACTTGTGAGTTATTTTTGTGGCTTAAAGTTCAGCTTGGTTGTTCAGTGCATCAAACGGGTGTAGGAATAATTTGTGTGTGTTTGGGGGGTCATGAATGTGATTGGCACACAGTGTTCACCTTTGTCAACTTGTCAAATCAAATCTTGTCAAAATCTGGTTCCTCTATTTTCCAAACTCGTTGGATCCTGAGTGCATTCAAATAATCGAAACGTTTGGGTAAATGAAGCCCCATTTGTTTACCTGCCCTAATACAATGCACACCTTAGACAAAATATTCTAATACAACATTCATTTCTACTGTTTTTTCAGTCAATCAATGGCCGATAATGGACTCAAGAGGGACCCCTGTATTTGGCTATTTGATAATAGCAATTGTGATTGTTATGTCACCAATTATTTTGTGTGGCTTCGCTACTGGGTAAAAAGATAACTTTACTAATCACACAGTTGCAGCCACTCTGTCTCAGTTATAACCAGTGCATCACTTCAACACTCCCACATGCTGGAATCTAGTGTATGGTTTAATGTACATCCCAACTGAATATGTGACCGGATTTGCGAAAAGGTACCTTTTTCACACATAAAATTTGACCCATTTTTTCAACTTCCAAACGTTGTAACTTTTGTATCATTGCAAGCATGTGTCTGCAATTTTCCATGAATATGCCTACATTAGTTGGTTACATTTTGATACAAACAGAAAGTCAATCAGTGCAAGGAGTCAATAGTTATGACATTTTGTTTGCTGGTATGTCAAATGTGTGGAAAAGGTACCTTTTCGCAAATCCGGTTACATATGTACATTTATTTGCCAAGCTAATCTTTTTGCACCAGCTCATAATTTAAATTACTAAGGGTATTTCCCGAGGGGTCACTAACTCACGAAAAAGGAGTACGGATGTCAAAATCTTGAACAAATTTCTCAAGAATTCACGGATTTCAAAGGATTTCACAAAATCGAACGAGATCTGCAAAATCTGATTTTAAATTACAGGTTGGTGTAGAGTGACAAGTTCTGAAACACCAAAAAATAGTGGGAGAAAGAAATAGGAGTTCATGTAGAAGCAAAGCTTCACAAAATTGTAAAACCGGAAAACAAGGCCAATCATTCAGGGGGAATTCCGTGAGAAATCCCTCAAAACCAGGAGCAAACTGTCGAAGCCCTATCTGATGTGAAACCCCACAAAACCAGCAGCATCTGTATGCTTAAGTTGCTTTGTAGTTTGTGTGTTGCTATAAGTTTATGAATATGAAGTTTTGCTAAGTTTGTGTTGCTAAGTTTTTGTAGTTTGCTAAGTAATTCCGAAGCGGAGCGGAACATCGGATTTCATTCTTATTTTTGTGCAGGAACAGTTTACATGGTTTCTTCTGATTTTGTGCAGCTTCTCAGTTTCCTACAGCTCCTGGTTTTGTTTGGCTTCCACAACTCGCGTAATACAAATCCGAAGCGGAACGGAACATCAGATTTCATTCTTACTTTTGAGCAGTTGGTATGGGTTATCTCCTGGTTTTGTATGGCTTCTTTCCCACAGCTCCTGGTTTTGTTTGACTTCCACAATTCACTTAATACAAATTCGAAGTGGAGCGGAACATCGGATTTCATTCTTACCTTTTAGCAGTTTACATGCTCCTGGTTTTATGCGGCTTCTTTCCTACAGCTCCTGATTTTGTTTGGCTTCCACAACTCACTTAATACAAATCCGAAGCGGAACATCGGATTTCATTCTTACTTTTCACCATTTTGCATGGGTTATCACCTGGTTTTGTATGGCTTCTTTCCCACAGCTCCTGGTTTTGTTTGGCTTCCACAACTCAAATCCGAAGCGGAGCAGAACATCGGATTCCAATCTTACTTTTGAGCAGTCAGCATGGATCATCTCCTGGTTTTGTATGGCTTCTTTCCCACAGCTCCTGGTTTTGTGCAGCTTCCACAACTCGCTTAATACAAATCCAAAGCGGAGCGGAACATTGGACTTGATGATTTCATTCTTACTTTTGTGCAGGAGCAGTTGAGTGTAAGCTACGGTACCAGAACGAGTATATAATCAGAATCACGATAAGAACATAAGATTTCATATTTCAGGCAGGATTTCATTGAAGGTGTACGAGATTTCGAATCAGTTGGTGACCCCTCGGTATTTCCTTTCATAAGGATCTCTTGTTTGCACAATCTTTAAATCGTAATTTAAGATGTGTAAATTTACAGGAAACTCATATGAGATCCTTCATGTTACAGTTTCAGAAGAAATCATGAACAGGTAACTAGCAATACTTCTTGAGTGCATGTATATATGTGACCGGATCTGAAAAAACACGACACAATAGTGCAAGCCTAAACTTCCAGTATAAAGAATTGAAAACAATGGGTGAAATCACGAGTTCATAATATATATACTGAGGAGAGTATCCTACTCTCATATACCCCTGTAGAAGGGCGTATCGTGAAGTTATGACGTGACGACAAGATGTTGCAGTTTGTGACGTGCAAGCAGCCATAAAAGTACAAGAATCGTTAGCACCATTTCACACTCGTGACGCTCAGGATAGCCGTATTTGCGAATGGCCTAGCAAGAAATGCCTACAAAGCAGTCTTAACCCATGAAGGAACGATTGTAGTTTGGTGAGAAACTCTTAGATTAATTTGGTAGTTAGAGACGTTGTTAGGCACGCGTTCAATCAATACCATGTTCAACTAATGACATCATTAATTATACAAAGAAAAACGGGCAAACTCAGAAGTATTACATCATAACTTCACGATATGCCCTTCTACAGGGGTATATGAGAGTAGGATACTCTCCTCAGTATATATATTATGAACTCTTGGTGAAATATTTGTGTATTATTGAAAAAATTTGTAAATTTTTTGAATGCCTTTTTCTTAGCAAAGGAAGGGAGTAACAATAAAAACCTGGATATCTTCTTATTCGCCTACTCAAGAGGAGTTGGAAAATCTTTGTTTCACTCCAGTAGACCCAAGGATATGCAAGTTATGAGAGTTTGTTTACGTCACGTCGAAGCGATCGTACGTGATTGATTTCTCTTCACAAATTTTTCCTTTGTATGCAGTGAAGAAGGGTGATAGAAGGACAAACTTACCCAGTACATGATTCCCCTATCCATGGCAAACACGATGGTGAAATTTTCAGCCCAGTACGTCAATTCGTTCATAAGTTACAACTGTTTTAGTAAGCTAGCACCTGTAATTTATTTCCCTATGCTTACTATACAAATCGATTTTCTGTTGTTGCTACTTTGTAGGGCTGTAACTCCGAAAGGTATTGGTATATGAGGCTGAAACTTTGCCAGAAGGTATACTTGGCTAAGTAGATTATAACTATTTAATAAACAGGTATTTGAAAAATGCGCTATTGTGTTGGGTTTTTGCAGATCCGGTCACATGTTTGTAATGATGTTAATGTGCACCATATTATTCCTACAGATTCCAATCGTGCGACCTTAGAAAGAAAACAGGTCAGAAAAGCTCTCATAGAACAAGTGTCCATTCACTCAAAGAACACTCAAGTAGAACAAAACATTAAAGTTTGTGTATGGTGATGTAATTGAATTTGTAAAGATTTAGGTCATCAATATCGTACTGAAGCATGGTTCATTTAATGTTCTGTATTCTGTGTAATGTGTATACCATGCAAAATTTTCTAAACATTTTTGACAAAATTATAGTTTGTCAACATTCTGTATTGCAGTACATGATACAGTATTCGAGAAATCATCTATGCATGGATGTGTTGAAGGATGCTGTTATATTGATTTCCTGGTGGAGCTTGGTCTTAATCTCGCATGTGTGCCATATACAGGAGCCTACTGTAGTTGATCATCTTTGAGGCAAAGATTTAACCAAGGTCAACATATGCATTTCTCATGTGGGAATTACAGTTAGCCTAGCAGTAAAGATTGAGATACTCTAATAGAACAGTCACATATTGAGAAGGGGTCTTCCATGCAACCAACTTTGATGACTCATAACTTAAGATTGGAAAAGGGTGTTGACTGAAATTTGGTCAGTATAGTGAGCAACAACATAGTTTAGCGGATGGAAATCTTTCAGATTAATGTATTTTTTAAACACTGAGTTATAGTCTTGAGTTTATAGCATTGGATGTGTAGTGTGTGTATCGTTCTGTATATGTCTCTGTGTGCGTCTGTTGTCTGCAGTGTAGGTCTGTATTGCATGTACTGTATGTGTTGTGCCTATTTGTGCGTGTACTGTATCTGTTGATGAGGTGGGACCTCAGTTGACCACATGAGACATGGCACCTATAGAAGGAATTAATATCTTTTGGACCAAGTGTCCTACAGACCTTCAACACTAATAAAAGTCCTATTCCCAGAATTTGCCCACACTGACTTGTAGCACCTGATAGCCCATTGTTTCACTGGGTAGACATGACCACATGTATATTATGGTTACAGTGGACCAGTCATCTTTGGGACAAAATATTTTGGTTTTAATAGGTTGCTTTAGACAAGTGGATTAGTATGTTAGTATTGGGAATTTGAAGCTGGCTTTTTTGGAGAGGTGGCCTTTCTATACAGGTGGTAACTATGACAGGTTCCACTGTAGTTTTCAAGTGTGGGTGTGTATTATATGCACATGCAGACTTTTCCCCAGCAAAGTAGAGTAGCAAAATTGTCAATTTACTACCAACATCAGTCATTTATTAATTATATACATTCCTTTTACCACATCAAAACAAGGTAGAGCGGTGCAGCACCACTCTACCGCTCTTTAGGGAATACCCTGCACATGTGTAGTGTGTGTCATATTTATTAATAGTTGCATACACTGCATGTTCACAAATAGTTCACCTTTTAACTAGACGATGTGTTTGGTAACTTTGGTTCTGCAACTTTGCATAGTACATTGGTGAAGTATGTTTTCACACAGAAGACACATAGGCAACAATTACCACAATTATTGACATAAGATGTGTACTTTACACATCACTTATATATTTGGATATTGTAAACACCCGAGCATGGATGAATCAGGAGTTTATGAAGCATCTCATAAGCTGTTGGATGAGTCTATCTTGCTTCTTCCCCCTATTTCTCTTTCCAACAATTCTATTATTCTCACCTATTATGCTCCTTTGCTTAGCATTAATGTTTGCTAATTGCCCATTCTAAGAGCATAGTTACAACTTCACCTCAAGGCGACTGTTGTATTAGAGTATGTTGATCCTCACTTGATCTTACCAGCAAATAATGAGTCTCACATGCACACGGACATACACAAAATAGTAATGTGGATCAGATTGCGGTTTAATTAAAATGAAGTTGTATATATAATAAAACCTAGATTTTGACTACTGTTGGTTGGTTATGTGAGAGGAAAAGATAATTGGGCTAAAATCTTGGTCTGGTTTCAAGCCTTCAACTGTATTATAAGTCACTATAGTATAGCACTGTAATAGTGCTTCCTGATCATTGAATAGTGGTAAGAATTGTATACAGATAATATAAAAATACCATATTGTCTCGAATAGTGGCCCGGGCGTTGATTTCTTTCGAGCAACTTTCACCCAGACCCAGTGACTTGGGTGAAAAGCTACTTCAGTGAAATAAACGTGTAGACAACTACCCAGATCATTATTTGAGACCAGGTTACTATTTGAGACTGGCCACTATTTGAGGCAATATGGTAGTTATCTTTTGAGGTGTGAATTATCTGATTACCAAACATCAGAAAATAAAGCTGAACAGTTACTGTTCTAATGAAGCTGTCAATAATAAACTGCTCCCACAACTCTGATCTACTTCATTTCTTCTTTAGAACACGCTTGCCAGCAATTAAGGATATCACTGCAGCACCACCATCAAGCAAGGCCCTATGCACAATGCACAATTAAAATTCTTATTACCAATATTTTGCACAAAGCTTAATGTTACAAAACTTATAATCTGAATCTATAATCACAGATATTAGGAACTTAGACAGCAAATTAAGCCTAAGGACAAGAAACAGTAAATGTAGCAGTAAGTGTATAATTATAAAGCTAACAAGGGAGGTGCAGCTATGCTAGTGTACATTTGATTCTTACTTAAGTCATATACAGAGTTAGCCTTGATTGGAGTAGGAAATGTCTACTAGAATAGCTGTAGTAAGAGAAGCGCCTCTGAAACCTATTCATTCACTACAGAGAAACTGCACCCCAACCACTGAGAAGTGATTCCGCTTTGTTTTCAAGAATGAACATTCTACCCATTACACAGCATTACAAATGAAGAACAGTACGAGAAGCACTTCTGCAATCAATCTAGTCACTTCAGAAACTACGCATGATTCCTGTGATAGCCATATGCATCCACTCATGAGTTACCATATGCATGAATCAACATGTACACAATTGTGGAGAAAAAATTAGGACACAAAGAAGGACAAAGATATAGGTCCACAATGCAAGCACTGTAGTTGCAGCATGCTCATCTCATGATGAAGCGATGTCAAACAGTGAAGAAATGAAGCCTGTAGCATTGTCCATAATCAGGGAATCATTGGGCTTGGTAACTAATACTGCCAAGCTGTTTTGAAGTAAAAAGAGGCTGCTGTTGAATGATTTTGAAAGGGGAAGAAAATCCAAATCCCTACCATACAGTACTACCATATAACTGTATGATTAAGCATACATTTATACAATAGTACTGTACCTGTTCTTGTGCACAATTGATCAGGACTTTAGTAAGTTGTTGAGAAGATACCCAGCAGTGAAAGGAAAATGTGAGGCACATGAAATGGTGAGAGTTTAAAATCACGCTTATTAAATTGTGCTTGTATTTTTGATTGTTGACCAACAGTTTGACTGGTGACTAGTCGGCAGTTAACAAGCTCAATCATGCGTATTATTTGTGTGACACAGTAGTAAAGTTTAGTCCATCTGACATTAAATGCAGCATTACAAACAACAAAACACTTATGGGTGGCCGGATATAATTATTTTATAAAAAAATCACCAATACTTAAATTTTAGTTTCACAGCCTGCAGTCACAAGGCTAGAGGCCAAACGAAGCAGCACATGGCCACCTTTCACGCCACAACAACAAAGATAAACTCACCAGCTAGGATGTGCCTTTTTGGGATTCTGACGAGCGTGTGGCCTGCCTTCCTTTTATCTTCAATCAGGCTATTCTTCATCTTCTTCATGCAATGAAACCACATTGATTCGAGGCATTAATTTTCTGTATCAACACTTTTCTTGAGCAGCATATTTAGACACCACAACATTATTTAAAGTGCTTGCGCTACTGTAGAGGTACTGGACACCCGGATACCTGTAACTTCACAGTAGGTTGACTCATAAAAGTCGACAGCATACACTATACATCTTAACAATCTATTTACTCAAACATGGATGCCATACCACTTATTGGTCTGGCTGTACTATAATGGCCACACCCCTTGGTAGGCCAGAAACTGACACGAAACACTCTAATACAGCACACACCCTAATAGAACAGTCACACGTGTTGATGAATGATGGTATTGCAGTATACACTGTAGCTTGGGGAGAAAGCCAATGTAAGGATTTTCTTATAGAGCTACGCTGTAATACCATCACTCATCTCTTGTTTCAGTACTTTTTATAGCTTGGATCTCTACTGCATTTTTACTGAAAATAACAAGTCTTAAAAACACTAGTTTATTACGAACTCTTGCTATAGGAAGAAGCAACTAGCTACTGCATGCCAAGACCCCTCATGAGCAATCAGCCAAGGCTTAATTTTTTGCTGCTGCCTACCGAGCCATTCCCAAGAAATAGTCCACTATATGTGACAGAAATTAGTTGCATCAAGGCAGGTACGTATCACGTGTGTTCAATGGACGTGCTCTTGTCACAACATGTAAGCCAACTACTGCTTACAAGCAAACACCACTTATTAGACGAACCTGTTATACAGCTTTCCTCGAACCTAACAAAAAAATCGATGTCTCAGCTGGCATCTCACTGCTCAGGCGACTGACAGTCTCGATCGCATATCTCGAGTCCTGTTCTCGGACACCCACCGTACTGAAAGTCGAGAGTATAACAAACAGGTTTGATGCTGATGTAATCACTCACCTTTCGAAGTCTTTAATCACAGCAACATACTGCAAGGCTGATTTTGGAGTGGTACCAAAATCTAATATTTTTTACACACTAACCGCACTTTTTTGTGTAAAATTACCGGGAACTTTAGTTTCCTTGGTTACTTGACGGGCTCCGACAGCTAGAGTTTGCGTTGCTTTTCTTCACTAATGAATAGTCGCCTTAGTTGGACCTCAGCTGTTGTTAACGACTGGAAGTGCTATGCCGTACTGAAGTGACCGTACTGCGGCGTCGGAACTGACCCAGCCTAGCTCTGCTGCTCAGTCTCGCTGTAGCTGACGTGGAAATTTGTTGCCAATAATGACTGTTTTTGTAAACCACACAGTTCCAGCGTGTAAGTTTTGTACTTGTGGAAAATCTGGTACTCAGCCGTAACGTCAGTGTAGGTGTTTCTAGAATTGTGGAATTGCCGTGTTCTGGATAATGCAGACTTCATACAGGCTGCAGCTTGGAAGAAGCAAACGACAGTTCTTTTTGTATAGCTAGTACTCAAGCTGTTATAAAGTTGGTTTTCCATTAAAATTTAAATTGTTTGTAGCTACTCACGCGTTTTTTTAGGTTGCAATGTTCCATGCATTCCTGAAGAGTTTACCACCATACGCCCCATCACTGATATTCCACTGATGTAACCAAATTACATTGACGATGGGTTTGTCCACTCCATTGGTGAGTCACCGACCTACTGCTGTTGTAGTCATGTAACTTCATTGATGCAGGAAGAAAATAATGACCAAATTCAACTGTACAGTTATACAGCCGAAACCGGTACGCCAGTGCTATTTCCTATACAAAGTATTACCAAATTGATATTAATGCAGGTTTGAGATGAACCACTTTATAGACTCGGAGTCCTTGACTTAGGTAATAAGATTCTTATTTTTGTGTCCATTGTGACTTTATTGCATTTAACAGAGCAAGATCTGGTGTGTGTGTGTGTGTGTGTGTGTGTGTGTGTGTGTGTGTGTGTGTGTGTGTGTGTGTGTGTGTGTGTGATGTCATGCCCAAAGATGAACTGATATTTGCGGTGTTTGAGGTATGAACATTGTGTACTCAAGATATGTTCATTATTGCTACATTTTTTATGCAGTGTAAAATAAAGTGAAGCTTGGTGCCTACAGAAGGAGCTTCTCTAGATGGCGGTTGGGACCACATACTTCCTCACTCAAGATGGTAGAGGGGTGTCTGTGACTAGCCGCCCATGTTACTCCTACCCACCTGATTCTGGTGTCTACAAAACAGACCAAATACATACATCACAAGTTGTACCTTTTATTGTATGTTTTTTATTGCTTTAAGGTATTGTATTATGGTAAATAACACGAAGCTAGCGTGGGGGAAACACCTAAATCATGTATGCATCACATGGCTGTCATGTGCTAGACACACAAAAGTCATGTATGGGGTACACAAAAATATGTGGTCCCACCACACAAATTTTGTGTGCTAAGCACACAAGGAAATGTGTGAAATAAGTTGCAAGTGTTTCACACAAGATTTTGTGTGGTGGGCACATGTTCTTTTTAACAGTGTACTGCCTAGTGCTATAATTTCAAAACTACATACCACAGAAGGCTGAAACTTTGGTGATTCATTCCTTGGACACTGCCAATAATGCTGAGTGAATAAAAAACTTTTTTTAATTGTGCGAACAAGTCGGGTTTTGCTGAGACGGTAACATATATCTACCTTGTTGGATCCCATACTAGGGATTATTGGCGTGACCCTGAGGCAGTTTATGAGAATAACTCAATAGGTGGCTTGGTTTGTCAGACTCATAACGAGGTTCGTGATTCAATTTGTGATCTAGCTTCTTGGCTAGGGGACAGGTTCAAAAAGAGCCTGTGGTTTGCGAAGAAAAGATGGATGATCCATCTTCTGAAACCCTGATTGCTGATGTAGCTAAGAATTCGCGGTGTTTGGCAGTCACAAGTTGATGCTTTGTTTGATGTTCGGGTTGTTGACACAGATGCTCCTTCATATCAATCTCGTTCACCTCAGGCTGTCCTTCGTACTGCTGAAGTTGAGAAAAGGAGGAAGTATGGTGCTGCTTGTCTGGCGCGTCGTGCCAGTTTCACGTCTCTGTGCATTTTTGTAGATGGTTTATTTGGCTCAGAAACTGATTATTGTTTGCTCAGGCTTGCAGGCTCTTTATCAGTTAAATGGGAAAAGAATTAGTGTTGCGATGGGATATGTGAGGGCACGAAAAAAATCATTTGCATTTATTCGAGTAGCCTTATTATGTGTGCGTGATCACGAACGAAATGGAGATCACTAAATTTGGCAGATGGAGTGGCTATTGATGAGACATCTTATTGACAGTTGTGACAGATATATTATATTTGTTTAATTGTCATATTTACTGTTGTTTCATTGTGTGTATGCTTTAATGCGTTTTATAATAATAGTAATAATAATAATAATAGCTACTCCATGGGCAATTCATAAGGGAAATTTCTGATCAGATTTGTGTTAAATCACAGTGGTTATGGCTACGCTTTGGTAACCTTACTAAAGAAATGGAAGGACTTGTATTTGAGGCCCAAGAGCAGGCCTTATCCACAAAATTAATGTTGTTAAAGTTCATATCTACAAAATCCCATGTTCAGCTAGATGCCGGCTTTGTGGTTCTTTTGATGAGACCATAGACCACCTTGTAAGTTGTACCTTTTTAGCACAAAAAGAATATAAGAGCCGACATGATCGTGCTGCTTCGAAGTTGTTAGAGTGTGGGAATGTAGAAAAGTATCCATAATTCATATAATTGTTGGGGCGTTAGGATCCATACCAAAGGATTTATCATGTTATTTAGAGGTGAATTTGCCAACATCTTTAATTCAGACATTTCAAAAGACTGTTATATTCTACCACATCATTGTAACGGCGGTATTTAACAATTTGACTGATGCTTTGCTTATTGTACTTTGTGTGTCTCATAGCTAGCTGGCAATTTTTTTACATTAACCTTGACTCTTGGTTAGAATCCGGTTCTTTTGTATACCAGCAATGTATTTGCACGTATATTTTGCTGTGATAAAATTTAAACAATAATAATAATAATAATAATAATAATAATGGAGCAGGAAATATACGATAGTGTTAGTAAACTATTACAGTCTCTACAGTTACGTGTGAGATTGCATCCCCTAAACATCGTGAATGTCAGTAATGATTCAAGAATTGCAAATAAAATTATTTCTCATTTCCCAGTCAATTCACTGCAGGAACTAAGTTATGTTGTATATGCTGTTGCCACAGTGGTATCTACCAAGAATGGTTTCCAACCCAGGTCAGAGGGCACTCAACCTGATGTTACTCCTGCTTGGAAGATTCGTCTTTAGAGAAAAATTGAGTCTTTAAGAGGTGGGGTCGAGGGGTCACCAACTCACGAAAAAGGGGTACGGATTTCAAAATCTTGTACAAATTTCTATAGATTTCACGGATTTCAAAAGATCTCACAAATCGAACGAGAGCTGCAAAATCTAATTTTAAAGTACAGGTTGGTGTGGAGAGATAAGTTCTGAAATCACCAAAAATAGTAGGAGAAAGAAACAGAAGTTCAGCAGGCATGTAGGAGCAAAGCCTCACGAAATTGAGATTAATCGCGAAGCCATATAAAGCCAGGGGTAAAGCAAAGGAATAACTATTAAATGAAACCCTACAAAACCAGTAGAAACTCGCAGCTGAAGCCCTATAAACAAAGAAACCTGAAGACCAAGCATTCAGGGGAAATCCCGTGTGAAACCCCTCAAAACCAGGAGCAACTGTCAAAGCTCTATCTGGTGTGAAACCCCACAAAACAGGAGCATCTGTATGCTTAAGTTGCTTTTGTAGTTGGTGTGTTGCTATTAAAGTTTATGAAGTTTGCTCAGTTTGTAGTTTGCTTAGTAAATTCGGAGCGGAACATCGGATTTCATTCTTACGTTTGTGCAGGAGCGGTTTACATGGATTCTCCTGGTTTTGTGTAGCTTTCCCACAGCTCCTGGTTTTGTTTGGCTTCCACAACTCGCTTAATACAACTCCGAAATGGAGCGAACATCGGATTTTATTCTTACTTTTGAACGGTTTGCATGGATTCTCTCCTAGTTTGTGTGGATTCTCTCCTAGTTTGTGTGGCTTCTTTCCCACAACTCCTGGTTTTGTTTGGCTTCCACAACTCACTTAATACAAATCCGAAGAGGAGCGGAACATCGGATTTCATTCTTACGTTTGTGCAGGAGCAGTTTGCATAGATTCTCCTGGTTTTGTGTAGCTTCTTTCCCACAACTCCTGGTTTTGTTGGCTTCCACAACTCACTTAATGCAAGTCCGAAACGGAGCGGAACATCGGATTTTATTCTTACTTTTGAACGGTTTGCATGGATTCTCTCCTGGTTTTGTTTGGCTTCTTTCCCACAACTCCTGGTTTTGTTTGGCTTCCACAACTCGTTTAATACAAATCCGAAACGGAGCGGAACATCAGATTTCATTATTCTCTCCTGGTTTTGTGCGGCTTCTTTCCCACAGCTCCTGGTTTTGTGAAGCTTCCACAACTTGATTATATTATACAAATCCGAAGCGATGGGGAACATCGGATTTCATTCTTACTTTTGTGCAGGAGCAGTTGAGTGTAAGCTATGGTACCAGAACGAGTATAGAATCAGAATCACTATAACTGCATAAGATTTCGTATTTCAGGCAGGATTTCACTGAAGGTGTACGAGATTTCGAAGCAGTTGGTGACCCCTCGGGTGGGGTCCATTCTACCGAACGAAACAGAACGGAATCATGGACTAAACTACGGAACGGAACGCTTTCTCAAAATGAAGCCTGCAGCCTACCATTGCTGAAACTTCCCTTTCAAGTTATCGATGGACCTCCAGCCGGTGATTAAACAAAGCCCCAAGAAAGATAGAGACAATCGAAGGACTGATTGTGGGTTTTAGTCGGTTGTCATTAGTAACGAAGTACTTATTGTGAGATTAGTTGTCTCAGTGATGTTTATCTAAGAAGGGCAGTTAATGGATCGCTTATTTTCTAGCTTGCAGTATGTACCTTGTTTATGCTTAGTGTGACTATAGACTACAGTCTGGGTCCAGTATTTCAATCATAAATCAGTACACTGAATGTTGTATGCTACAAAGGAAACAAACAGGAAGGCAATGGTGACAAGAAAGAGCCAGCTGAAGGAACTCAGTCAAAATGTAAGGAACTTTGTGCAGTGTGCGAAGCGCAAACATTCTGGAAAACTGAGTGCCACAACAAGGCTATTTTCTGTGAATATCAATAAAATTCATGGATTTATTAACACTGCTGTGGACTAAAACCAGTTGCGAGTTGAAATTTTTCTGTTGTATGATAAAGAGCTTGCCAAGTCTTCGACTGTTAGCCTTGAATCAATACTTGAGACCACCAACAAAATCAACCAGATCTCTTAAACCTTTCATGCATCTATGCTCATAGCCACTAGTCTAGACCTTGATTTGGACCAAGATCCTAAGGATTTCTAGAGTGTAACATTTCACATGCTTCTTTCCTTACAATGAAACTAGCATGTACTGTAATTTGCTGCAACAGTGTGATTTGTGTGGGCTCCCTGGGAGTCTACCTTGAAATATCAACTACAGCAGATCTAGTACACAGCACACTTCGTAGCAAGAACCTGTGATCCCAATGGACCAGCTGCATGGACTAAGAATCCTCACTTGAAAATAGTGATGAAAAATGTTAAGATTATCCCAACATGTGAAGTTATTTGATGTGCATACATCCACTTAGCAACATATTCAAGACAAGAAATTACCACCTTTTAGTCTCCAACCTTCACCTTCATCCAAGACCCAGCTCATACCAGTCCACCTTTATTCCATCAGTGATTTTGTGAAATTATATATGTAACCTTGCCACTCTAATTAACATCATTTCTTTATAATCACCATATTGAATAATTGCCGCTATGTGTATATCTCCATTTGTAAAGTACAAATTAGCTAGATATGTAAATTGTAAGGCAGGATTCTATTAACTGAGAAAATTTATACAAACTTAAAATTTAGAAGACAATAATTATGACAGTCAATTTGCTTTAATTTGGATATTTAATGCCTTGCAACCCAAATCTAGGCTCACTCGTCTTTGACTGCCATCTAAAAGATTACAGATTATAGTAAAGAAGTTTTCAGTCAGTAAGAAACACCAACAAGAGTATCATCCAACTCACATGTACTTGTAAAATATTACATATACTTTATTAATTAGCACACAATAATTATAGACTATTAGTACATAATTATTTATGTTTATAAGGCAAAATTTTTACAGTTAAAACATGGAACAATTTTCTTTTAATGAGAAAAAAATTCTTATCAATGTCCAAAAGTTTGATGAATCCATGCATCTCATCAACCTTCACATTGGTGCTCTAAACTTTCTGAAAGTGATACCATGTACTATGTGTTCAAATAAAATCGAGTTATGATCAACTAACCTTTTCCTGTCACACCAGTGTTTTTCTGGTTTCTGAAGACAATTTCAGGAAATTCTACTGTGATTATGCTCTGAAACCAATGAAATTGATTAACCTTCTAAATATTGTACTATCTCATCAATATCAGCAGAAACAATTAATTGCATGACATCATCCAATCAGCTATACTGTATATATCCAATAACAGCCCCACAATCATGTAATAAATGAATTGAAGAGCACTACTAGGGAAACAATCATTGAGAAGGCTAATCTTGTTGCTAATGAAAACTAACAATCAATCCTTTAATGGGGGTATGTTTGATCACTTGCTGCTGCTGGAGGTCTGCTGATAACTTGTAATGAGGATAGTTTCAGCAATGAGTTTCCGCAATTTGAGAAAGCACCCCATTCCATAGTTTAGTCCATCATTCCATTCTGTTCTGTACCATAGATCCCACCTGTTTAGTTAATGGATTCATGCACTTATAGCAATGTTCACATAATATAGCATCCTTGTGGCACACAGCCCTGTCCGCCAGAATGTTTGCATTCACACACTGCAAAAAATTCCTTACATTTTGACTGAGTTCCTTCAGCTGGCTCTTTCTTGTCACCATTGCCTTCCTGTTTGTTTCCTGAGTAGCTAGCATACAACATTCGGTGTACTAATTTATGATTGAAATGCTGGCCCCAGACTGTAGTCTACAGTCACACTAAGCATAAACAAGGTACATACTGTAAGCTTTAGAGAAAATAAGCTATCCATTAACTGCCCTTCTTAGATAAACATCACTGAGCCACTAATCCCACAATAAGTATTTCGTTACTAATGACAACCGACTAAAACCCACAACCAGTCCTTTAATTGTTTCTATCTTTCTTGGAGCTTTGTTTAATCACCAGCTGGAGGCCCATCGATAACTTGTAAGGGAAGTTTCAGCAATGGTAAGCTGCAGGCTTCATTTTGAGAAAGCGTTCCATTCCATAGTTTAGTCCATGATTCCGTTCCATTCCATTCCGTAGAATAGACCCCACCTCTTTTAGACGTGATGTTAATCAAATACAAGCTGTAAAGAGAGGCTGTGGTAGGCTTACACATCATTTGATTTCAGGACACCATATCACTTCCAACAATACCATTGATGAAGCTTTAGAGTTATCTAAACAAAAGCTACTTGCCATGTAATCTCGATTATCTAGATATACCAAATGTTCTAATTTTTACTATCAGAATAAACTATTCAAAACTAACCATACTGAATTTTATGGACAGATTTGTAACTCAGAAGATAATAGCATCCCCTCTCCTCCTCCAGAGGAAGCTTTACAATTTTGGAGGAGCATCTAGGACTCTAATATCCCTTTCTTTCAGAAACCATTTTGGTTTACTGATATTGAAAAGCCAATCAATCAGTTCCCTTTCATAAATTTTCTATTACTCTAAAATATGTTCAGTGTGCTGTTAAGCAGATAAAAAATTGGAGTGCTCCATGCTTTGATGAAATTCACAGTTTTTGGCTAAAGAAACTAACAGCAATTTATCTTCCTTTGATGGTTCTATGATCCACCATCTTGGCTTGTTCAGGGACTGACTCATCTATTTATCAAGAATCGTTCTAAAGGCCAATCTGATGTCAGCAACTATAGGCCAATCACTTGCTTATCAAATATTTGGAAACTATTAACAAGGATTATTGGAAATTCTATTTACTCACATTTTAATGTCAATTCTTTGTACTCTCCCAACCAAAGGAAAACTGGCGTGGAGTTTGGGGGACTAAAGAACATCTTTTGGTTGATAAAATGATAATGTATGATGGTCACCATCGAAGGACCAATCTAGCTATGTGTTAGATAGATTACAAAAAGGCTTTTGACTCTGTACCTCATGCCTGGATTCTGTTGTGCTAAACCTTTACAAGGTATCCCCTACCATTGTAAAGTTTTTTGAGAAATCAATGGCCACCTGGAGAACTGTTCTTAAAGCTGGACCATCAGTTATTGGTATGGTATCAATTAAAAGTGGGATATTCCTGGGAGATGTCATTTCTCCCTTACTATTTTGTATAGCACTAGCTCCATTGAGTTTTTTGCTTGAACGTGAGAAATTAGGATACTCCTTTACAGGAGATCCTGTTATTAACCATTTACTGTACATGGATGACCTTAAGCTATTCGCCAAGTCAGAAGAACAACTGGAAACTCTTGTCCAAATTACTCACAACTTCTCAGCCTATATGAGAATGCAATTTGGCTTTCAGAAATGTGCAAGTGTGATTATGCAGCGTGGTAGACAGTGTTCCTCTAGTGGAATAACACTTCCTGATGGCCTTATTACTGCATTGACACCATTGGAATACTATAAGTATTTGGGTATGTATGAAGCTGATTCAATCAACTGTCCTAAAACCAAAGAAATAGTTCAGGCTGAGTATTTCCGTCGTTTGCGAAAAGTCTTATCCTCACAATTGCATGCAAGGCATAAGATCATAGCAATTAATGAGTTTGCTATTCCTGTTTTACGCTACTCTGCTACTATCATTGATATCACAGGAAAAAATGTGGCATTTCCTGTAGCAGGATATGTGCAGGAAATTTACAGGACAGGTGACATTCCCAGCACATATCCAGGAGATGGAAATGTATAGGAAATTTGCAAATTTCCTGTACATTTCCTACTACATGATAGGGCACAATTTCCTTCAGATTTCCTGCACTGGACATATGAAATTTCCTACAGATTTCTTCTATAAGGTATTTATGAAATTTCCAATACATTTCCGCTATACAATATCTATGGAATTTCCTATAGATTTCCCCTATACAATATCTATGAAATTTCCTGTAGATTTCCTCTATACAATATCTATGAAATTTCCTATAGATTTCCTCTATACAATATCTATGAAATTTCCTATAGATTTCCTCTATACAATATCTATGAAATTTCCTATAGATTTCCCCTATACAATATCTATGAAATTTCCTACAGATTTCCATTATACAATATCTATGACATTTCCAACAGATTTCTTCTATACAGTATTAATGAAATTTCAAATACATTTCTTGTACAGTATCAATGAAACTTATACATGTGGTAAAAACTGTAAACAATAATATCTACATGGTATTACATTATATACATGTAAGGGTATAGTATAGCTACAAGTTAGTCAAGGGTATAGTATAGCTACAAGTTAGTCACATAGTACCGTACCATATATCAGATTTTGTGACCCATCACGAAATTTCTTTTGCTTGGAACAAAGTGTGATCACCTGGGCTGAACCTGTTTAATTGACTACCATCTTTATCATCATATCAGCATGTTTACTCCTTAAGCTTGAGTTTTAACTTTCATTAGCTCATCGTGTCACTCCTTGCTAGATGTCTCTCTGCTCTCTTGGTGTATCGATGTCACTTAATATCTTCTTGATTGATAGCTATTTCCACCTTGCCCTTAAGTTCGGCATATTACAGCTGCTCCACTTTATTGAAGTTTCTGCAAATTGTATAATGTAAATGAATGCACGGTATAATACACATTAACAAAAAAATGCAACCTACACTACAATATAACTATTTTTCTTGGACATTTAACAAAGTTGAAAGATGTAAGATTACTGAAAACAGATCCAGTGTAACCATATGAAAAATGTTTGTGGTCAGGGCCAACAAATATGAAAAACTGAATACATTAATACTATGCATAGAAAACACATTAATAGTAGGACCTAATGTATTTCGCAGACTGGACTCATGCACTGAACTAAACAGCTTCTTAACATTTACCAGACATTATCTAGCTCCTGTACCACTGGAAACACCATTATCAAGCTAAAACTGTTGAAGCTGCTCTTCCTACAAAGTTACAGAGTTCGCGAATGCACTAATTTAATAGAATGTTTACAAAACATATGTACTTGTGCATACTAGCAGTGGTGGAGGCTATTGTAGTTGTGTAGGATTAATTCCTTTGCTGCTTTACTGCTTAGTTCTAGTGGATAGGCTACTGTGAATGACTAGAAGTAAATACTTAGCGATGTTGTTAGTATTGCGCTATCCGCTTAATGCTGCCCGCTAAGCTAGTTTACATCTAAAAATATGTTGTCACTATATAGACTGTGTAGAAAAGGCTATGTGTAGCCTATATCTAACTATTTATGCACTATTATAACGTCTTGTAAATATTCTAATAAATTAGTGCACGTACGATATTTGTGACTTTGTAGGAAGAGCAGCTTCAGTAGTTTTAGCTTGACATTAGTGTCTACAGTGGTACAAGAACTAGGAAATTCCTGGATAATTGTTAAGAAGCTGTTTCTAACTTAGTGTGAGTCCACTCCACAAAATACATTAGGCCTATTAGTAGCAGGTTGGCAGCTATACTTGAAAACTAGCTCCTTAAGTGGCTGAAATACAGCAGAATCAATACCAAAATCTTTGGCTGGCTGTTGAAGGCCATCCACCACTGATTCTCATGAAGTGAGGTCCTCGTGTCAAAGCCAGAAAATGTGACTAGAACCTGACAGGGCACCCAGAAAACATAACCTCAAGAAACCAGTTTTGAGTATCAAAATCGCCGGATAGTTTGATAGTGTAGCTACCCACTAGAGGTGGTTGTTCAATTTCCCCTGGTGTATAATTTGGATCCGCTTTCTAAAATCAAGTTACAAATAATGGTAAAGTACTGTGTGGTATTATGTTCAATCCAAATGCACCTGGGAATGCATACATACTAAAGGTACTACTTAGCACAATTACTGTAGGCAAGATATGAGCAATGTAGGATATAAAGTTACACATATTTTGAACAGGATGCCTGTTTGTGGCCTTGTTTAATGATACACCACAGAATAAACACATACTACAAACAAATAAACACATAATTACAAACAAGACTTGTAATCACAAAAGAGAACCTCACCTACAGACCAGGTGACACATCAACTACATTCAGTAACAGCTCAAACTCAATTGTAGGTTGGCATCCTGAGGTCCGATGGACTTTTTCAACAGGTGCTATAGTCTTAATGATAGTTCACCATCTTGGCAAAGCTACCATTCTCTTAATATATCTGGTGGTGCATTCTGCTGATGAGTAACACTATATTTATCTCCAGACATACTACTCTATTGATGAGTGTGATTTTGATAACCTGGATATAATAAATATTTGTGTACTGGACTAGGCGACTCTAAATGATGCCTACCTTGTTTTCCTGCACCGAGTTGTAGTAAGAAGAGCTTGTTTGTTTCCTCACATTAGAAGCAGTAGCAATAATACCATTCCTTTTCACATACCCATATGGAATTACAGCTGTTAAGGTAGGTGGGTGATGTGCGAGTAGTGACTTGAGTCCAGAATCCCTCGAGTCGAGACGGCCGCTTCACTGGCATTCTTTTATTTCACTACTTGCTTGCGGAGTCTTCTCTTTCTCTATGTCACAGAAGAACGCTTCGATTCTCTCCAACTTTCTGCCAGCACCTGCCAACGTCGCCATTTTTAATGTTCCCGCGCAGCATAACAAACGCCTCAACTTTTGTCAGAAAAATAAAACTATTAAGTTGCGCGTTTAGGTTAAAATCGATCGGTTAAAATTCTTGCTCTTTGCGACCCACCCAACCTTTTACTCTAGAAGAGAAAGAGAGTATCTTCCCTCATATTATGCACAGCTAGCTAAATATTATACGTAGCTATACCATAGATTATATAGAGGGCTATAATCTATGGTTTTAAACTCTAGTGCACAGACTAACGTACGGGAAGCCATACAATTGCACGTAATAGTTTGCTACTTGATATTATTTCAGCCCTTCAGTACACTCAGACTTACTTCAAAGATTCTGTTGAGCAGCATGCAACTGTCAGCACCCAACTAAATTACGTTAAAAATGCTTTCAAATTGCTGCATCTCAGGCTTGAGTGATGAGTTTAAAAATTTTCCTGGTGGAGGGGGGGCCTGCCCCCAGACCCCCTTGAAAATATGCTACAATTGCTATGCCATCAACTGTGGTGGCCCACCCGCCCCTATTTTGCCAGAGCCAGCCCTGCTTGGTAGTCTTGTTTGGTCACACTTTGGTTCACACTTATCAGATTTGATCAATTTAATTGTTCAGGACAAGTAGTGCAATCTGGATCTAGAGGCAGAGATGGTTTCAGTGCCCACAGGTGATTAGTGCTGTGAGCAACTGGCAATCTGGCTCAGTGCCCGAGACATGCTGAAACACGTAGTAGCTACTGTAATACATGAAGGAGTTGATTATATAATTACAGGGGAGGATCCAGACTTTTAAAAGGGGGGGTTCCACTTTAAATTGCAACTTCAGTCTAGCTGTAAGTTGAAGATCAAAAAAAAAAGGTAATTTCCTGCTGACAATAGCTGCCCCTCACCATAGATGCCCTCACCAACTACATTTCCTTATTTATAACTGTATACATATAGCTTGCTACACTGCTCCTCAAAAGACTACTGTGACTTCTCTATTAGAGTATCTCGAGTAAGAGAGGCTCTTCTTTCAAAAGGGGGATTCCATGGAACCCTTTGAACCCCCCCTGGATCTGCCCCTGAATTCGATACAGAATTTTGCATGTATGATCAGCTTTGGCTACACAGCATGTGCAATTCCCACTGAGCCAAATTTAAACTGGAAATTGACAAATAGCTACACCAAAATCTTTTAAGTGCATTCTATGTAAGTAATTATGCATCAGATGTAAAGCAAAAGCACACATTACAATGTCGACCCCATTTGATGTGGTGTCAAACTCATTCATTATGTAGAGTCGTTTTTCTACGATAAAGTGTGTGGGAATACTACCTTAAATAGACATATACTTCTTGTAGCCAATATAGCTCCTAATGGTGTTCAGTCCCCTTCATTGACTTATTGTCAATAGTCTCTCAATGGACTACCCTATAGTCCTATAGTTTGTGGCTGCTGATAGTAAAATATCTGAGTTGAGTTAGCTACATATACGTATGCTGGTGAGAATTTTATGAATTTATCCCAGAAATTTTATTGTAGTTGTAGTGGCACAATGGATCCTAGCCACTACTGCTATGATCCAGTAGCAGTAGTGGCTACTGGATGGTAGCTTCATTGGTTTCGTATACATAATTATGTGTTGACCTGGTTATAGTGGTACTCCTCTGGTAATAGTAGAAAGGTGTGTGCTGAAGTTCCAACAGGTACTGTAGAAAATGTATGGGAGATGATTTTCCCAGTTCGCTGTGTATAGAAAATTGTTCCAGCTCATCGATAAAATGATTTTTTGCTTATTGTGAGATGACACATAACAGCCTATAATATTATTTAATTTTATGGTGATCCTGTGTAAATCATAATACAAAGTGACGTAATTATGCAAAGGTTGTTTGTTTTCTGTTTTGTGCCATGGTTACCAATGGGGCTCAATAGAGAGTGTCTGGAAAGCCACCCATTTGTTTGTTTAACCATTACTAGCACTTACAAATTGTGGCAAACCTATTATATCAAACAGCATTTAGCATTTTTTGAGTTGTAACAATTTGTTATTACATATATAGGTATATTGATCACGAGATTAAAGTTTGGTGCATGGGTTAATTTCTATATTCTGCAAGACAACAAAAACTGTGAAGTGTGCGATAGAATTTTAAGTGGATGCAGATATATTCATGTAATAATTCTACCTTTAGCTACCAGTTAAACTGCATAGTACAAACTGAAAATAAATTTATTGCAAAATTCTACAGTAATTTGAGCTGAAGTGTAACCATATCAATTTAAAATTCCATAGTAACTTCAAATCAATGACAGTAAAAGTGGCACGTGTCAAACTTATATTACATGCCTAACTGCAAACTACCGTAACAGGTGATATGTACTAATACAGAAAATGCACCAGAAATGTAAACAAATTACCTTGAAATTTCCACATAACTGGAAATCACCTGGACAGGTGGTATGTACTAGTACAGGAAATGTTCCAGAAATGTGAACAAAGAACTCCTTGACAAAATATGGTTGTGGAATTTCCTGCACAACTGGAAATTAGATGGAAGAGTGATATGTAGAAGTACAGGAAATGTGTCAGAAATGTAAACCAAAAAATTTCCTAGACATTCCCAGTTCCAGGAAATGTGAAATTTCCTGCATGAGTGGAAATTGCCTGGAAAGGTGGTATGTATTAGAGCAGGAAATGTGCCAGAAATATGAACAAAATATTCCTTGACATTTTTGAAAGTGGCATTTCCTGTCAAACTGGAAATCACTTGGAAAGGTGATATGTACAAGTACAGGAAATGTGTCAGAAATTCAAACAGAAAATTTCCTTGACATTTCCTGTACCGATATAACTGCCGGAAATGTGGTATTTTTTGCTGTGGATTGGACCAAGAATGAATTACAAGTGCTTGATTGCAAAACTAGGAAGACTTTCACAATGAATGGTGGTCTACACCCATGCACGTGCAGATGTGGATAGGATTTATGTGTAGCGTACTTTGGGTGGATGTGGTCTGTTTGGTGTTGAGGACACAGTCAGTTTTAAGCGTGCTGCACTTTATTACTATTTGGAAGATCATACTGATGTACTGATGAAGGAAGTGTTGTCTAGTGGTTTCGTGAAAACTCCAGCTGATATGTCTATTGCCCCTGATGCATTCAAAGATCATCTTAATATTGCACATTTATTTCCAGAATTGGCAAGATAAGCCATTACATGGCAAGTATGTGTGGAATTTACAAGATATCAACTGTTTCAATTCTTTTGGGTGGCTGGTTTATTCTGACTTGAAAATCGAGACTGAGAGTTTAATTTTGGCTGCCCAAGATCAGGCTCTGAACACAAAATATTTTAATACATCCATCCTTTGTGGGTCTGACTCTTTATGTCGTCTCTGTTGCACTAACAATGAAACTGTTGCTCACATTGTCTCTGGCTGTTCAACTTTGGTGGGAACATCATACAAGAAGAGTCATGATGCAGTTGGATTCCACCTGCATTGGTGACTTTGTTCACAGTTTGGCTTCCCAGTTGTTAAAGAGTGGTGGAAACATAATCCTAGATTTGTGGAAGAATCTGAGAGTGTCAAACTATTGTGGGACTTTACTATTACCACTGACAGAACCATCCATGCTAATCGACCTGATCTAATTTTAGTGTTAAAAGAGGAAAGACGTGCTTACTTAGTAGATTTTTCATGTCCTTTTGACAATAATGTAACACGTAAAGAAGCTGAAAAAGTTGAAAAGTATCAGGATTTGTTACTGCAAATACAAAGATTGTGGCATGTCAGGGTCGAAATTATTCCTATTGTTATCAGTGCTCTTGGTGCTGTGAGTCCTAAGTTTGATGACTGGCTGAAATCACTACATATAAATTTATATCCTTGTACTCTACAGAAAAGTGTTTTGTTGGAAACTGCTGGTTTGTTACGTCAAACACTAAACATTCATCTTTAAACCTTTGTTAGGTTTCGATGTTGTAATTATGTACCAGAATTATAAATTTGTTTTACTTCTGTATGTATTGAAATAATAATAATAATAGTGTCATTTGTGTAATCAACAGTTTGAGTCAGTGGATATGAGCTGTTGCAGTGTGATTGCTCAGACACACTATAAATGGAGGCATGACATTGTTGCAAATATTGTTCTTTATGAACTTGCAAAGCAGGGAGGATTTCACGTTGTAAACAAATGGTGGCTTCATCATCCCTCCCCTGTGTTGGAGAACCCATCCATGAATCTTTTGTGGGATTTTACTATCGAAACTGATCGTCATTTGCCTCATAAAAGGCCTGACATTTTATGTGTTAGCCACCAACATAATACTGCTTTTTAAAATTGATGTAGCTGTCTCTGGTGACAGCAGGCTTAGTCAGAAAATTAATGAGAAACATGAGAGGTATACAGATTTGATAATTGAGATCCAGAGAATGTGGAATATGCGTGCTGTTGTATTGCCACTTGTGATTGGTTCCCTTGGATTGATCCACATGTGTTTGGCCAAACATCTCCAATCTTTGAACATCTTCTATGGAACTTTGATTTCCAAACTACAGAAAAGCGTCCTATAGACTGGTTTACTTTTAAGGCGTGATCATTTTCAGTGTTGCCAGATGATTTGCTTCAAATGTTCATGTGAAAAAATAAAGTTGTTCATAAAAAGTTCATAAATCCATAGTCACTTTCCGAAAACTAGCCTACACATTATAAATAAGTGGATCTCTGGGTTAGTAGGGCACTAAAGAGCAAAAAAAAAAAAAAAAAAGTTACCACCTAAAATTGCCAAAAGTTCACAGATTACTCCAGGTTCATAAAAAAGTTCATAGATTATTTCAGGTTCACAAACCAGCCAAAAGTTCATAAAAAGTTCATAGATTATTTCAGGTTCACAAACAAGACAAAAAGTTTATAAATCTATGAACTTTATTCACAGCATGGCAACACTGGTCATTTTACCGTAAGCTTACCGCATACTTTCCAAGTTTGCTAAGTCAAAAATGTATTACGGCCAATGGGGAAACAGATGTTTCAGTTAATTTTAAAATGTTAGTACTAGCCAGGTTTTAGAACAGAAAGTATGTTATAGCAATAAGTTCGAGCCAAAACATATCCAGCGCGTGAGGTTAAGGATGAAAGAGAAAGTGATTTCCTCACAATCTCTGGTTTTGGGAAAGCTAGCTATGTATAAAACTCACTGAAAAATTCTTAAGACTTCGCTACTAGTCAGAATGATAGACTGAGTGGTTTTAAAATGTTTGTACCTTTAAAGAATCCATACTGTTTGCTAAGCTAGTTTTAGCAATGGGTTTTTATTGACTTCTTGACCAACATTCGTAATACGGAAACACGCGTTTGCTCGCGTTACAGAAGGATACGCCCTAAAAAGGCAACCCGTCTATTGGGTTCCTGCCACATACTAAGAAGATTTATATCAGAACACCCATGAACTCTGGCATAGTTTCAGAATAATTAAATTCTCATGTAGTACATAGCGTGTGTTTTTACCATAATAATAATATAATATGTGACTGGATCTACGAAAACCGTTCTTATAGCCCAAGACAGGAAGTTTGATTTTTTCACACAAACACAAAGCTTAATGAATGCACTATCAAGTTTCACTGCCACAGTCGACCAGAGTAAAGTGGTCTGCTTTTGCTGGCTGCTTTTTTAGAGCACAGTGGCGAGCTGTACGAGTGGTCTGGGGTCTTGATGGAGCCCTGGCCAACCATGTGATGGCTCTGTGTGGCTGTACAGCACCGTGGTGTTGGACAATGACCTGTACTGTAAATTTCCTTTCATTTTAGCCAGTTCTGAGCCCTGAATGGCCTATAACTTGGCCTAATTCATCCTAGCACGTCTCTTTTCAATTTTTGAACACCATCTTGCCCGCCTTCCAGGGCCCCCGCCTCCCACCCCTTCTGGAGCTCGCCTTCCAGGGCCCCCGCCTCCCACCCCTTCTGGGGCTCGCCTTCCAGGGCCCCCGCCTCCCACCCCTTCTGGAGCTCGCCTTCCAGGGCCCCCGCCTCCCACCCCTTCTGGAGCTCGCCTTCCAGGGCCCCCGCCTCCCACCCCTTCTGGAGCTCGCCTGATACAGACAACCTCGGTTTTAAAACTAACTAAAATGGCGGGAAACTTAGCTGTTGACTACTTCTTCAGTGGATGATTAGGAAGGTAAGAAATTGTTGTGAAACGTGTGAAAATTTGGTATGCGTAGCTACCACCATTGGCCAGCTACAACACACAGAATATTTAAAACCGACGTTTCTCGATACTTTTAAATGGGCGATAAGACCGGTTTTCCCAGAGACAGTCACATATTGCTTCACAAAATTGTGGTACAACTACACATGCAGAAAACTTTGGCTTGCAAGGAACATACAATTCTGAGGGTCTACCAGACACCAGCTCTGGCATCCTATGTAGTTAACTAATTAGTAGAAGTGTACCGATAATCAGATTGGCTACAATATCGGCCACCGATATGATATTTTTTACCAATATCGGTATCGGTACAGAACAGCAGGAGGACCGATATCGCTACCGATATTTATACAGTAGCAATAGTTTGTAAATAAACGGATTATGCATTGGTTTTCTACGTTATCCATGTGGCTCTGGCCATAGATCCTTATGCTCTGGCTTATTGTTTACTCTGCAACAAGCGCTACGCTACGAGAAGCCATATAAATACATGCGATTCTAGTGTTTGTTACTGGAAAACTTACCACAGTGTTTACAAATGAAGCAGTTATAGAGTACCTTTGTAATAAAAGAATGATTTCAATAGATTCAGCTCAGTCACAGCTATGTTACAACATCTTTCTTGGCCAAGCCTTCAGCTGAGACGTAAAATATCCAGATTACAAGCACTCTTTTAAAATTATACATCAAGATTATTCACTGTCAATTCCTCCTCATTTTATTTCAATGACAAGATCTACCAGACTATATCACCCACATCGTTTTATTCTACCAAACTCATCCACCTATTCATACCAACAGAGCTTTTTCTCTAAGGATTGGAACAACTTACCATCTTCCATCATTGAGAGCAACAATATTGACTTTTTTTCAGCGGAACTACAAACATTGTATGAACTCAATAACTGTAATCTTTGTAACTACGTAGCTAAATTCATTATTTTTATGATTGCTTTTTTTCCTGAGCATATCAGCTGTGCTGTACCAGCTTTCTCACAAGCCATTAGAATGCAAAGTAATGCAGAAATATCCGTTTAAGGCTTCATGGCAGTATACTTAAAAATGTTTGTGGATGCCTAATTGTCTGGATTGCACAATAGAAACCCAACCTGTACACCACCACAGGCAGAATATAGCAATGAATACATGCACATGTTGTTGTAGGGTAGGTAAATGTACACTTTTGTTTGCTTAAAATATTAATGCAAATATTGGATCGATTATCGATTATCGGCTTCTTATGGTTACATCAATATCGGATATCGGTACATGCCAAAAACCCTTATCGGTACACCTCTACTAACTAGCTGTCTAATTACAATTATCTAAAGTAACTTACAAATAACTAGTCTATGATTGCTTGGTGTAGGAGTCTTGGAGAATCGATAATATGGGCACAGGTAATTAAATCTGCAAGGAGTATTGTCAAGATTGGCTAGAAAATGGTTCCATAAAAATTTCCTCAGCTTTACTTTAATCACTTCTAAAGTTTGAAACAAGTCAATTATTGGTATGGAATTTCACAGTCTGAGTAGACGATAAAATATGAATTCATAACAGGGTTGGTGTGGGCTGTCTTGGGGTAGAACTTTGAGCCAGCAGCTCTTGTAGTACCAGTATTAAAATTAAGTATGTCGAATTTATCAGATGGATGTTCGATGGATTCGATAAACAATAAGATGTCAGCAATTTAGTAAGTGTGCATTAACGGCAGTAAACCACACTGGATTAATCTAAATTTGTATTCTGAGTTATAATTAGATAAAATAAATTTAGTGGATCTTCGCTATATTTTTCAAGTGATTCGATATCCTTTAATAGACAAGGTCTCCAAAGAATCTCGCTCGAGGACATCCAAATACTTGTAAAAACTTATAGGGGTAAAGATTGGATCATATCACCAGGTGAAAGAACAACACTATCTGATTCCACAAGATGTCCCTTATTATTATTTTCATTTAAAACGACAGTATAGTACATCACAGTTGTTACTGAATTGATAAAGCTCTGTTGCTGGAGAACTACCTGATCTCTGGGAGCGCCAAAACCCTCCTTAACAGGTGAGCTGAACCAAGTATGGCAGATTTAATAAATGGTGCCATGGGATGCTAACCAGGGAGTTCCTTTAAAAATTTCGGAAGGTTTGGTGTGTAGGTCCCTAAACAGCCGATAACAATAGGAATAACTTTAGCAGTCCTCAAGTTCCAAAGTCTTTGTAACTCAATACACAGATCTTGATATTTGGCTATTTTTCAGATTCTTTACTTACAATATTTGCATCAGCAAGAATAGCCACATCAATCAAAATTCCGACAATCACTATTACAACAAAAATGTCAGCGTGATGAGCAGAAATCAAGCGATCAGTGCATATGTCAAAATCCCATAAAATCTATTTATTTTATTAATTGATTAGCAAACACCCGGCAGGGTTTTTGTGCTAATGTACATGGTACGTACATATAAGTGCCTAGTATAAGATACAATAACATAAGTGCCTAGTTTCAGTTACAATAAGTGCTAAGTTACAATAGGTGTTAGGTTACGATTAGTGCTAAATTACAGTAAGTGGTAAGTAACAATCAGTGCTAGATTACAATGAATACTAAATTATAGTGAGTGCTATGTAAGTTACAATAAATACAATAAGTGCTAAGTTGTAATTACAAAGTAGGAGTAGTTGATTGTTTAAATGTTTCAAGATCAATGGTAGATAGATTTGGGATACATAGATTGTTCCAATGGGGAATAGTTCTGGGTAGGAATAAATAGAAATACGTGTTCACTGAAGATTGTATATGATTATATTTCTGATTGTGATGGGCTCTGGTAGCAGTTTGATTTAATGATGGCAGACAGCGATTTGGGACAAGTAATAAATGATTAACTATAGTGTACAATAGGATGAGACATGCACAGGAGAATGTAGGCCCTGAAACGGTACAAAAATCACCCATAAAATGCCACTGCTAAACAAATTACGGTGCATTAATCTGCAAACCCGTTGGCAGTGAAACGGGTTTTTCAAAATTTCTGTAATGGGACTTTTTGCAAACGGAAACTACTCGCATTCAGACTTATAGTCCCTCATTGTATACCCAGCAGTCTAGTAACTAATAACCCTACAAACCTTTTACAATGTTCCCAATATGTCTTCTAAGCCTCCCATCACGTTAAAAGATTGTTTTGAATAAATGCGCATCATTAAAATTCATATGATCACGTGCATAAATTTATTAATAAAATCAATTGTTTTCCAGTTTCTTTACCACCACCACCATCACAGTGACTCAACAAGGAGGTCAAAGGGATCAACACTGCAATAGTATTATGACAGATGACAAAACAGTTTCAAAAACACCACTGTTTACTTCTACAAAAACTATCCAACTGCTTTTTACTCCGTCATCATTTCACTGCTCCTGTCCAGCCTCAATTGTTTCAAACAAAAGTGACTACAGAATTTTAGTCGATTACAAAACAGTTAAGATAAGAACCAAATGCTTACATTTCCACTTGTTCACTATTCTGCCTGTAGTTACTGCACCATTTGCCAGTTATTTCTAGGGACTACAGAATTACGGCTGATTAAAACAGTTAGATAAGCACATCGATACTTACATTTCCACTTGTTCACAACAGAATCTATTCTACTGAAGTTTTGTTATTCCACTGCTCAGTTATTTCAAACAAAAACGGACTAAAGTAATACGGCAATTATAACAGGTAAGATAATCATGGTTATACTTACATTTCCACTTGTTCACTATTCTTCCTGTAGTTACTGCTCCATTCATCAGTTATTTCACACAAAAACCGCACTACAGAATTACGGCAGATTATAAAACAGTTAGATAAGCACACCAATACTTACATTTCTAACAAAATCCATTCTACTAGCAGTTTTGTTATTACACTGTTCAGTTATTTCAAACAAAAAGGAACTAAACATTTATGGCAGATAAAAACAGTTAAGATGAGCACACCCGTATACTTATATTTCACTATTCTGCCTGTAGCTTCAATATTTCACTGCTCCTGTACTTAAACGATGACAGACTAATTCTACAACAGAATTATGGTCGATAACAACACAGCTACATAATGATGCCACCACTTGCATACATTTCACAACTGTAATCAAAGTTTTCACTGTTTCGCTGCTCTGTTCTCAGTTCCTCCAAATATTCTACAACAGAATTATGGTCGATTACAAAACAGTTACATAGCACGAGAACACTTACAATTCCACTTGTTCACAACCATTTCTATTCTGGCATTATTTCACTGCCCCACCCTCAGTTACTCCAAAAAAACAAACTTATAGTCTATAACAAACAGTTAGATAACCAGGACGGCACTAATTCTCACATGGCCAGACCACTATCTTACTTCTTTGTGATGTCATTGTTTGGCGAGATAGGGTCTTGTGAATTACTGTTGACAAAATGCATTCGTAGGCAAACAGTTACCACAATTTCTTGCTGTTCTTGCAGGAAAATATGCTATGTAGCAATGGTATCAGCTCTGTTGCAAGTTTTGCTGTAGCGTTTATGTCCACCATACTAACATACAGCTAGCCAATGAATTAATTTCACTGGATATTGGTTGAAAGTCACCCCTACACTTCACCATGCTCTATCTCGCTGACAAACAATGCCACAAAGCAAGAGCAGAGGTGGAAGGCAGTCTAGCCACACAAAACTAAGCATCACTTACAATCCAGTTTTTCACAACTGTTGCTATGCCTGTAGTTTACTGCTCCCATCCTCTGATTCCAAACAATGAAGAAGTGATTCTACAACAGAATTACGGTTGATAACAAAACAGATACGTTTACATTTTGGAGATACAAATAGGGATTTGACCATATGCCGTGGCTTCAGTTAATGTCCGTACCCTCAGGAATAAATTTAAATCCCTTCATAATGCTGAAAATGTCCTTTACTGGGGGAGATAGGGAATAACACTGCTAGCTGCAGGTGAGCACACAGATGATCTAATTTATATAAGTTAAATAATGATGTCAAACAAAGCAGAATTTACTGCACTACAAAAATATTATTATTATAGTAGCCATGTCAGTAAGGT
Organism: Dysidea avara; assembly: GCF_963678975.1. Lineage (NCBI taxonomy): Eukaryota > Metazoa > Porifera > Demospongiae > Dictyoceratida > Dysideidae > Dysidea > Dysidea avara. The sequence goes on from NC_089273.1 coordinate 38,431,894, forward strand.
GTACTTCATGACCTCTTTACTGAGACCACCTCATTATCAAAGCTGCAGTATTTTTCTCCAGAGGTGATTCCATTAATACAGTTTGTGTATGCAAGTTAACTACACAAAAATACTATAAATACTATGCACCTTGTGATCACCTTTCTTGAAATTCAGCTACAATATAACGGCAACATAAAAAAATAGCTGGTAGTGTGCCATCTCTCTCCATACGTACTTCATCAATATTCTTCATCCATTTAAATTGTTAACCACTTGCGGTACAAAAATGTAGATAATCAGTTTCGGAGGTAAATCTTGTGGAATGTATCTTTGCTGCTACATAGGTCATCAATTTGACTGATAGAGTTTCGCACAGTTGTCCTAAATATCATATCAATTGTAATATTGTTACATACTACATACAGGGTTTCTATATAAAACACAGACATTACATACATGTCCCCCCCAGCAAGACTGCTCATGACTGATCGCTGGTTGGGAAACACACATACATGAATACAAGTCCAAGAGCTAGACTGCTCAAGGCTGATCGCTGGTTGGAAACACAGATACATGAATACATAACCAACAGCTAAACCACTCAAGGCTGATCGCTGGTTGGGAAACACATTCATACACTACAAACACGCCTTGTTTACGAGACCATACAAGCATGAACAATAATATCATCATACATCATGGTCCATTATGTAGTTTCGGGCTCTTCATTTTCTCATTCCATCTTTTTCTTCTTGGATTAGCCATGTCTTACAATTTACAGTTGCGATGTACCTAGAAGGAAACAATTTTTGTTAATACTAGTTCACTGTACATATCAGACAGAACGACTATCTAATAAATGCTCACCATGTAATAAAGTGGACTTCCCAGAGTCGCATAAAGCATCTAGTTCTGTGTAAATCGTAGGACTAAGCCTGGATGACTTGTATGCTTACAACCAATTCTTCCTTCGTGCAGTAGTCCTTCGCTCATATAAAACTTGCTGAAAACTAAACACTGTTCAGTCGATTTGATGGCACATCTTTCTTTATAAAATCCGTTCTTTTGTTACTGCATGTAGCAGAGCACTCGTAAACACTCGTAAACGCTCCAGCACATGCTCTGTTCACCACATGCTCTGTTCACCACACCATTTTTTTCTAGTGCAGCTGGTCATACCTGTGGTTATGCACATGTGTACAAAATCATTTACTGTATATCGCGAACTATGGTAGCTGTGTTTTGATATACAAAATTGTCCCGTGATTTGGGTAATTAATGGTAACTCGTTAACAACCGTTTAAAGGCCTTCAATCTCCTGTGGTGCATGATTTCTACGTTCTTGTAAAGATGGTCAATTTAGTTCATTTAACATGTCTGTGATACTGTCATGGTGGTGTCTGTTCCAAGGCTTATTTAAGACAAAACGAGCATCTCAATGTTGGATCATTTCAAGTTTAAAGATGTCATTTTGGTGGTGTGGGTCCCAGATAGCACAACAATATTCAGTAGATGGCAGCAGAAATTGTTTGTAGGCATATTCTTTGAAGTGTTTAGAACAGGAATGTAAGTTTTGCCTTAGGAAACCAAGTATCAATTTGCTATGTTGCAAATGTAGTCAACGTGATAGTCCCATGGAAGTTTATTGTTCAAGTAAACTCCAAGATGTTTAATCTTTTCTACTGATTTCAAGGGTACTCCATTCATTTGATATGTAAATATTTTGGTGGTGTGGTGTGGTAACTTGTATGATGTTGCAATTAGATACATTAAAGTCCATCTGCCATTCATTTGCCCATTTTATAAGAGTATTTAAGTCATCCTACAGAATCTTATGATCACTTGGTGAGTGTATAGGTCTATAAATTAAAACGTCATCTGCAAACAGTAACAACTCACTATGTACGTTTGCAGTTATGTCGTTGATATATATCTAATCCAAAACAGCCAAGCTGTAAAAGAGTGCGGCCCTCAGAAAGGCTATGGTGAAAAAAGATGTTAAATCCAAGGTGGCAGCCAAGAAATGGCTGTGATGGTAGGTTAATGATAAACATTTAATAACGACAATTCAGGTAAATTTCAGTTGTGCCACTTGGTCTTTGCACAAAATTTACCTGAATTGTGTTATAATTTTTTTTTTACCATTAACCTACCATTACAGCCATTTCTTGGCCACCACCTTGGATTTCACATCTTTTTTCCATAGCTTTTCTGAAGGCCGCACTCTTTTTATAACTTGGCTGTTGTGGATTAGATTTCACTTCTTTTTGTATTGGTATACTCCAAAGCTGGCTTTGGGGCTTTTTTAACCTATCTTTTTTTCTTTACCACAGGTAGAAGAAAAAGATGAAGTAGATTTTAAACACTTTAACTAATTTATCAGTAAATGTACAAATTATATATATATATATATATAATACATACAGTTATTCCATGTCAAGTATTCCCTACGGATAATTTGTTTGCAACTGATCTCTCTACTGGGTAACTTGCAAATGTAGCTGAACTCTATACAGGGCAATTTGCTTGTAGATGAACTCTCTACAGGGTGATATTTTCGTAGCTGAACTCTTTACAGGTTGATTGATTTTTTTGCAGCTGAACTCTCTACATGATTGTTTCTTTGTAGCTGAACTCTCTACAAGGTGACTTCTTCTAGCTGAACTCTCTACATGGTGTTTTCTTTGTAACTGAACTCTCTAAAGGATGACTTGTTTCTAGCTCGACTCTCTATAGGGTGATCTGTTTGTAGCTGAACTCTGTACAGGGTGATTTGTTTGTAGCTGAATTCACTACATGGTAGTTTCTTTTTAGCTGAACTATCACTAAAAGGTAGCTTCTTCTAGCTGATCTCTCTGCAGGGTGATTTGTTTGTAGCTGAACTCTCTACAGGGTGAGCTATTCGTAGCTGAACTCTCTACAGGGTGATTTGTATGCAGCTGTACTCTCTACGTGATGGTTACTTTGTAGCTGAACTCTCTACAAGATGAATTCTTCTAGCTGATCTCTCTACAGGGTGATTTGTTTCAAGATGAACTCTCTACAGGATGACTTGCCTGTAGCTGAATTGTCTATCAGATTAACTGTTTGTAGCTGAATTCCGCACAGAATAACTTGCAATATAATATAATTCTGTAATGGAGTAAGCTATAAACGTAGCTGAATGCTTTATTAGGGTGACTGTTCTATTAGAGTATCTCGATCTCGCATTTGCTACACGTAGTTGCGTTCCGAATCATAACTCAGTGGTTTGCAATCCGATTCTTCTGTACTACTGTAAGGATTTCTATGATGATTGTTCCAGCTACATACTGATTTTTAGCTTATTGCTCTAAGCGGTTTTCCTGGTAGACGTGAAAACTAATAGTTTTTATTCATAAAGATCAATCACGTAATTTTAACACAGGTTGGGTTTTGTGTCATATCTCCATGGGCTTTATCTTGATTCCTTTTAAACCACAAAAAGGCACTCCTACAATGGTTACTCCATCTACATTTCAATTTTTAACTCATTCCTCCAAGGGATTTACCCTGTAGGCGTGACAGACCTTCGACCTTATTTTACGCAAACAATCGGTCATAACTCCTTGAATGTTAATCGGATTCCTACCAAAGTTGGTACGGAGATCCGCCTTAATGAGCCCTTTAGGTGTGCCAAATTTCAGCCCGATCCGAGCACGGAAATGGCTGGAGCGATTTTCTTCACATTTTGGCATGTAGACTCCCATAATTGGCCAGCACTTTTGTAGCAAATTTTGTTCTGATCGGATTGGGGATCACAGAGCTACAAAGGTGTGAAAATTGCGTTTTCTTTCTTCCTGTTAATATATGGTATCACTCTTTTCACCCTATTTCATATCCCTGTAGAACTTAGACAAACAACGGTGAACCAAAAAGGCGAAAAAATACAATCCTGAAGGGGGATCGAACCATGGATCCCACTGCGATAGTCCAGTGTGCTACCGCTACTAGCTCCCTTGATTCCTATCTTTTCTATCTTATAAATGTGACTCACAGAGTAAGCTGTATATAGTAAGAAGAACCTAACCCTAAAGGTGAAGAAGAAACCAAAGCTGAAATCTAACCCTAACCCTAACACACTAGACGCTTCCCCTAAAGTCGACTACTCGTGGCAACTACTGGACGCTTCCCCTAAAGTCCACTACTCGCGACAACTACTAGACGTGTGCCCTAAAGTCGAAGAGAGAGAGCAACAACTACAGTAGAAAGTCTGGATGCTTTTGAGCTTAATATTACGTAAGGGTTATGAAAGGTGGTGAAAAGAGTAAAACCCGTTAATATACTCACGGTGTAGCGCGCCGGCTTCTTGGGCCACATGACACACTACCGTGTGTCTTGATTAGGAAAAGGGCAGGTCCAAGGACTGAACCTTGGGGAACACCAGATGTTATTATTATTATTATTATTATTTATTAATTGGTATAAGGAAGACAAAGTCTTATAAAAACCTATCTCAAGTACATCTAAATAAAATCAAACCGGCGGTCATATAAAAATACAGCTAATTTAGTCTTAAAGATCAGTACATTAGGTGCAGATACAATTTCATGGGGTAAGGTGTTCCAATCATTGACGATTCTCTGTGAAAAACTATGACCTCTAATAGCAGTGTTGAAGCGATTTTTGTAAAGTTTGAGTCCATTAGATCGGGTGGGGTTGGTATTAACAGTAAAAAATAGTCTTTGTCCACAGATATGTCACAAGATATGGAATAATGGCCTTCTATTATTACTTGTTGTGTTCTGTTATGTAGAAAGTATTCAAACCATTCCAGCAAACTTGCTCTCACTTCATAATACTCCCGTTTGTTTAGAAGTCGAGCATATGCAACCTTGCCAAAAGCCTTGGAGAAGTCTAGTACTGCCAAATCTACCTGTAGTTTATTGTTTATTGCTTTGGCTATATCATCGACAGTCACAAGCAGTTGTGGTTCACAGGAGTGATGTTCTCTGAAGCCAAATTGATTTTCTGTTAAGATGCTGGTTGACTCTAAATGTTTCATTAATTGGCTGACAAAAATGTACTCCATGGTTTTGCAGATTACTGAAGTTAGTGATATCGGATGGTAGTTTTTGGATCTGATTTGTCTCCTTTTTTATAAACTGGTGTGACATATGCATGCTTCCATTGAGTTGGTAGTCTACCATAGCTGAGAGACTGTTGGGAAGATGCGGGTAAGCATAGGTGATATATCTGCTGCTGTGGCTTTTAGGACATAAGGGTGTAACTTGTTAGGACCTGGAGATTTGTTTGAATTACATTCATTTAGTATATTGTGAACTCCTTGTGTGGTAATCTCAAAATGTGGCATAGGTGGATACGGAGAATTGGACTTGACATTGTTGGCCATGATTACAGGTTGTGGAGTATGAAGCCATGGCTTATCACATATACTAACTCCAAAGTGATCACAAAAAGCTCTGTGTACCAATGATGCCACAGAGCTGTGCCCTAGCTGCAGCAGTCTCTTAGATGAAGATGCAACATAGACTGATAAGTTTCTTTCTTCACTTGAAATAATCTCTGTTACAGACAACAGAGCTCTTCCTCCCATCCTTCTTGAAACATACTGGTGGTCCACATCTCCCTCGATGTGAAATGAACGGTGAAGATATTATTATCATTTAATTAAAACAACAGTATACAATTACTGGTACATTACAGTTGTTACTCAATCAATAAAGTTCTGTTGCTGGAGATCTACCTGATCTCTGGGAGTCCCAGAACCTTCCTTAACAGGTGAGCTGAACCAAGTATGGCAAATTTAAGAATTGGTTCCCCGGGGATGCTTACCAGGGAGTTCCTGTTAAAAATTTCAGCAGGTTTGGTGTACAAGTTTCTAAACAGCCAATAACAATAGGAATAACTTTAACAATCCTCAAGTTCCAAAGTCAATTATTATACAAAAATCATCATGGCAACTTGCACGAGTTAAATTATTCTTTACTTTATCCAAAAGATTAGAATCAGTGTTCAGTCACAAAAATGATGCAAGATATAAGAGGAGCTCAGCAGCACACTCTTTTGTAGCCTGGGAATGAGGTTAGCGTAAAAAAACCCATCTGCTTATTATTATATTTTATTACTGTGCAAGACCTCAAAATAGAGTATAAGAACACACTATAGTTACCAATTAGGTAAGATGTTCTACACTTGATGAATTAATTACAGATTCTGGAAGATTTTTCCATTGTCGAATTGCTAAAGGAAAAAAAGGAGTAGTGGTAGGAGTTGATTCTGGTGGGGGGTGGTAAAAATCTCAGTTAGTGCCCTCTTATATTATAAATAGGTGTTCAGGGAAAAGTATATGTGACCGGATTTCATATAACCCGGCTTCCATACACACAAAATCAAATTTATGTTTTTACCAGAATTGGATTGCTGGTCTAATACACTATCATATTCCACTCTGTATTTTCTTCAGGACTGGCAAGTCTGGTTTCTGCAGCAGTTTTCTTACGACCCTGTCAAAACCATGAGTGAAAGATTGGCGCCATTAATTGGCCATGGCTTTGTTGTAATTGTGTGTAGTGTGCTGAGACTTCACAGAGAGCTTGGCAATAGTGTTCTCAATCAATTTGGAGTGATTTCAGGGCAATAGAGTGCCATGGAGGGCCCAAACGTGGCCTCTGGATTCCATTTGTCTTCTTGCTCCATTTTATACTCCCATATTAATTCCACCCGCCACCTGCCACCTCTACACCTATTACTTCCACCTGTGATATTATTACCAACTCAAAAAGAGCTTCCCAAGACTGGGCATAATTTGGGTACCAGAAACTTAAACACCCACTCAGTGATAGCTAGTACATAAATAAATAATTGTGACCAAGCCTGAGAAAACCGGTCTTATCGCCCATGTCAACAGATTCGAATTTTCACCCAGGACACAAAGCTACATGAATAAACTATCTAATTCCACATTTAAATCAGCTACACTTGAGTGGTCTGGTTTTGCTGGCTGCTTTTCCCTGAGCCCATTGGCGATCCGTACGTGTGGTGTGGGGCCTTAATGGAGCTCTGGTCAGCCTGGGAATGACTGTATGTGGCTGTACAGCTCTGTGGTGTTGAATAAGTACCTCTGCTGTGAATTTCCTTTCATTTTAGCCAGTTGTGAGACCGCAATGGCTCAAAACGTGGCCCAATTCATCCGTTGGCCTTCCATTTCAATTTTTGTACGACATCTTTTCTGCCTTCCAGGGCCCCCACCTCCCACCCAATTTGCAGCTCGCCTGATACAGTCAACCTCGGTTTAAAAACTATCTAAAATGGCAGGAAACTTAGTTGTTGGCTACTTACACAGTGGATGCTCTGGAAGGTAAGGAATTGGTGTAAAACGTGCGAAAATTTGGTACACATACCTTCAACCATTGGCGAGCTACAACACACTAAATACTTAAAACCGGCATTTCTCGATACTTTTAAATAGGCGATAAGCCCGGTTTTGTCAGACTGGGTCACAATTGGTGCAAATTTTGTTTGTACAGCTGTAGGCACTGGGAAGATACTACACGATGATTACTTAAAATTGTCATATCTCCTAACAAAGCTTTGTGCGTCGAAGCCGGGTTTTGTCAAATTCAGTTACATATCATCTGTGTTTATTTCTACTAAATTATTAACAATCTCATACAAATATATCAATTTTGATTCATTTATTCTCTCTGTCAAAGTCTTAAAATCATTTCTTTCTAACATTTCTGCAACACTAGCATAAGGTGAGTAATTATTAAATATAAACCTCACTGATTGTCCTTGTACAGCTTCTACTAAGTCAACTTCCTTTGAGTACGTATATGGAGACCAGATGGCAGAGGCATATTCTAGTATAGGCCTAATCATGCTGCTACAACATCTTACTTTAACATTAGTTGGACAGTGCTTAATATTATGCTGGAGAAAACCTTTCACTTTGTTTGCTTTACTGGTAACAGTATTAACATGATCATTCCACTTGAGATGTTCGTCAATTGTTATGCCAAGATATTTGGCTAATGTACTGTGCTTAATTTCTTGTCCTTGAATATAATATTGCATTAATATAGGATTACACTTGTTGGATACCTGAGGAATTCACACTTAGCTGGATTAAATCGCATATTCCACTTTTTAGCCCACTGTTAAAGAGAATAAAGTTCAGCTTGTAGTTTGTGGCAGTGATCTACTGTTCTGACGGTAGTGCAAAGCAAAACATCATCTGCATATAACTTAATCTTACATCTAACATCAGTTGGTAAGTCATTAATAGAGCATAAGAAAAGTAAGGACCCTAAAACAGAACCTTGTGGTACCCCAGAGGTAACATCAGCTGAAGAGCTATGATGCCCCTGTTTTCTCTCTGAAAGAAAGTCAGTCAATCACAATAGGAGCTGTCCACGAATACCAAAATGTTCTAGTTTGTGTAATAAAAGGTTATGAACTACTTTGTCAAAAGCCTTAGAAAAATCTAAAAACATAACATCTGTTTGTAAACCATCATTCACGTTTTTGGCCAAATTGTGTAGAGTTAATAGTAGCTGAGTCTCGCACGATCTATATCTTCGGAATCCATGTTGTTCATCACATAATACGTGACCGAATTTGCGAAAAAGGGACATAATCGCACAAGCCTAAATTTGCAGTATAAAGCATTGAATACATTGGATTAAATACTTGCGTATTAGTGAAAAACTTCCGTAATTTTGTAAATCCCTCTTTCTTAGTGAAGGAAAGGACTAACAATAAAAACCTGGATATCATCTTATTCGCCTGCTCAAGAGGAGTTAGAACATCTTTGTTTCATTGCAGTAGCTCCAAGGATACGTAAGTTATGAGCGTTTGTCTACGTCATGTCGAAACGATCGTACGCGATCGATTTTTTTTCACGAATTTTTCATTTGTATATAGTACAATGAAGAAGGGCGAGTTAAGGACAAACTTATCCAGTAATTGATTCCCCATTCCATGGCGAACACGATGGTGAACATTTTAGCTCTATACCTCAATCCGTTAGTAAATTATAACCGTTTTTGTGAGCGCCTGCAATTTATTTTCCCTATATACTTGCTGTACATATCGATTTTTCTGTTGTTGCTACTTTTTAGGGCTGTAACTCCAAACGTTATTGGCATATGAAGCGGAAACTTTGCCAGTGGGTGTACTTGTCTAAGTAGATTATAAATATTTGTGACTGGGCTTGCGAAAAGAGGGCATGTTGGCACATTATTTTTACATACTTTTTCAAACTTTTATCAGTCATAACGTTTTGTTCCATTATGTAATGGTATTGCAATTTTGAGCTCTTAGTAAGCATTTAGTTGGCTTTATGATGAAAGTTACAGAATACAAATATTTTGTTCCAGTACGGAGATACAACTTGTAGAGTGATGGGGTGTAGTTTATTCCCACATGCCCTGTTTTCGCAGGCCCAGTCACATTTAATCAACAGGAATTCGAAAAATGTGTGATTATGTCCTGTTTTCGCAGATCTGGTCACATATATTGTGGTTATCTATATGTGAGAAAATACATGTGAATATCTGATATGTTCCAACTGTTTACAACATATTATGCTGGTCAATGACACAGGACGGTAATTACTTGGTGTACTACGATTGTCTTTCTTAAAAATAGGAACTACATTCGCTTTTTTCCATTCAGTTGGTAAATGACCTTGTTATATAGATGCTTGAAATATGTGGGCAAGTGCTAATGCAAATTCAGAACTCCACTCTTTTAATAAATGTGCAGGAATACAATCTGGACCAATAGATTTTTGCACATCAAGACTGTCCAGCAGCTGCTTAACTCCATCAACATTAATACTAATAGGTGGTATGGATGAAGGGCACTTCTTCAAAACCAGGATACTCATCACGTGATCTTGCAGTGAAACAGAACAATATACTGCAGATTCTTCTCATTGACCTTTTGAGATATGCAACTTTCTTCTGGGATGGCAATGTAAATGAGAAACATGTTTTTTTGTAAAGTCAACAAATATTATATCTGGTCTGTTGTGGGCGAATGTCTATGTTTGAACGGTAAAGTCCCACAGAAGTTTCATATTGTCATTCTGTATTACAGGCTGTGGGCAATGTTCCCACCACATGGTAGCACACTCAAATCCACCTCTCTTGGCAAACTCCCAGTGGATTATCTTAGCAACTATATACATCATGGCGCTTCTTACAATATGTTTGAGCAATTATGCTACAGCTAGTCAATAAATGATCGATAGTCTCATCATGTGTCCCACACAAACAACAATTAGCAGAACCAGCTTGATGGTAAATTCCAACTTTAATTGCATTAGTTTTAATGGCCTATTCCTGGCAAGCCATGAGAAATCCTTCAATTTCCTTTTTAAAATTGCTGTTAGACAGCCAGCTCCACTGAAACTTGTAATCTGCAGTGTCTGATGAATCTCTAAGAAATTGGCCATGTAGTGGTTTAGATTTCCACATTGTAACATTTTCTTGCATTCATCGTTTCTTGTAGTCAGAGGGAGACGCATCACAGTAGAGATTTCCAACTAAATTAAAAAGTTTACATTCCTTAAATTCTTTGGTATGGCAAATATTGTGCATTTTTTTAGAATTATTTTAGTACAAACCTCACCTCAATCGGTGTTTCCAATCAAGAAATACAAGCAAAAGAAGTTGGTAGAGCGGTGATTTTCGTGTACGACATTTTTAGGGCTATTCTTTACATTAGCATGGCACCAAGCACAATATCCAAAGTGCCAAAACTTTTAACAGGAATCTCTTAATGACATGAAATTTATACCACGAAACCACTCAATGTAGTAAAATGCATGAGATAAGTAAAACCTTTCTAAAGTGACCACTTCTCTGTAGAATGACCAATTGTAATATTTAATGATAGAGTCAATAATTTGCTAAGAATAATGCACACAATATCACCAGTTAATTATCTCTAAATATATGTGTGGTACCTGTGTATAATTAATTATGCACAGAATATGACCTTTGGCGTCACAGGAATAGTTAACAATTACTTAGTAAAAACATTACAATCGGATTGCAACATACACGATCATGTTTTGTTCAGTGCTATGGTAAGGTAGAATAATTTAGGTACAACTTCACTTTACATGCAACACTAAATGTATGGAGAATAGTAATTATTATATAATAATTATGATGACATCACCGTACTTAATAAAGAACAACAATAAGCTGTTTTTGACAAGAATTACAACCATTGCAGCTGAAAAATAATTGACAATAACAGCAGTAGTACATCAGAATATCACAACAGGTATAGTTGAGAAGCTTTACAAGGTAGACATCATGTGCCTAACATTGATTTTTTAAAAGTTATGCATGATGTTTCATGCTATAAAGTTATTCCTCACAACACAACAAACTGCTTACTGTTAAACTATACTTGGATTGATGCGGTTGGGTGTCTTGAACATCAGAGTGGTTGTTACGCAGGATTCTGAACAGTCCTAGATGGTGGTATACCTTTTTACAAGACATACTTTTGTCGTGGACCACCGGAAACGTCTCTTCACCAAAAAAACGGATGGTAAAGTCAAAATCAGCATGTCCACTTTGCCCAGGATGCCTTCTTTCAGCCTCACAGTCCACAGAAACTCGCGGAAAACTCTATAACTTATGACAACAAGTGGTGCCGTAAAATCCCATACTTTCCTATACATTACGTTGTACAGATTTTTTGTATGGGCTTCCAATGGGGAATTTTATTTTTAGAACTTTGATTTGGCGTATTTCAATAACTACTAGATGAAATTTAATTCGGCAAAGTGCATTACGAAGTACGAAGCATTGGCTATCACGTACTAGAACAGTAGCTCGTAAAACATTTATTGAATGGTTGTATTTTGATTAGCAAAAGTATGTGTGAAAAATCAGTAGGTTGGAATTCGCTAATCACAGTCAAAATCACTGCAAGTATACACTTTCTGAAGCCAAGGCTCAGTACTTAATTCCAGGTACCTTCCAACAGCCAGTTCTTCCTGGGCTACAATGCTTTCTACTGACAGAAGGCCACACGTCCTCCGCGTGTTCATGGGACATACAATCTGTTGATATCACCAGTAATACTAAAGCACTTGTGTAGTGCAAGCAACTTCCTGGTAGAGATATCTAAAGCTTTTATTTTTGCCTTTGTCCATTTCACTATTCCAGCTGTGTACCTAATCAATGGGATTGCCCAAGTGTTTATGGCAGTTCTACCGTTAAGAGCAGACTTCAAAATTTTTCGAACTCTCTTTTTGTATTTAGATGTAACTATTAACTTGATTTTTAAATTTTTGATAACTTTATTTCAAACAATCCCAAATAGTTGCGAGATCAAAAACATCTAATGCTTGGATAGTAACATTATAAACTAAAGTCATGTCAGTGCTTTCAACAAGTTTTGCTCTCACAACTGAAGCTGTAGCACACTTGTTTAGTCCAAAATTCATATGTATAGAACTACTGAACAGTTTGACAACATTCAACAAAGACTCCAATTCATACTTACTTTTGGCAAATAGCTTAAGATCATCAAGGTAAAGTAGGTAATTCAACTTTAACTCATTCTTTTTCCAAAACAATTATTATTATTATTATTATTATTATTATTAAACTAATCACAGAAGCATGTAAAATACATACATGAACTGGTAAAAGCATTTCTAGCTCGGAGTGCTACCCACACTCTGAGGGCTGAAGAACCTTTCTTAAGATGGTTGCATTTCCCAATAGAGCTGTCTTCTGTAAGAAGTAGATATTAAACGTGGTAAGATTCAAAAGTTCCAAAAGAACCTAAAATCTCTTAGAAATAAAGCCAAGAGCTCCAATCACTACAGGAATCATCAATATTTTCTTTCGCCATAATCTTTCTACTTCGACTCTTAAGTCCTGGTAATTAGAGCTTTTGCTCTTCCTTAGCAGATAGATGTTTGTCAGCAGGAATAGATACATCAGCCATTGTGATAAGAGCAGAAACCTTGTCAATAATCACAATATCTGGCCGCCTTGCTGATAACATGTAGTCCACAAAAATATTGAAGTCCCAAAGTATCTTGGCAAAGTCATTCTCTGTAACACTGTCAGGGTTGTGCTTCCACCAGTGATGCTCCCATTGCATGTCATATTTACCGCACAACAGCCAGTGGATATATTTGGCTACTTTATCGTATACTCTGTGCCTGCCAACTGAGTGCAACCCGATATCAAGTGCTCTACAGTTTCTGGTTGTGAATTGCACAGTCGGTATAGTGGGGTAGAAGAGTAGGTGAAAACAGTCTGCAATGCTCTCTTATGGAGCGCCTGGTCCTGTTCGGCCAGAAGGAAGCCCTCTGTTTCCAAAGAAAGGTCGCCTTTTGTTAGCCAATACACACTAACCACCTCATCTAAATTTCTATCATGTGATCTTACAAAATATCCATGGAGTGCCTTCTGAGAATAACAACTAAATCTCTCTACCTGTTGGCACTGCATAAAATCCTTCTTAGACTCAGACGCTATGATTAGACCTGATACTTTCACTCCTTTCAGTAATGGCTTGTGGCTTTTAGATAGGTAATAAAACAATGAGCATTTGATTTATCTTCATATATCACACATCTCAACTGATTTCACCCCCTACCTCCCTTCTTCCTGGAAACATATAGGCGATTAACATCACTTCTGGGGTGAAATCCTCTGTGGATTGTCAACAGCTTTCTAGTCTTCCTATCCACAGATCTCAAATCATCCACATTCCACTTTACTACCCCTGTAGCATATCGAATAATGGGGAGACAATATGAATTCACAGCATTAAATTTATTTCTAATATTAAGTTGTGACCTCAGAGTTAACCTGAGGCATCAAAAATATTCTTGTCTGATCTTCTCTTTCATACTATCGTGAAGGATACCACAGCCCTCAAGAACACCAAGGTACTTGTAACCATTCCCAAGCTCAAGGGATTTTATCAACTCACCGCTAGGCAAAGTTAAACCATCATTTAAGTACTGTTTCCCTCTCTTTAATTCCAGATGTGCTTATTTGGTAGTGCAAAATGACATCTTAATGTCAGAGCTAAATAAACTTACAGAATTAAGCAGTGACTGAGTCTCCCTTATATTTCTAGCATAAAGCTTCAGATCATCCATATACTGTAGAATAGGTGACTTATAACCACATTCCTATTGCTCAGCTTATATCCTAATGAAGTTCGTTTCAACAAAACTGACAGTGGAATAAGGGATATAATAAATAGTAGTGGCAAAAAAGAATCACCCTGAAAAATTCCCCATTCTAATGTCAACATTGCCAAGTGAAGTATTATTCAGCAACAATTCAGTTTTCTACATACCCATGACAGTAGTCATAAACGTCAAGACATCAGGTTGCACTTTGAATAGTGACAGACGTTCCAAAATCCTACTGTGTAGGACAGAGTCATATGCTTTAGCATAATCCACCCATATCATTTCCAAATTCTTGTGTTTGGTTTTTGCCTCCTTCAAACAGTACAATCAATCATAAGTTGATCTTTTGATGCTCTAGAAGATTTTGTACAGCCTTTTTGTTCGTCTGGGATGAGTTCTTCTTTCCGAAGGTGTGAATAAACCTCTTTCATCAAAATTGCTGTCAAAAGTTTCTACAATACCGGCAAACAGGTAATAGGCCTAAAATTAGAGGGAATGGGACCCTTTGATTTGTCTTTCATAAGCAAAATATTATTCTGCCAGTTGTCATCCAGCTTGGGGGCCCTCAACAAAAGCGTGCTGGAGCTGGGTAGCAATTCTTTGGTGTAAGCTTGGCAAATGCTTCAACCAAATAGTATGGACAGCATCACTACCCGGTGCCTTCCAGTTAGCAATCTTTTTAAGTGCTTGGGATACAGATGCAGAAGTAATTGTAAATTGAGCTTGCTGATGGACTGATTCTGAGTATAATTCGTTTAAAGTCAGAAGCCTTCTTGTTGTGATAAACATCGCTTGACCACAGGCTCTCCCAAAACTGTTTGATGCCTTCCTCATCAGGTTCTCTTTGTGAATCATCAGATTTTGAAGAATTCAATTGCCTATATAATTATATAACTCTCTTTGATTGTTAATTTTGAGATTTCTTAAGTTTTTGCTTGTGATAGTGATATAGTCTACCATGGAAAGCTTGAACTTGTTGTTTCAGGCCCTCAATTACTTCTCCTACATATTTTTGAGGTACATTATACTTGAAGAATAAGCTATCTCTTGATTGTTCTTGTTGTAGCCTGCCTGCCCTAATCTCTTCAAGTCTACTAAGATCAGAGCGCAATGATTCAATTTCCTAGACAGCATGGTACAAACACAAATGGTGCTGGTACAAAAAGCATAGCACAAATGAACAAGATTTGTAAGCTAAAAAAATTTACAAAATCTGCATGAAATAAAGCTGGATCCCAAAACTGCTGTTAATTGGAGCAATTCTAAACTACCAAACTGATTAATAGTGAGTCTTTGTAAATAGACTTCTAGCATTGCTGTGACACAGCCAAGTCCTCCAACAAACCAGAGGTATTACTTCACACTTCATTCTCCATAGTGATGAAAGTTCAACTGATAAATCCTTGTACTTCTCAATTTTCTCACATTCTTTCTGTCCCACATTATTATCTGAAGGAACTGATATATTCACAATCTGCACTGTTTTCTGGGGTTTGTCTACCACAACAATATCTGGGTGTTTAGCAGTTTTTAAATAGTCATTATAAAAGTTGAAGTCCCACAAAATTTTCATGTCATTGTTTTCCACAACAGAAGCAGGGAAATGATCCCAATAATTACGAGACACGGTGTAATAAAAGTTAATGTATGAAACAACCTATGGTTACTTTGTCTAACTGTGATGCATAATAAATACAGTAGGACCTCCATTATCCAAACACCTGTGTGCCAGCTTAAACATATACAGAATTCCGTTCAAGTAATCTAATGGAACATACACTTACTCTAATAGAACATTCACCTAATGAAGAAATACTCTAATAGAGCAGCCACTAATAAAGAACGAATAATAAAGGGTTTGGATAGTCAAGATCTTACTGCATCTGCTGCTTGTGTCACAATTGATGGTGGCCTCTCTACCTTGTTCCCATAACCCTAATGATGCCACAAAAATGTAGATGTTGTGTCAGTTTGTAATGCAACTATAGCAACTTTTAGCTTGCAAGCCGGTCAGATGTTTTCAAGACCAAAAAAACATAAAGAAAATGACCCATATTAATTGACATTTGTGATCGAATTTTCAGCAGTTTACTACATACAGTATACTTATTTTACTTGTGACTGCTCTATTAGGGAAATTTAAAGAAAAGCAGGAGCCTGGTTCCTGCTTAAAAAGTGTCATATCAACATTTGTACCAGCATAATCGGATACAAGCCGTAGCTCTTATCCAAGTGCAATCCTGAGGCAGCTATTGTAAGGGCCACGGCTATTAACTGGTCAACTATGGTAATAATTAGAGGTGTACCGATAATCAGATTGGCTACAATATCGGCCACCGATGTGTTATTTTTTACCAATATCGGCATCGGTACAGAACAGCAGGAGGACCGATATCGCTACCAATATTTATACAGTAGCAATAGTTCACAAACGGATTATGCATTGGTTTTCTACTTTATCCATGTGGTTCTTGCCATAGATCCTTTATGCTCTGGCTTATTGTTTACTCTGCAACAAGCACTATGCTACTAGAAGCCATATAAATACATGCGATTCTAGTGTTAATTACTGGAAAGCTTATCACAGTCTTTACAAATGAAGCAGTTATAGAGTACCTTTGTAATAAAAGAAGAATCACAGGATAACGGAGACTTGCTTTACCAGCTTTCTCACAAGCCATTAGAATGCGGAGTAATGCAGAAATATCCATTTAAGGCTTCATGTGAGTATGCATAAAAATGTTTGTGGGTGCCTAATTGTCTGGATTGCACAATAGAAACCCAACCTGTACACCACCACAGGCAGAATATAGCAACGAATACATGCACATGTTGTTGTAGGGTAGGTAAATGTACACTTTTGTTTGATTAAAATATTAATGCAAATAATTTTATCGGATCGATTATCGGTTTTTGGCTTCTTATGGTTACATCAATATCAGATATCAGTACATGCCAAAACCCCATATCGGTACACCTCTAGTAATAATATTATTTTAGACTTTTGAAATGCGTTATTTGAATGACACAAGTGAAGTTTGAATTTTGTACATGAGCAACCTGGTGGTTATATTGGTGCGAAGAAGACTGCAAGAATCCAACTGCTCATTACGTCACGTATAATTTTTGCTGTGGGCAGTTTTGCTTGAGACACTAGAAAGTAATGGAAAGTGGTGTACACGAAGTTATTACGTAGGTGTCTAACAAGTTAATTAGCATCCACAACTCAATGACTACTGGCTATGAATGACTAAAGCATTAGACACTGGACACTCTACACTGTTAAAACTGAGGTGGTCATAGCACACTTAACCAGCAGCATACCCTTAGGGTGCAGTCACACTTTCAAGATATGGTGTGTAAAGCACATAAGACAAGCAGTGTGACTGTACATTGGTTTGTGTGACACCAATGTTTATACATGAAAAGCTATTCTTTGCCAATATAGATGATCCTAGTATTTAAAAAACTCCATGCTTAGTGATATAGGTTTTAAATACATTTTGAAAACCATGTTTAAGTATAGATTTTAAAGTAGGTAAGTTGTTGACTGACATATAGTGTTGTGTACTGTTTGTAGATTGTTGACATTCCAGGATTTTAACACCAATTGCGAAACTGTAGTTGATGCAGCATTATACAAACAATACTGAGATGGGTGATTGACATTGATAATAGCATGTCATGATATGCCTCCCACTCCTAAATACATGAGTGATTATTTAGTGGCACATTTCTGGTTACACTATTATCAGTGTGATTGATGTGGTGTGCATACTACCCTTGTAAAGATGTGCCAGTTTGGACAGCAATATCACACCTGTGTTAGTGTGTTATGACCACTTCTGTATTAACAGTGTACATGTTGATATTTTGTATTTTGACTTTCCTAAAGCTTTCATTCTGTTCCAAACAGACTTTAATCTCAAAGTTACAAGGCTGTCATATACCCAGTAAACTTCTCAGATGGGTTAAGAATTTTCTTGTGGGAAGGAAGCAGAAAGTTGTTCTGAACAACCATGAATCAGAATGGTCAGATGTGCTAAGCAGAGTGCATCAAGGCTCAATCTTAGGCCCTACACGGTTCAATATCTATGTTAAGTTACATGCCTTTAATTGTTAACAGCTCCATTGTTCATTCAATATCTATGTTAGTGACATGCCTTTAATAGTTAACAGTTCCATTGTTTATTCAATATCTATTTTAGGGATATGCCTTTAATTATTAACACCTCCATTGTTCAATTTACTGATGACACCAAAATGTTTAGAACTATTAATCAACTGTGACTGGGCCTGCAAAAATAGGGAATGTGGGAAAAACTACATCCCATAACATTACGGGTTATATCTCAGTACTGGGATGGAATATCTATATTCTGTAACTAGTATTATAATGCCAATTAAAATTTTAAAACATGGTTAAAAGTGCATGGCCATAGCTACTAACAAAAACGTTATGACACATGAAAGATGAAAAAGTAGTCAACTTTTCTGTGGCCAAATGCTAGGCTTGAGTCTATTATGCTCCAAAATTTGCCCATTATGCTTTTTGACATTTCCCCAAATTTTTGCCTATTATGCTTGTTTTTATGCTTTTCAGAAATGTTTTATGCTTTAATTTTGTGTTTTTTCTTTGTGCAGCAGGGGCGGATCCAGACTTTTAAATAAGGGGTTCCACTTTTGAATTGCAATTTCAGCCTAGCTGTAAGTGGAAGACAAAAATAAAAGGTCGTCACCTGTTGACAATAGCTGCCCCTCACCATAGATGCCCTCATTAACTAAATTTCCTTATTTATAACTGTATACATAACTTGCTACACTGCTCCTTAAAAGACTATTGTGACTGCTCTATAAGAGTATCTCAATTTGGCTGCTCTATTAGAGTATCTCGAGTAAGAATAGCTTTTTCAAAAAAGGGATTCCATGGAACCCTTTGAACGCCCCCTGGATCCACCCCTGTACAGAGAAGTTCTTCATTTGGTACAATTTAAATGTGACCGGGTCTACAAAAACAGGGCATGTGGGCACAAACTACATCCCGACACTTTACAGGTCATATCTCAGTACTGGAACGGAATATTTGCATTCTGTAACATGCATCCCAAAACCAATTAAATGCTTACTAAGAGCAGAAATTTTCATTGCCATTGCATAATGGTACAAAACGTTATGAGTGATGAACGTTTGAAAAAGTAGGCAAAAATCATGTGCCCACATGCCCTATTTTTGCAGGCCCAGTTACAAATGGAGAAGTGTCACTTTAACTGCAAAATACAAATAATAGCAATAGCTTGAAATTGGGATGTGATACAGAGTTAGTAGGCATATTAGAGAAGAGGTGCATATCTATAGTCTAGGGATGCGGCGATTATGCCAGCATAATTTCGGGCATAATAGGTATGTGTGGGAATCAGGAATTATGCTAGCATTTTCAAGTGATTATAAAGCTTTAACAGTAGTAGATTGCACAATTCCGTTAAAAAAGATCGAGATACTCTAATAGAGCAGTCAGAAACTCTAATAGAACAGTCACTGAATATTATTTACTCTAATAAAGCATTACATTGAAACGAAATACTCTAATACAGCAACCAGCAAGACTGTTGAAAGCTTAAACATCAATGAAAATGGTCTGGTACAGTAATAAACTGACATTATGGTAGCATAATTTTGGGAATAATGGGCAATTCTCAAAAGCATAATAGGTGATTTTCTGAGCACTGCTCAAAAGCATAATGCTCAATTTTTGGAGCATAATAGCCTCATGCCTACTATAGTCCCTAAAAAGCTATAAGGATTTATTGTCGAATATTATCTATTGCAGCTTTATATGCACATGGTTTCTGATTAACTTGCTGATTGATCTTCTGAGTTATAGCAATTGGTATTCAAAGGACAGCAACTGCTCATTATAATATGTTACTTGTATTTGCAGCACCATGCCAAGAACATGTTAGCCTCCTGGGGGCAAACACTGTCATTCTCTCTGTTGCATGAGATGACTGTTCTATTAGAGTGTTTGACTGACTATTCTATTAGAGAATCTCGATCATGTTTCCTGGTTTGATGTTAACCCCAGTCTCACTGCAGACCAATGAAGACTTCAGTATTTTTAATGTGCAGATATTCACTAGCTATACCGGGTCATCACTAACTTTACTGTTATCAGAGCTTCTATTGCATTGTCTTCCAATCGAGCTTCCAATAATCATAATCATCATATCACATTTTATTGATGAGACGCTTTATATAATACCAAATACAATTATTGAAGCTCAGCTAAACTGCTTTGCCATTCCTTGGTACTAGTTGGCACATGACTATGTGTGTCCTATAAAACTCAAACCCACAATGAAAAGCATTCCTAAACTGCTTTGCCATTCCTTGGTACTAGTTGGCACATGACTACATGTGTCTTATAAAACTCAAACCCACAATGAAAAGCATTCATTCCGTCTAGTACTAGCTAAGACTATAGTGCATTTTCTACTCATTGTCAAGAATCATCTCACCATCCAAAACAGGTTAGCATTGACTTTGTGACTGTTGTAGCAGAAGTTATACTTAGTGTGGCGGAAATTTACCCATTATGCTCTTAATTATGCTCCATTATGCCAGCATTATGCTTTATGTTTTCATCCCCTATTATGCCAAAAATTATGCCAGCATAATCGACGCAAGCCTACCACAGCTCTATTTTCACAGGCCCAGTCACAATTGATGATTTCCATCAACTTTAGTAATTCTTTCTGAGTGAGCTTAGAAATGGCACTATGAAGTTTAACAGTAGTAGATGTAACTGGTTACACTTGGGACAACCACATAGATTTGGTGAATATATGATTGACGGCACTACTATCACATCTTGTAATGTTGTTAAAGGTTTGGGAGTACAAATAGATAGCCAACTGGAGTTTCATGATCACACCACCACAATTACTAAGAAGGCCAATCATCTTTTAGCAAGTATTCAAAAAACCTTCCAACATTTCAACAAAAACACTGTTATTAACCTTAATAAATCTTATATTCAGCCTGTGTTGAAATTATGTTAATATTGTCTGGGGACCTAAGTATATCCTTTATCAGAAAATAATTGAGAAAGTGCAGAAAAGAGCAAACAATTTGATCCACAACCTTCAGGATAATGTATGATTATGATGACTGTCTTGTTGAATTAAATTTGTCATCATTTTTTCTCAAATTTTTCCTTCCAGCAATTATTTTATTTCTTACCTATTTTGCTCAATATTTTACTCAATATTATTTTTTCTATTTGTGACTGCTCTATTTGAGTATCTCAACCTTTAGTCATGATTTCCTATAGCATAATATTATCTAATCCAAAACAGCCAAGCTGTAAAAAAGTGTGCGGCCCTCAAAAAGGCTATGGTGAAAAAAGATGTGAAATCCAAGGTGGCGCCCAAGAAATGGCTGTGATGGTAGGTTAATGGTAAAAATTTTAATAACGACAATTCGGGTGAATTTTGGTGCCGCTTGGTCTTGGCACAAAATTCACCTGAATTGTCGTTATTAAAATTTTTATCATTAACCTGCCATCACAGCCATTTCTTGGCCGCCACCTTGGATTTCACATCTTTTTTCACCGTAGCCTTTCTGAGGGCTGCACTCTTTTTTTATAGCTTGGCTGTTTTGGATTAGATTTCACTTCTTTTTGTATTTGTACACCCCGTCGGCTTTGGGGCTTTCTTTTTTCTTTACCACAGGAAGAAGAAATATGAAGCAGATGTTAAATACTTTAAATATTTTTCTAGATTTATCAGTAAATGTACAAATTATATATATAATGCATCAGGGCGGATCTAGGATTTATAAAAGGGAGGGGGCTACCTCAAGGTACTAATCTCTTGGGTAGAGGTGTGCAAAGCATGCTGGAACTAGGGGGGTCTGGGGGCATGCCCCCCCAGGAAATTTTTGAAAAATAGATGCTAAAATACTGCAATTTGGAGACATTTCCACATAAAATTCATAATATTTTCTGCCTGTAGATATTTTACACACTGCCTTTAGATTATAGGTATGGCTCTCTGAAGTATTTTGCTAATGGAAAAGTTTGGGTAGGTACAGGCAACCAAGTACATGATGTACCCCTCTCACAATTGCACAACACTGAATAGGTGCATGTTAGAATAATAATATGTGACTAAATTTGACAAAACAAGGCTTCGACGCACAAAGCTTTGTTAGGAGATATGGCGATTTTAAGGAATCATTGTGTAATAACTTCCCAGTGCCTACAGCTGTGCAAACAAAATTTGCACCAATTGTTCATCTGTTCACTAGCTATCACTGAGTGGGTGTATACATTTCTGATACCCAAAATTTGCCCTGTTTTGAGCAGCTTTTTTCGAGCGGGTAATAATATCACAGATGATAGTAATAGGGTGGGAGGGTGGGGGTGGACGGTGGTCTTAATATACGGGTATAAAATGGAGTAAGAAGACGATTGGAATCCAGAGGCCAAGTTTGGGCTCTCCATGGCCCTCCATGGCCATCAAATTACTCCAAATTGACTGAGAACACTATTGGCGAGCTCTCTGTGAAGTCCCAGCTCACTACACACCATTATCACAATGCCATGGCCATTTAATGGTGCCAATCTCACACTCGTGGCTTTGACAGGGTCGGAAGAAAGCTGCTACAGAAACCAGACTTGCCAGTGCTGAAGGAAGTACAGTGTGAAATATGATAGTGTATTAGACCAGCAATCCATTTCTGGTAAAATCGTAAGTTTGATTTTGTGTGTGTGGAAGCTTGGTTTTGTGAAATCCGGTCACATATGTTGAAAGTCGAAAATTTTGAAATTTGAACAATACAAGATTGAATCTGAGAGCATTTTCAATGGAAATTGTGTACCTGAATTAAGTATTGTCATACATATTAACTACACAAGTAGATGAATGAAGCCCTTTAAACAGACCAATGCACTTCATTGTATGTATAGGTGCAGGCAGATTTGGAAAAATTCCATAACAGAACCAACTACATGTTTCCAGTGAATGTTCTATTAGAGTAGTTAGCTGACTGCTCTATTAGAGTATCTCGATCTTGTACACCTCCAATGCTGATCCGGGTCCTTGTTGCATAAACTTTAGCATAAATCCACTAATAATACCTTGGAAAAATGTTTATAAGGTGGTTTTATGAGTATTTGTATTATTAGTGATCATATAATTATGGCTAAGACAAAATTTCATTATAATACTCAGCATATTGATCAAGTAAAGCCTAAATATGAAGGGGTGGGGCTTCAGCCCCCAAAGCCCCCCCCCCCCCCCTGGATCCACCCCTGTGCATATATTTATTACAGAACTCTCTGCATGTTGGCTTCTTTGTAACTTAACACTCTACAAGGTGACTTCTTCTAGCCGATCTCTCTACAGGGTGAATTGTTTGCAGCAGAACTATCTACATGGTGGTTTCTTTGTAGCTGAAATCTCTACAAGGTGAATTCTAGCTGATCTTTCTACAGGGTGATTTGTTTGTAACTGAATTTTCTACAGGGTGACTTGTTTGCAGCTGAACTCTCTACATGGTGGTTTCTTTGTAGCTGAAATCTCTACAAGGTGAATTCTTCTAGCTGATCTTTCTACAGGGTGATTTGTTTGTAGCTGAACTTTCTACAAAAAAACTTCTTCTAATTGATCTCTGTACAGGGTGAATTGTTTGTAGCTGAACTGTCTACAAGGTAATTTCTTCTAGCTGATCTCTCTACAGGGTAATTTGTTTGTAGCTGAACTCTCTCCACAGTGACTTGCGTGCAGCTGAATTCTCTAGATAGTGACTTAATTGTAGCTGAACTCTCTACAGGGTGCATGACTTGTTTATAGCTGAACTCTCTTCAGTGTGACTTGTAATGTTCTGAATCTCTACAGTGATATATTTATAGCTTAACTCTCCACAGGGTGACTTGCTTCTTGCTGAACAGGTATAAGATTAACTGTTTGCAGCTGAAATCCCTACAGAATAACTTGTAATGTAATAGAATTCTAGAATGGAGTAAATAAATTAGCTGAATGCTCTATTAGGTGACTGTTCTATTAGAGTATCTCGATCTCCCATTTGCTACACGGAGTTGGCTTTCGAGTCATAACTCAGTGGTTTGTAATTCGATTCTTCTGTACTACTGCAAGTACTTTCTATGTAGTCTCGCGTGCCAGACGGTTTGTGTGGGGGCAGAAAATAAACCGTCTGGTCACTGTTGCACACATTCCGGGACCACTGCCGGAATATTGGCAGACCCAATCAGATCGCTTCGCGCACTCTGTGACGAAACAACCACTAATAATTCAAATTCTTAGTGTAATAAAGAACTGAATCTCGGCTACAGATAACCTTTTCGAAAGTTTAACAACGCCATGGGCTTAGGATCTTTGTTTCCCTAGTACAGGGCTCTTAAAAGCGTTCGTATAAGAACAATAGCGGTTCGCTACGGATTTGTGAAACGACAGAATTGTCGAGGAAGACGTTCAGCAATGTTTCGAATACGTCACCAGGACATTACCAGTACAATTATTGTCTTAGTCTGCTCAAAGAGGTGATTGGAACGATTATTGCATCATCCTTGGCGCAAAACAATGCCGTGATGTAATGTAATTGCATTCCAGTGAGTTCACGGAAAGTGTGCAACAGTGACCAGACGGTTTATTTGCCGCCCCCACACAAACCGTCTGGCACGCGAGACTACTTTCTATGAAGATTATTCCAGCTATACACCGATTTTCAGCTCATTGCTCTAAACGGTTTGCCTAGTAGGTGCAGGGCCGCCCAGAGAAATTAAGGGGCCCAGGGCAAAGAGTTAAAGTGGGGCCCTTTACCCAAGCTGTAAGTTGAAGACAAAAAAAAAAAAAAAAAAAAGGTCACAACCTGCTGACAATCACAATAACTACCCATCACCAACCAAATCTCCTTATCTATAAGCTTGCTACACTGCTCCTCTGAAGAATACTGTGACTACTCTATTAGAGTATTTATATCTGACTGCTATATTAGAATATATCGATCTGTAAAACAGGTATTCAGGGGGCCTTTCATGGGGCCTCCTGGGACCCCTTTCAGGCTGGGACCCGGGGCAAAATGCCCCAGTTGCCCCGCCACCCTGTGGGCGGCCCTGAGTAGGCGTGAAAACTAATACTTTTTAATTCATAAAAATCGATCGCGTAATTGTGACACAGGTTGGGTTTTGTGTCATACCTCCATGGTCTTTATCTCGATTCCTTTCAAACCACCAAAAGGCACTCCTACGATGGTTACTCCATCTACATAGCAATGTTCAACTCATTCCATGAAGCGGTTTACCCTGTAGGCGTGACAACAAATAGATCTTGTTTTACGCGAATAATCGGTCATAACTCCTGAACCATCCATCGGATTTGCACCAACTTTAATGCTAGGATTCGCCTATGGACTCCTTTTCTGTGTGCCAAATTGCAAGGCGATCGGTGTACGCGTTTGCGTTTTATAGCAATTTTGGAAGTGTGCGAAACGCGAAGAAAAATCGAAACTATTGCAGCTTGTATCTCGGAAATGGCTGGAGCGATTTCCTTCAAATTTGGAATGTATACTTCCCTGGCTGGCGGACAACTTTGTAGCAAATTTAGTTCCAATCGTATAAGGGATCACCGAGATACAAAGGTGTGAAAATGACGTTTTCTTTCTTCCTGTCAATATACTCATGGTGTGGCGCGCTGGCTTCTTGGACCGCACGACACACTACCGTGTGTCTTGATGTTGTCCTAATTCTATGTGTGACTGTTCTATTAGAGCATCCTCATCTTTTCATACAAAATGTGCTAAGTTGCCATTCTTTGGTTCCCATTTTAGCAATTTTCCACCTATTTTCCAGCATTTTGCTCTTTTCTTTTACCAAAGTATTTTCTTAAAAATTGCCAGCTAAATTGGTGCTTTCCTAAATACCAGAAGTGTCGTGGGGATATGATAATGATTTGTCAACTTCTACATAATAATCTTAACATAGATCCATCAGAATTACTAACCAGCAATAGTTCATCAATAACTAGGGGTCATAATTACAAACTATTTAAGCCACAATCATCTACAAGTGTGAGATTTTCATTTTTGCTGTGAGCCATTAATGAGTGGAATAACCTATGTACCTCATCACATAGTTAATGCACCTTGTTGAATGACTTTAAAAATATACTTGACTGTAGCTGGTCTACGTTTTTGTATGATTACTAATTAGTTAATTATTGTTGTATAACATGTGTAGTTGTATTTATTAATAGCCAATAAATTTTGTGAAAATCAGGCTTTACAGGCTCCTTGAGCCTCCTTACATGAGTTGTGTACTGCTGTAAGGTTTTTAAACAGCAGCTACATCTTGTTGTGTGCTAATCTCATTATTTTGCCAATGGAAGCCAGAACTACAACTATTGTTTAATGAGTTAATTAATTATTATTAATTAATTTAGGCTTTATTGTGTGAAAATACCAAAAGTCTGTTGGTAGCAACCAACAGCCAAAACAACGTACAATTATTACTAGCCACTTTAAATTTCATAGTTAATTAAGCTACAATACAGTCAAAATTATGCCAACTGCCTAATATCTACTGTAGCTATAGCTACATACAATGTTCACCAAAGCTTTGAATGTTGCATTAAAACCCTTCAAGCGTAAAATCGACATTCATTTATGCACTAATAAAAACAAGCATAATAGATGGAAATTGGGGAGTGCCATAAAGCATAATAGGCTAATTTTGGCATATAATAGACTCTAATCTCCATTCATTTTATAGCTGTTTAGGTTTATATCTAAGTAGCATTGCTACAAATTTCAGTGTTGAGGCTTTATTGAAATAATATTAGTTATGAAGTCAAAATTAACCCTAAGTCAAAATTACAACCAGATCTCCAGAAGCTTTTTGTCAAAGTTTCCTGGAGAACAGAGCATACCCACAGATCCCCTAGAAAGCTCATGCTTTACACACAACTGAGTGTGTGAGAAACATCTCCAAGTTTTCTACCTTAATATTACCTTAGATCAGCCTCTGTAAGGTTTGAGTATGCAGCTAAGCAAATGGTATGTTGTTTTTGCAGATGAAGAAGTTGATGGTGAAGCCTTCATGACTTTGACTGAGTCAGACTTTAAAGACTTAGCCAAAAAAATAGGTATTGTCAGGAAGTTACTGGCTCTACAGGAAAAAGTGAGTCAATTACACAGCAAAATTAAGAAAAAGTCTACTCCATAAGGTTGAAGGTGACAAAAACAACCTATTGTAATTTAATTTGTGAACATTTTACTTTGCTGCATGAAATTGGTATATATGACCTCTTTGCAATTTGTTGCACATAAAGGGTCTAGCTATTAAAAAAATAAAACACCAAATTTCAGCCTGTTCTACTAAATAACTTTGGAGATATGACCACTTAAAAGTTTATTGGAAACCTTTTTGCAACATAAAGGCAAACACAAAATGCCTATAACTTGTGAATGATCAAACATAAAATCACAGTTTGTTTATCAATTCAGCATTATTTTATTTCTCTTTCTGGTGATATATGTGACCAGATCTGTGAAAAGGGGTCTTGTATCCTTACCAAATCCAAACTTTGACTAATCACATCTCCTTGAGCTTTCAAATTATCACTTTCATGCAGTAGTGGTATGTTAGGGGTAGTACACTGTAACCAAAGTTTAATTTCAGGTTAGTACCATATTCATAAGTCAAGATATGGGTTGCCAAATACGTACAATTGGAAAAACTATAAGATCCCTTTTCACATGCCTGGTAACATATATCTTTTAACAATCACATACATGTGAAGATAAAGTTTCTTTGATCTCAATTTCCAAAAAACGGTAGTTTTATTTCCTTCATATTCCATATACAAGCTGTGTATATACCCACCTTTTCACTTTTTACAGGATTTTTTTTCAAATTGAGACAGCAATCACATTAGTATTGACAGCGTTTATTCTAGGGAAATTAGGGGAGAACTCCCCCTGAAAACCTCAGACTCACCCCAGATACATAGCAGGTAAAGCATTGGGGTCATTCAAGGGATCAAACTCACTGGCTGTTGTTTGGAATGGCCAGGCTTGCTGGCCTCATCTCAGGTGCGACATGCTCAATTTTATCTTTGTCAATTCTCTCTCTTATATTCTCTCAATCAGCTTGACTGGCACTGTTCATAGTCTTCATTGTATCTTTGGTATGAGAAATTTCTACAGGGTTGGGATACTTGAAATGACCAACAGGTTAGAGAATTAGTGATTAGCATAAGCTTCTCCTAACCAAATACCATCACATGAATGGGCAACATGTGCTGCCATGGCATTTAAAAAAAGTTTATTTCCTTCATTTATTTTTAAGTGTCGTAATCACAAAACATATTGTCTGTATTGTCACCTCAGTAACAATTTGTGTTATTATGAATATATACATGTACAAGAATGACTGTATCTACACTGTATATGAGACTACCAACATGCACAATTATATCTACACACATGCATGCATATATATATACTACATGTTGCTTATACATACACATACATATGCTTATATATATGCATACATACATATACACACGCATATATATACACATATACATACACACACTTGTATATATATGTGTTCTATCCCTTTAGGGGAGGGGGTGTGGGGGCAGCACCTTTTCTGCACAGGTGAAAAACTCTTTGTCACCAGTCAACACTGCTTGCCACATAAACTCAATTATCCCTGCTGCAACTTACCCTCTGCCAATTATTGCAACTTGTATGTATATGTTAAAGCATAGCCGCGAGTGCTATATGAAAAATAAAGTATGAGGCGCGTGGCTGAGATGCTAATAAAGCATGAGGCGAACTGAGTGCTTTATTAGCATCGAGACCAAGAGCCGAGTACTTTATTTTTCAAATAGCATGAGCAAGGCTATGCTTTAAATGATTTATGGAACTTTCTAGTCATTTTGCTTCACCATACACTAGGACTCATAATTAATACGCGTTGCATGAATTATTAGCAGCCTGAACAACACACAACTAGTTTAACAAAGTAACTCACGCGTATTTCACCATAGTTTGGCATGGTAGATGTTCATCACGTCTTTTGCCAGGTTTTGCTTGTAACCCACAATCGATTTTATTGTGATTCACATGGTGAAATATTTCCGTAATATCTCCAGGATTTGTCTGTTTACATTAACAAACGTAACAGCAATATTACCTTCTCCCACCCATCATCAAAGCATTTGTGACTATCTCTGGAAAAACCAGTCTTATCGCCCATTTAAAAGTATAGAGAAACGTCGGTTTTAAATATTCAGAGTGTTATAGCTGGCCAATGGTGGTAGCTATGCATACCAAATTTTCACACATTTCACAACAATTTCTTACCTTCCTGATCATCCACTGAAGAAGTAAACAGCTAAGTTTCCCACCATTTTAGATAGTTTTAAAACCGAGGTTGTCTGTATCAGGCGAGCTCCAGAAGGGTGGGAGGTGGGGGTCCTGGAAGGCGGGAAAGATGGTATTCAAAAATTGAAAATAAACATGTTGGGATGAATTAGGCCAAGTTATGGGCCATTTAGGGCTCAGAACTGGCTAAAATGAAAGGAAATTTACAGCACAGGTCATTGTCTAGCACCACAGAGCTGTACAGCCACACACAGCCATCTCCTGGTTGGCCAGGGCTCCATCAAGACCCCAGACCACTCATACTGCTCGCCACTGTGCTTTAAAAAAGCAGACCACTTTACTCTGGTTGACTGTGGCAGTGAAACTTGATAGTGCATTCATTAAGCTTTGTGTTTGTATGAAAAAATCAAGCTTCCTGTCTTGGGCGATAAGAACAGTTTTCGTAGATCCAGTCACATTTAGGTATGTCTATAAAAGCAATCCAGTGGTAGAACTTGTATTGGCTAGAGGATTGATCATCCAGCACGGTGAAGCTATCAGCCTTCACCAGCTTGAGTGATTAGTCATACTGGCATGAGCCCCATAGGCTATTAGCCTACACTAGAGCACGTGGGCAGCTGTGCTTTATTGCCTGCAAAGAGTGCTTTATTGCACCACAAAGAGTGTTTTATTAAACAACCAAATCACTCTTTGTGGTGCATTAAAGCACTTTTTGTGGTCGATGAAGCACTGTTAGCCAGCTGAGAGTGTACTTTATGAAATTTAAAGTACACTTTTTCCTTTGTTCTCGCCCACACAAAGTTCTATAAGTTCATATAAGGAGGCACTACAGAGGCACACATATTCACCCAGCGGTCTGCGCTGGGGCACTGCGGACCCTGAGACCGAGGAGTGTTCATTATATTAAGGTCCCAATGGCATATATGGAGAAGAGGAGGTGGTCGTATATTTTCTGTACTATCACCTCAGACACAATCATTTGTTGTAAGTATAATACATGTACCAAAATGACTACAAATGCAAATTACTAACATTTAACACCCTATGTATTACACACACACACATACACACACACCCATATTAGTATGTATGAGCATTCTATTCCTTTAGGGGAGGGTGTGAGGGCAGTACCTTAATCTGCCCAGGTTAATGCTCTTTGTTACCAGTCAACACTGATTGTTGCAAATTACCCTTTGCCAGTTTGTATGCTAAGGAGGCATGTGTTAAGGCACTACAGACGTATGCACATTCACCCAGTGGTCCACGCCGGGGCACTGCGGACCCTGAGACCAAGGAGTGTCCCTAATAATAAGGTCCCAACAGCATCTATGGAAGGGGAGTCGCCTACAAACTACGAAGACAAAGATATAGTAATTAGAACTTACTTGGCATCACCGATACATAGGTTTAGTGTAGACGGAACCACCTCATAACTTCTTGGACGATTATGGGGACGTCATTCCACATTAGGGGAGCTATTTAATAGCCTCTGTTTGTTTCTGTATTAACAGTAACCTCCGTTAAGTTCCCTGACTTTTCCGTTATCTCTGGCTGTAACGCCTTACTACATCATCTCTTCTCGGCATCTTTTAGGCAGCATATCGACGAATCTACTGGCAATAACGTTCGATCTAGTTCCTTAACTGTTCTGTGATGCCCCGCCTGTGCGTCCTTTTGGCGGAATATCGACGAAACGACGACTGCATTAAATTGGCAGCACTAAACTTCCGGTATAGTTCCGTGACCGTTTAATTTTTTGCCATTTTAAAGCCCCTTTTGCAGCGTCCTTTAGGCGATATATTAACGAAACGACGAGATTCACTATGCCATGCAGCACCATGCCGGCATTCTAACACCTCTACACGCGCCTTTTTCTTGTAACGCATGCGCAATGTTATTCTCCAATTATTGCCAACCTCTCTCATGTGTGCGCCCGCCCAATCTTCCCACCAGTCATGGTGGAGCTTCAGGTTAGTCATTATCATAATACGCTCACGCATAGTTGTGGCAGTTGTGGGTTTCCCATAGAGTAAACCTTTCTCTGCAGAGTGTACCCACATCTCCTGGTTCTAGTCCAAATCAGACTATGGTGAATACCCAAGAAACTAGTGCTGCATTGCTACTGTCAGTGGTGGGATGGTTTTGCATTAACACACATAGCCAAGAATGAGTTCTTTCTATGATGAGTATAATACACACATTTGCATAAGTGTATCGGGCTAATACTAATTCCCACTGTGTGTAAGAATGTTTCCTTCAGGGTATCAGCTTCACAAGCATCAAAAATGTGCAGATACCTAAGACAAAACAAACACCATACAAAAAATTAATGTTGCTATATTAAAAAGTATCTTTGTTTGTTCTGCTATACAATAAATCCATGTGTCAACAATTATACAGTAAGCTTTGGGCTGAAGGAGGGGTTAGAAAAAAGTGTCATGTATGGCACACGATATAGCAGGTTCAAGTCTGTGGAAGGTAGGAGGGATAGCGATCGCACGGATACAACACAGCACGCTACACACTACTCATTATGAACCAAAACAATAGTATACAGTATCCACACTACCATATACGCATGCATATAACCTAAGGTCTAAAATGTAATACAAGAAAGAAATACAACAACAAACTAATGTTAGTACTACTACTGTAGATGATCAGTCTGTGACATCCTCCAGGCCCTGCAGGATTTTATTCCATTCAGAAACCCTTTCTCTAGCTTTGACTGCAGCTGATCTCAGAGGACATGGGGATGATGGTGGTCCGGGTGTTTGTAAAGTATCTGAAACACAATCATCATCATTATCTTTAGTCACTTCTTGAGATTTCTCTTCTGACACAATTGTTCCTGTGTTGACTTCTAATAGGTAGAGTTTGCTGATGGGTCTATTAGTAATGCATTGGTTGTTCGAATGGTAGTTGATCTTATGAAGCCATCATTTCCATGCTGCAACTCTTGTACTACTGTCAGATGCCATTTTAATCTGGTAATGTCATCATGAATTATCACTACGTCTCCTACCCTTATTCTTTCCTTATCAGTTCCAATGTTGTTGGTATGGGTTTCTCGTAAAGATGTTAGATATTCCCTTTTCCACTGACTCCAGAAGTGCTGTATAATAAGCGCTTGTGTCTTAGCTTTCTTGCTTAAGGTGTGGTGCAACTTAAGACCAGTTTCTTGGAAGTTCTCATTGATTATTTTTTCTTCTTCCGTCAAGGGATGTGGAACAGTGTTGATGGTTCTACTATATAGAAGATGTGATGGTGTCAGAGGTTCCAGTTCATCGAGGTCTGTGCTAATATATGTTAATGGTTTGTTGTTAAGGTGCATCTCGATCAGAGTCTGTAAGCTGGTAGTGTGATGAATGCATGTCCAAGTGTCTTCTTTATGGCATTCTTTGTCAAGCCAACAAGATGTTACCAGTAGCCTCCATGCCAGGGGGCTCGATGTGGTATGAATTTCCATTCTATGCCCTGATTACCTAGACTTTCTTGTACAACAGTGGATTCAAACAGTGCCTTGAGATCGTCTGCAGCTGACATAAAGGTCGATGCATTATCAGACACTACTACTCGTGGCAAGGATTTCCTGCTTGAGAATTGGCGAAAAGCTTGAAGGAAGGTGTCCTCTGATAGGTCTGTCACCACTTCCAAATGAACAGCCCTAGTACTGGCACATGTGAATAAGCATATATATATGTGTGTCTTATTCTCCCTTTCTGGTGTTCAAATGTATAATGCTCCAGTGAAGTCTATGCCAGTTACTGTGAATGGTTCCATCTTCTGTATGCGGTGGCAGTGGATTAGGTGCCTTGTAATGGTTTCCACATAGCTTGTTGCACACAACAGATTGCCTTAGTATGTTTTTCACACATTGCCTGGCTGCAGGTATCCAGTACCTCTGTCGGATATATGTTACAGTGCCACTTGTTCCAGTGTGGAAGTGCATCATGGGCAATGAGTTCAGTAAGCTTATGTTTCCTTTGTAGCAAGTAAGGGAACTTTGTTGAATGCGAAACTGGTGCATTGTGTATCCTCCCCCCACAGCAGATAAGAGAGTCCTTGTTTAAAAAGAGGTGTAGTTGACAAATAAATGGAAGTCGAGTTGTTGTTTTTGATTTAAGATCTGTAAATTTTTTGCAAATACTTCTTATTGAGCAGTCTTGATCCACAACCTTTGTGCATTGTAAAGTTCTATGGCGATTAGTGGACTAGTCGTTTCAGAGATGGGTTTTTCACATTGTTTATGAAACATAACACATAAGCTGTTACTCTATGAAGCTTCGTCAGGTTGCTGTGCCTGTTTATATCAATGATAACGTGTGTTTCGGTTAATATGATAGCTGAACTGTTAGTAACTGCAGGGATGGGCTCTATCTCCTCAGATGTTGTGATGTAAAGTACAGATGATGGCGACCATGTAGGCCAATTGCACATTGATGTCAACCAGGGTGGACCTTGGGCCTTTAAATGTGATAATTGTAACTGAGTTGATGTGATTCCCCTTGTCAAGAGATCTGCTGCATCATCTTCTGTGGGGCAGTATCCCCACTGTGCGCAGGGGAAGAGTGCATTAATCTCTTGAACTCGGTTGGCAACAAAGGGCTTCAGTTGTTTGTTACTAAATATACTATTTGACTGTCACTCCACAGTCTGACTTGTGCTTTCTTCACATTGAGTTCTAAGGTTGTGATGAGAAACTTTGCAAGATGTGCAGCCATTACAACAGCTTTCAATTCTAGTCTAGCTAAGGTGATGTCCTTTAGAGGTGATACACGAGATTTAGCCATTATCAGATCAACAGTGGTGGTGTTTGGGAGATAGGCCACTGCTCCATAGGCTTTTGTGCTTGCATCAGTAAATACATGGAGAAATAATGGGGAATCGGAAGACAGGGTAGTGTACCTATGTGTTAGTATGATATTAGCAGGTTCTTCCATGTCTCCTTCCACCTGCTTTGTAAGTCATCATCTAGTTGAGCATCCCATTGTGCCTTCCCTTTCCATAGTTTTTGCACAAGTAGTTTGCCTCGTATAGTGACAGGTTAGAGCCATCCAAGTGGGTCAAATTGATTGGACGCTGATTGTAATACACTGCATTTGGTTATGGGAGCATCATCAGGTATGATCTGTTTCTTCATAAGGGTGACTGTCAGTGTGGGCATTCCACTTGAGGCCTAGGATGTTGACTGTTGTCTCAGAATCAAGTGTGTGGTCAGCAAGGGCCTTCTCCTTTAGTTTATGACTGTTTGTTTCCCATGATCACAAATTGAAATTGGCTTCCTTCATAATGGTTCTTGCAGTTGTGTAATAGTGCAGAATCTCTTCTTTTGTTTGGCACCCTGAAATGATATTATCTACATCCAAATTATGTTTCATGTTGTCTGAAACTGCAGATCTGTACAAGTTGAGGTGGTAGTCTAAAGTGGCACTTTGCATGAATGGAGAGCTAGTAGAACCAAACAGTACCAACTTAAATCTATAAGTGGTGAATGTACTCTCTGGGTCCTTGGGGTTTGATAGCCATAAAAATCAGTGGGGTCTATTCTAAGGAACGGAACGGAATGGAATGATGGACTAAACCACAGAACGGAACACTTTCTCAAATTGAAGTTTACAGCTTACCATTGCTGAAACTGCCCTTACAAGTTATCAGTGGCACCTCCAGTGGGTGATTAAACATAAGATAAAAAGAATTAAAGGATCGATTGTGGGTTCTTGTTGGTTGTCATTAGTAATGAAGTATTAATTGTGGGATGAGCTGTATCAGTGATGTTCATCCATGGTTCATCTACGGATATATCAAGAAGGGCACTTTATGTGAGCTGTTTTGCTTATTTTGACTTTATAAAACAGTCTGGGCCAGCTATTCAAGTCATTCCCAATCCAGCTGGTCCATGAAATTACAGTGGGATCACGTATTTATTACAGTGCGGGCTGCTCTATGTCGGATCTACTCTAGAGTTGAGATTTCAAGGTAGACTGCCAATGTACTGACACTGTTGTAGCATGTTTAAATGAAGGACAAATGAATACAGTGATGCTAGATTATTTATGTATACAAATTTTTCATAATGAAATTGATTTTGATTTGTACTTCCACTTTGCAACATATTCAAGAACAAGAAGTTACCACCCTTTTAAACTCCAACCACTGTTGTTAATTAACCAAGATCTCACCAGTCTTCGTTTTTTCCATCTTTGCTTTGAAACAGTAATTATTTAAAGGGTCTAATTCATATTAAGTATTTAAATTTGTAATTCACCTTATTATAGTTGTACTAATTTAATTGATTTGTCTGTATGTTTTCTTCATTTTCCTTTGAAGTTTTACAGTATAGGTAAACAAAGATGTATTTTCTCTCCCATCTTATTTTAGGATTTCTATTGACTAAGAAAAATTTTATTATTTGTATACAGGCTCAAAATTGAGAAAATATAAAGAAAGTGAATTAATGTTATACAGTCGGTTTGCTTTTGGATATTCATTAATGTCTCCAACCGCAACAAAAATTCAATGAATCTATGCATCTCATCGCTGGTTGTCTGAACATTCTGCAAGTGATACCTCACTCAATCAACCATAAAAAATCATACTATTCGATCTGTTTATTAGACTGAATAAAGGCATGATCACCTAGCCTTTTCTTGTCACCAGTAACTTTCTAGTTAATTTCTCTGTGCATATTATGCTCTGAAACTGAAAAAATTGAGTGGTCTTCTGAACTATTTATCTTGTCAAGATCAGCAGAAACAACTGACATCCAATCGGCTACTGTATCGTAGTAACAAAACTTGCCTTGGTCATGCACTAAATGAATTGAAGAGACCTGCTTAATATATCAGGTAGTAGAACAATCACTGCATGAGACAGCTGTTATTATTTTATTATTATCCTATTCCATTATCCTGGAGGCTCCACTGACAAAAAGCAATCTCAGCAATGATAGCGGCTAGCCAAGCTGCAAGTTTTGATCCAGAAAGCATTCCATTCTGTAAAATAGACCCCATCCTGGATTCAACTTACTTCTCATGCAGGCTTAGATACCTGGCATTAGTCCACTACTCGGTTGATGAATCATTGTTCACACAATAGAGCCTCTTTGAGGTATCTGAATGTTTGCTCCTCACACACTGCACAAAATTCCTTTAGATTGTGCTTAGACTGAGAGCTTGTCACCATACTTGTTTGTTGTAGTGTAGCTACATACTGATTTATGCCGATTAAAAAGGTTGGGCCCCAGACTCTACATTCTAAAGTCAAAGTAAGCAAAAACAACTCACATACTAGTAAAAACAAGTGATACATTAAGTTCCCTACTTGATACATCAGAAGATGAACACATTGAGTGACGGAGTCAGCTATTCCCACAATTAGTACTTCGTTACTAATGACAACCAACAAGAACCCACAATCGATCCTTAAATTCGTTCTATTATTCTTAGGGTGCGTTTAAGCACCTGCTGGAAGTGCCACCGATAACTTGTACAGCAATGGTAAGCTGCAAGCTTCAATTTGAAAAAGCATTCCGTTCCGTAGTTTAGTCCATCATTCCGTTCCGTTCTGTTCCGTTCCGTTCCGTAGAATAGAGGATATGCACTGTCGAATACATTCTAATGAACACGTGATTTTTTCATACGTCATGACGGTGAACGGAATGCGAATCGATTCATTACATGGACGGTAGATCAGTTACGAGCAATTCTTACTAAGTGACATATCCTTCTGCCTAAGAAGTAGTACATCTGGCGAGAAGAAGCTGGCCCGTGGCTTTAGTGGCGAGTTCCAGTTCGAACATTCATTCACTGCCCATATTTTTATACGAGTTTTTCGTGACCTTGTGGTAATCATTCACGACAACAGAAAGTCTGCTTGTAGCTTAAAAGGCGATTTATACTTCGAGCCGCATTCACTACCCAGTACTTTTATATGGAATTTTCGTAAATCTTCGATAGTCGTTCACCATCAACTTTTTTGGAAGCGCCGCGCCGCTGATCATTTTTCGTTCGAATAATATAGCATGCATATCCTCTATAGACCCCACCATAAAAATCTGGTAAAGTCACGGTCTTGTTCATTCAGGTTCACATGAAGGAAGGCCTTCTCAATATCTATGGATAATGCGTAATGGTGTAGACGTACGGGTATGCCGCAAAGATCATTTAAGGGTGGATCACCAACCGTTAGGCAATCATTCTAGCTAACATCGTGTTTTGATTGACAACAACTGCAGTTATATACAATCCTCACTAGGGATGCGCCGATTTTGCCGGCAAAATTTTTGGAAAACTACGTTGGTAAAAGCAAAGAGCAAAATGCTGGAAAAATAGGTGGAAAATTGGAAAAATGGGCACCAAGGAATGGTAACTTAGCACATTTTGTATGATAAAGATCGAGATACTCTAATAGAACAGTCACGCATAGTATTAGGACAACATATGCTCATGGGAGGCTAAAGGACTGGTAGACAAACTTGACGTGTTGCAAATGGACATTCAGGGAACTCTTGTGAGATGTAAGCGTGTAGTACCCCAGCAATGGTTGACTGAGACTGTTGCAGTAATGGCCCTGATAGAAGGTAGCCCAACTTGGACTGCATAGCAGTGGGTCCATTGCCCCTGACAATATGATTCCCAACAATTTCCCAATAGTGGTTCACTCCTATTGAAATAGATATGTCAAATCTGCAGGATGTGTTTACTGGATGAGTCGATTTCAGCCCACTTAAGTACGGAAGACTATGAACATCTGGATTGACAATGGTATGAAGTGGGGTAGCAATAGTGGGGCTGAAATATTTACATCACCTAAATCGGTCTTAAGCACAACACAAATATCCACAGCATGTTGTTTACTGGTATCCCCACCAAATGATGAGATAAGGATGTTTTTTCTGGTATGTGGAATTGATCCTAGTTGGTTTATTAAAGCCTGGGTGATAAAAGACCGTTTAGCCCCTTCATCAAATAAAATATTAGCCTGAAAACTGGTACACCCAACTTTGTACTGATGCTACAGCTGTTTTCAAAAAACACATGGGGCTGCAATTAGAATTACCAACACTATTTGTTGCAGTGGTTAGACCAGAAACAGGTAGAGTAGGGACAAAATTTGCTGCTGTTGGCTGCAGTGAACTTTGCGAGGATGATGGTTGATTTTCTTGTGGGTTTGAATTAATATGACCTGAACTGGAAGTTCCACTATCTATTTCACAAAGGCTAGTGTGGTGTCTTTTCTATAGCATTTTTTACACCAGTTTCTTGAATTACAATGTGAAGCCTTGTGTTGGCCTAAACAATCAAAGCATGGTCTTTCCTTTTTTACGACATCCATTCGTGCCCTTACATCAGTCACCACACCACAACAAACTAGTATGTGATGGCCCTTACAGTACAGGGCCGCCCACAGGAGGGGAAACTGGGGAATTTTGCACCGGGTCCCTGCCTGAAAGGGGCCCCAGGAGGCCCCATGAAGGGCTCCATGAATACCTGTTTAAAAGATCGATATACTCTAATAGAGCAGTCAGATATAAATACTCTAATAGAGCAGTCACAGTATTCTTCAGAGGAGCAGTGTAGCAAATTTATAAATAAGGAAATATGGTTGGTGAGGGGTAGCTATTGTCATTGTGAGCATGTATTGACTTTTTTTTGGGTCTTCACCTTACAGCTTGGGTGAAGTTATGATCCAGAATGGAAACCTCCTTGCACCTGGGGCCCCACTTTAACTCTTTGCCCTGGGCCCCTTAATTTCTCTGGGCGGGCCTGACAGTGGGTTTTGTTGCACACCACCAGTCAAACCAAAAGGCGGAGATGTGTTCATATACGTTGCTCAAAGTGAGAGACACATAAGTAAGTAGCTTGTTAGTCGTGTTGGTGGCTGATTAACCCAGCATCCCACTAAACAAGGCGCATTATGCACATATATATCATTACAAATTATTTCATTGTCCTAGCTAAGCAAGCAGTTGTCAACGTATGTTGATTTAGCAAGAGTTCATAACATAAGACCAGGTAAAGTTGATTGCTAGTTTCCTGTTTTGGGTATTTTTTAACAGATGCGGGTGAGAGATACACTAGTGTCAAGTGGGGAAACAGCCCACCCAGCTGTAACATCACCTTCACGTGTGGGTCGTGGTACAGCCTCCTGTAGGTTACAAGTTTTGTTCCAAAAGGAATTGCTTACATTGACGAGTAGTGCAC
Organism: Dysidea avara; assembly: GCF_963678975.1. Taxonomy (NCBI): domain Eukaryota; kingdom Metazoa; phylum Porifera; class Demospongiae; order Dictyoceratida; family Dysideidae; genus Dysidea; species Dysidea avara. The sequence goes on from NC_089273.1 coordinate 38,471,671, forward strand.
AGGTGTCCCAGGATGGTTCAATGGGACTGACTGGGTTAGTATGACCAAGCTAGCATGGTAGCTGAAGCTTACCTTATTTGTATATAATATCTAATCCATAACAGCTAAGCTGTAAAAAAAGAGTGTGGCCCTCAAAAAGGCTATGGTGAAAAAAGGTGTGAAATCCAAGGTGGCGGCCAAGAAATGGTTGTGATGGTAGGTTAATAGTAAAAATTTTAATAACAACAATTCAGGTGAATTTTGGTGCCGCTTGGTCTTGGCACAAAATTCACCTGAATTATCATCATTAAAATTTTTACCATTAATCTACCATCACAGCCATTTCTTGGCTGCCACCTTGGATTTCACACATTTTTTCACCATAGCCTTTTTGTGGGCTGCACCCTTTCTTTACAGCTTAGCTGTTTTGGATTAGATTTCACTTCTTTTTGTAATTGTATACCCCAAAGCCGGCCTATAGCCAGCTTTGGGGCTTTTTAACCTCTTTTTTTCTTTTCCAGAGGTAGAAGAAAAGATGAAGCAGATGAATACTTTAAATATTTCTGATTTTATCAATAAATGTACAAATTATATATATATATATATCAGCGGCGGAGGAAGTAGTTGATATGAGGGAGGGGGGGGCTAGGCTGACCCAGACTTATTTCTATAGTTTGGTAAGGTGAGACCAAAACAACAACAAAATAAAGGTTACAACCAACTGACAAGAGCTTTCCACCTCACCAGCTACCATTTCTAGCTGATAAACTATATAAAAAATCCTTACATAGCTCGCTACACACTGACTACTTTATTAGAGTGACTGCTCTATTAGAGTATCTCGATCTTTACCACGGTTTTCAGCCCCACTCCAAGAAAGATAATTTCGGTGCGATATCATTCTGAGGGGGGGCTAAGCCCCCCCTCAGCAGACCGAGAGAGGACTTTAGCCCCCTAGCCCCCCCCCCCCCTTTCCGCCGCCTATGATATATATAATACATATATTATTACAGAACTCTACATGGTGCATGGTTTCTTTGTAACTGAACACTCTATAAGGTGAGTCCTTCTAGCTGATCTCTCTACAGGGTGAATTGTTTGTAACTGAACTATCTACAAGGTAACTTCTTCTAGCTGATCTCTCTACAGTATGATTTGTTTGTAGCCGAACTCTCTACAAGGTAACTTCTTCTAGCTGATGTCTCTACAGGGTCACTAGTTAGTAGCTGAACTCTCTACAATGTGACTTCTTCTAGCTGACCTTTCCACAGGGTAATTTGTTTGTAGCTGAACTCTCTACAGGTGATTTGTTTACATCTGAACTCTCTACATGATGGTTTCTTTGTAGCTGAAGTCTGTACAGGGTAATTTCTTCTAGCTGATCCCTCAAAAGGCGATTTGTTTGTAGCTGAACTCTCTACATGGTAGTTTCTTTGTAGCTGTGGCTGAACTCTCTACAAGATGACTTCTTCTAGCTGAACTACGTAGTTGAACTCACTACAAGGTAACTTCTTCTAGCTGATATCTCTACAGGATGAACTGTTTGTAGCTTGTCTCTATACAGGTTACTAGCTTCTAGCTGATCTTTTGAATTCTTTTAGGGTGACTGCTATATTAGGGTGAATGCTCTATTGTATCATAATCTCTCATTTGCTACACCAAGTTTGATTTCGTGTTATAATTCCGTGGCTTTAAGTCTGATTCTTCTACACCATTGAAGATCCTTTCTAAGATGATTACTCCATCTGTGCAGCGAATTTCAAAGCATTACCCAAAGCGGTTTCTCTGGTGGGCGTGGATAGTAGTCGTGTTTTTTTTATTAGTTAATCTCGATTGCGTAATTGTTACACACTGTTGATTTTTTCGTCGTATCATCCTGGTTTATAGCTCGATTTCTTTCAAACCACAAAAGGTTTGAGGTACAATAGTTAACCTATTCATCTACCGATTTTCAGCTTCTTCCCGTGAGCAGTTTACCCTGTAGGCGTGGCAACATGTTGGTGTTATTTTTCGTGAATAATCGCTAATAACTCTTTGCCTGTTTATCGTATTCTATTATTATTATTATTATTTATTACAGGTAATTTATAAGGCTAAACAGCCTGTTACACCTGATCAACAGGTAAAAAAAGTACAAGTAGACTAATTACATACATTTATACATAGTGTTAGATGAATATTGGTCAATCAATTTCTTAAAATCATCAACTGATGCTGCACATGCTACTTCTTGGGGTAAATTATTCCATGGTTCAACAACTCTTCTTGTAAAAAAAAATATTTCCTGGCATCTGTTCTTGAAAAATATTTAAATAGCTTAAATGTATGACCTCTGGTATGGGTAATGGGTGAAAAAGTAAAAAAATCAGAATGGTCTATATCATACTTATCATGTAGCATATTGTAGACAGCAATCATGTCACCTCTATAACGTCTATAATGTAATGATGGCAAGTTAAGTACTTTCAATCGTTCCTCGTAGTCAAGATTTCTTATAGATTTGATCATTCTAGTTGCTTTCCGTTGGATTTTTTCTAATTTTTGGATGTCTGTTTTATAGTAAGGTCCCCAAACCAAGTTACCATATTCTAAAATAGGACGTACTATTGATTTGTATAAACATGTAAATGAATCTACAGAAATATCCGAAAAGGTCTGTTTAATAAGGCCAAGAAGTCTATTAGCCTTATTAACCACTGCCGAACACTGACTATGAAACTTGAGATTGCCATCAATCAACACCCCCAAATCCTTTTCCTCATTTACCTTAACAATGTCCATCCCATCCATCTTATATCAATATCTTGGATTAAACTGACCTATATGTAGTATTTTACATTTAGAAATGTTGAAAGGCAACTGCCACATTACTGACCATTCAATGCAAGCTTTAATATCATCTTGCAGGGAGGATATTGGGTTAGCACGACTAATGCTGGAATATATTTTTGTGTCATCTGCAAATAAAAGAACTTTATTCCTTAATAATGATGGCAGATCATTGATGAAAATTGCAAAGAAGAGAGGACCCAAGACTGATCCTTGAGGTATTCCACTTATTACATCACTCCAACCAGACATTGAACCATTCACAGAAACTCTTTGTCTGCGTCCTTTCAAAAAGTCTTGTATCCAATTAAACAGATCACCTCTAAAACCATATGCATAAATCTTCTTGAGCAACCTTTCATGAGGAACAGAGTCAAAAGCCTTCTTAAAGTCAAGGTACAAAACATCTACTGAATTACCACTGTCCAAAGTCTCTGTCCAATCATCAAGTGCACACAGTAACTGTGTCATACAAGACTTGCGAGGGAGGAATCCGTGTTGACATGGTGACATCAAATTGTTGTTAAACAAATGCTCTAACATTCCCTCACGAATAATAGATTCGAAAACTTTGGAAACAACAGATGTTAAACTTACAGGACGGTAATTACAGGGTGAAGATTTGTTTCCTTTCTTGAAAATTGGGATAATAGTTGCTACTTTCCAGTCTGGGGGTAGTCTACCCTCGCTTAATGACTTCTTAAAAATTATAGACAGAGGTATGCTTATTTCAGCAGCAGCTTCCTTCAACACTCTGGGGGGGAGCTCATCAGGTCCAGTAGCTTTGCTAGAATTTAAATCACACAACTTTTCTTTTACAATGCCTACATCAATTGATATGCCATCGAGACTAGTTACAAAGTCACGGTCTTGAAACTCTGGGATGTTATCCATGGATTCTCTGGTAAATGTGCTGGTAAAAAACTTGTTCAACATTTCCGCTTTACTTTCATCAGTTGCTGCTTCAGTATCATTAAGTGACTCATCAACCAGGGTAGGAATGGAGGGTTTAACTCTGACCTTAGAATTTACATATCGCCAAAAAGCTTTAGGGTTGGTCTTCACTTCCTTAGCAATTCTCATCTCGAACTTAGATCTCAAGTCACGTGTAAGGCGTCTAAGCGAATTTCTTACTTCAGTAAACCTAAGATGATCCAAATGATTGCCAGTTCTACGGAACCTTTTCCATAATGTTTCCTTCTTATGTTTAAGATCAATTACTTTATGATTAGTATATGGTAATTTTCTACATTGGGGTTTATGGTACCTTGGGATAGAGCATTCCATAGCAGACTTAAAACGTTGCACAAAAAAATTCCAAGACTGGCATACATTTAGATCCTGTAATTCCGTCAACCAGGCAGTTTCGTTAAGGAAGCTTTTAAGCTTCATATAATCCCCTTTGTTAAAATTGTAAGATAGTACATCACTGGACTGGTTGATAGTTATTGGAGAACATGAAAGAGAAATATTCAAACACAAATGATCACTCAACCCCAGCCCAGAAGAATATTTGATGGATTTCACTATGTTCTCTTCATTGGTAAGTACTAGGTCTAGTACATGGGGGGATGAACCTGGTCTGAAACGTGTTGGCTCATTAACATGCTGAAATAAAACACATTCTTGTACTGTATCATAGAATTCCTGCTCATACGAATTGCCAGAAAAATTATCATCACTCCAATCAATGCCAGGCAAATTAAAGTCACCAGCTATCAATAAATATGGTGGTCTTGACTCTAAAACCTCCTTAAATACACAACACAATTTGGATATGCTAACATTGGGATCAGTAGATGGTGAACGATAAATAGTACCAATTAGTAAATAGCTGTAGTTTAATAACTCTATTTTAACCCACAACTGCTCCGAGATGCGCCTTTATATCCCCTTCTGTGTGCCAAATTTCAAGGAAATCGAATAAGGAGTTCGCTTTTATAGTGGTTTTTGTAAGTGTGCGAAAAGAGGAAGAAAAACAAGAAGAAAAACGAAGAAACTAAGCCAATTTTTAAAGTCGCATATCTTCGGAACGCTTGAAGCAATTTCGCTCAAATTTGGAATGTGGAGTACTCAAGTTGGAGGATGTGTCCACAGTAAAAATCGTTTTGTTTCATCAAGGATGCACAGAGCTACGGAGGTGCGAAAATTTCGTTTTCGTTCTTACTGTCAATATACTCACGGGTGTTGCGCGCCGACTTCTTGGGCTGAACGACACACTACCGTGTATCTTGATTATGTGTGTGTGTGTGTGTGTGTGTGTGTGTGTGTGTGTGTGTGTGTGTGTGTGTGTGTGTGTGTGTGTGTGTGTGTGTGTGTGTGTGTGTGTGTGTGTGTGTGCGTGTGTGTGTGTGCGTGTCTGTGTGTCTGTGTGTCTGTGTCTGTGTGTGTCTCTGTGTGTGTGTCAGAGGCGGATCCAGGGTCGGGGGGGCTTTGCGGGCTAAAGCCCCCTTCATATTTAGGCTTTACGTGATCAATATGCTGAGTATTATAATGAAATTTTGTCTTAGCATAATTATATGATCACTAATAACACAAATACTCATAAACCCACCTTATAAACATCTTTCCAAGGTATTATCAGTGGATGTATGCTAAAGTTTATGCAACAAGGACCCGGATCAGCATTGCAGGTGTACAAGATCGAGATATTCTAATAGAGCAGTCAGCTAACTACTCTAATAGAACATTCACTGGAAACATGTAGTTGGTTCTGTTATTGAATTTTTCCAAATCTGGCTGCACCTATACTTACAATGAAGTGCATTAGTTTGTTTAAAGGGCTTCATTCATCCACTTGTGTAGTTAATATATATGGCAATACTTAATTCAGGTACACAGTAACTCTTGAAAATGCTCTCAGATTCAATCTTGTATTGTTCAAATTTCAAAATTTTCCACATTCAACATTATTATTCTAACATGCATCTATTCAGTGTTGTGCAATTGTGAGAGGGATGCATCATGTACTTGCAGGTTATCTGTACCTACCCAAACTTTTCCATTAGCAAAATGCTTTAGAGAGCCATACCTATAATCTAAAGGCAGTATATGAAATATCTACAGGCAGAAAATATGAATTTTATGTGGAAATATCTCCAAATTGCAGTATTTTAGCATCTATTTTTCAAAAATTTCCTGAGGGGCATGCCCCCAGTCCCCCCTAGTTCCAGCATGCTTTGCACACCTCTACCCAAGAGATTAGTACCTTGATTTAACCCCCCCCTTTTTATAAATCCTAGATCCACCCCTATGTGTAGGGACCCGCCAATTATGCACATAATTTTACCTATTATGCTATGCTGCACTGCTAAAAAATTACCTATTATGCTTAAATTTATGCTCAAAACTTACCTATTATGCTCAAATTATGCTCAAAACTTACCCATTATGCTCAAATTATACCCAATTATTTATGCCTCAGTTCCCATGCACTGCTAATAATTTCCAGTTTATGGATAAATAATAAGTGGCTGGAGCACAAACCTATACTTGTCAAAATGCATATCACAGAAAAGATCGATATACTCTAATAGAACAGTCAGTTATGTGATTGTTCTATTAAAGTTACTGACTGTTCTATTAGAGTATATCGACCTTTCTGTGTTAGCTATTTTTATAAGAAATAATTCATACTGTTACAAAATATTCTACCTATTATGCTAGCATTATGCTCAATGCTTTCAGGCACCTATCATGCTTATAATTATGCCAGCATAATCGGCGGGTCCCTACCTATGTGTGTGTGTGTGTGTGTGTGTGTGTGTGTGTGTATGTGTGTGTGTGTGTGTGTGTGTGTGTGTGTGTGTGTGAAAAACCCTCTTTTAAAATTCAGCATAATAGTTCCAATAATTATTATTATAATACAATTGCTGGAAAATTTAAATACCAAGTTCATTAATCATGATTTTTACACAAGATCAAATTGCATTTCATTATCCTGTGCTTTAAATTTGTTTATGGCATAATTCTTATGTTTACATCCTCAAAATGCTTGTGATTGTCTATGATCAGAAATCACATCATCCAGTATAATCACATTATGTCTGCACTACTGCATGTGTAAGTGATTCACCCATGTGGCATATGATAGTTGTAACATGGACACTCATGCTTGGACTGCTTTGTTTTCTCATGTTGATTGTTTTAGAATTACATGTATTATAATACTTGTATTTTATTGTAGGTCACAAGGAAACCTGAAAGTAGTAATAATGTAGATTACGGAATATCACTAGTCAGTACAAAGAATGTTGATTCTCCACCTTCTCACCATCCACCTCCAATTAAGCCAAGAAGACGACCTCCTGCTGCTACACCACAATATGTATGTAGTTGCAATAATTGTACATGTAACTGTGTTAGTAAAAACCAGACTTATCACCTACAGTATAGGCCTCAGGGAATTATGCTCCAAATTTTCATCGTTATTCTATTCTGAATTTCTCGAAAAAAGTTATCATTATGCTCATATTATTCCCAAAATGTACTCATTATTCTCAAAATTATTCTCGATTTTTATAAAAAATTTCGACTTTTTGCAATTTATAATGTTAAGAAAGATTTTGGTACAATAATTATGCTGTTCCATTAGACTGGTAGGTTAACTTTTACCTGCTAAGATGCTTAGTCACTGATGCAACAGAGTAAAGATTATTCCGCGGACTGCTCTATTAGAGTAGGTGACTGCTCTATTAGAGTATCTTGATCTCAACTTACATGAAATCACATATTATGCCAATTGTGCTCTTAAATCGCATTAAAATGCCAGAATAATTCCCAATTCTGTTACCCCATCATTATGCTCAAAATTATGCAGGCATAATTCACGGACCCCTACTACAGTATTTAACAATATAGAGAAATCATTTACTTTTCTGCAGCTCGACAATTGTTGAAGCTACATGTGTCAAGTTTTCGCATGTTATACCAATTCCTTACCTTCCAGTACATCCACTGTACTACAATTAACCAATAACTGAATTTTTCACGATTTTCAGATAGTTTTTAACTTGATGTTAACTGTAGAATTTGCATAATGCACAAAGCTTTAGGTTATTCTTAACATCTTTATTTAATTTGCTCTCTCAAGTTTAGTTCTTAAAGTATGTGTTAAGCTCCTCAAAGTGTTTGTTGTATATACAAGCAAACCTAAAAATTTTATAACCAAAGTGGTTCCCAATAAAGTGTTACTTTCTCCGTAATTACTTCTTAAATTTTAGGTCAATTACTTTATGTTTAATATTATGTGACCCAGTCTGGGAAAACCAGGCTTATCACCTATTTTAAAGTATCGAGAAATGCTGGTTTTAAGTATTTAGTGTGTTGTAGCTCACCAATGGTTGAAGCTATGTGTACCAAATTATCACACATTTTATGCCAATTCCTTACCTTTCAGATCATCCACTGTACAAGTAGCCACTGTACAAGTAGCCAGCAGCTAAGTTTCCCATTATTTTAGATAGTATTTGAACTGAGATTGGCTATATTAGGCAAGCTCCAAATGGGGTGGGAGATCCAGAAGGAGGGCAAGATGCTGTTAAAAAAATTGAAGGGGAATGCATAGGGATAAATTAGGCCAAGTTATGAGCCATTTAAGTCTCAAAACTGGCATAAATGAAAGGAAATTCGCAGCACAGGTCTTTAGTTAACAGCATGAAGCTGTACAGCCACATTCAGCCATCCCCAGGCTGACCATAGCTCCATAAGGCCCCACATCACACGTATAGATCACTGCTGGGCTTGGGAAAAGCATCCAGCAAGAGCAGACCACTTAAGTCTAGCTGATTCTGATTGTGAAATTTGATAGTTTATTCAGATACCTTTGTGTTCTTGGTGAAAAAATTGAATCTGCTGACATGGGTGATAAGACTGGTTTTCCCACACCAAGTCACAGATAGTGACTTAAGGTGACTTTATATTACCAGCTTTTGATGTTTCAGTATGCAACAAACCAATAATCCATGGTAGACTGTGAATGTTTAGTAAAAAATTCTCAAAATTGATATTCATTTAAATCTTGTAGATCATTTAACAAGTCTATTGCCCCAAGAATTTGTCTAAGTTCTATTATCCCTTTTATTAAAATTTCAGATGTCGGTAAACATAAAAGAGTAACGTTTAAACACAAATAGTCACTAGACCCAAGTTCCAAACAGTAATCAGTGGACTCTATTATAGTTGTAAATACTAATTCTAAGATGTGACACTGCTTGAAGTTTCTTAGTTTACTAGAGTAGTATATCCTCAGTATATGGAACAGTGAATTGTTTGTTATTTTAGTAGTTTTTCAGTAAACCTGTATTCACTGATGTTTCACTGAGAGTTTAAAACTTAGTAAAATAATTATGTTCCATATACTTAAAGTTACTGATATTTTACTATCAGCATAACTAGGTACAACTACAGTAAAGCATCTTAACAAATTAGTAAACTAAGAACCTTCAAGCAGTGTGAGGAGCTGAAAGTGGCCTAAAACAAGTTGTATCATGGACATGTTGAAATAAAACACACTGTTGTACTTTGTTGTAAATTTCCCTGCTTGCAGGAATTACCAGAAAATTTCTCATGGTCCAGTCTATGCAAGGGAGATTGAAATCCAACTTAAAATTCCTAATTAATTTTCCTTCTATATACCTGTTTATTTTCTTTTTCATACACTTAATTGCCTAAATGTACTACTTAAAAAGAAATAATTGCACCAGGTTTGTCACAAAATTAAAAATGATTTTGTATCTGAATGCATGACCCAACAATCAATTGAAAAGTGAAATTGCTTCAGTTTCAGCTATTTGCTGGTTACATAGTATTACAAATGAAGAACAGTATGAGAAATGTTAATTAATCCAGGAAATACAGTATTATGGCTATAAGTGTGAAATTTCTAGATCCAGGGCAAAGGAGGAGCAGAGGGAGTAACTGCCACACTTCAGAATGTGGAGGGCAGTACCCCTCTCTTTTTTCCTGTGCCCATACCCTTACTCATTTACTAACCTACTTCGCTTTATTTTAGTAGGATTGTAATAGAACAATGGAAAATTATGTGAGGAAGTGTACAAGATAATAAAGCAGGTACCTAATTAATTCTGCTATAGAATTCTTTAAAATATGTCTACATTAAATGTATGATTTATAGGTGATCAAGTACATTTGGCTATTTCAAAGGCCTTACACTGATGTACTTGTGAATTTTATAACATTCTAATTACAATCATTACAACAGAAGTATGCTATTTGAGTACTTGTGCAACACTGAAAAGCAGGGCCGCCCAGAGAAATTAAGGGGCCCAGGGCAAAGAGTTAAAGTGGGGCCCTTGACCCAAGTTGTAAGGTGAAGACCAAAAAAAAAAAAAGGGTCACAACCTGCTGGCAATGACAATAACTACCCATCACCAACCATATCTCCTTATCTATAAGCTTGCTACACTGCTCCTCTGAAGAATACTGTGACTGCTCTATTAGAGTATTTAGATCTGACTGCTCTATTAGAGTATATCGATCTTTTAAACAGGTATTCAGGGGGGCCTCCTGGGGCCCCTTTCAGGCTGGGGCCCGGGGCAAAATGCCCCAGTTGCCCCCCCTGTGGGCGGCCCTGCTGAAAAGGTACTCAGATACAATCTAAAAGCAATGAACTTTCACCTTATGGGGAATTTTTCCAGAACCCTTAGTACCGGCAATCTACGCTTGGTGGTGAGGTTTGCACATTAAACAGTTAATGATTTATAGCAATCTATGACCAGATTTGCGAGAAGGCACATTTTCCACACATTTTACATACCATCAAACAAAATGATGCAACATTTCACTCCTTATACTGACAAACTTGTTATTAGTACTAAAATACAGCCAAATACAGTAGCTACACTTATAGAAACATTCAGTTAATTATCTGCCATGATAAAAAGTAGACTTGAGCCAATTATGCTTTGAAAATAGCCAATTATGCTTTTGAGCAGTGGTAAAAAATCCAGCCTATTATGCTCAAATTATGCTCTCAAAATCAATATTGTGCTCAAGAGCTGATTGTTTTATTAGAGTATTTGTTCATTTCCTGTCTGTTTATTTGTGACCGGATTTGAGAAAAGATACCTTTGCCACACATTTTACATAACAGGAAACAAAATGTCATAACAGTGGATTCCTTGTACTGATTAAGTTGCTCTTCACATCAAAATGCAGCCAGATACTGTAGCTTCACTCATGGAAAATTTTAGATGATTATAATTATGTAATGATTAAAAAGTTATGTAGTCATAAAGTTTGAAAATGGGTCAAAATTTGTGTGTAAGAAAGATTCATTTTTGCAAATCCGGTCACATTTAGAGTAAGTGACTGTTCTATTAGAGTATCTTGATTTTATATCCATAAAGTGTGAATAATCAGTCAAAAATAGTAAAAATAATAACACTGCAAGGTTTTTGATGTGAAATGCAATAATGTGCAGTGTGTTCATGTTGTGCAGTATTTTTGGAATGCGTATTGCGTGTGTTAATTAAAATTCTTGAAAATCGTCATATGTGACCGGGCCTGTAAAAATAGGGCACGTGGGCACATAAAAATTGCCTACTTTCTCAAACTTTTATTTGTCATAACGTTGTATTCCATTATTGTTTGGCCATGACATTTTCTGCATTTCTTAACAATTTAATTGGTTGTAAAACGAAAGTTACAGGATAAAAATATCCTATCTCAGTATTGAAGTACAAGATGTTATGTGGTTGGGTGTAGTTTGTGGCTTTGTACCCACATGCCCTATTTTCGCATGCCTAGTCACATATTATGATGGCAGAATGCTTGATGCTTTTGCTAGCCTATTATGCTCGGAATTATGCCAGCATAATTTGTACAAGCCTAATAAAAAGTATTAAAGCTTCAAATTTAAAAGAAGTGGTCAAATTTTGTGTGTTAAAAGTTACTTTTTTGGCAGCTAAAATCAGCCATATCATAAGAATTTAATTCCTGCCTTCCCACACTGCAGTACTGTTCTCCATCTCCTGCCTAAATAACACTGATCAATCAACAAGGTCATCAATTCTTTTGATATAAAAGTGAAGGTCTAACAGCAGGCCAACATCTTTCAATTTTACACTGTACCTTCATAAACAATGCCACACTAGATAAATCGTTTCAATAATTTTATTAGTTAATGCAATGCTATCACAGCAAAATTCGCCACAAATACGGTGGAAAAGTTTCCCGTAATTCCTCCCGTATTAACGAAGATACGTGGCAACTACGGAAAACGTCTGTAACCCCAAGACGAGATTAGTAGTAATCCGTCGTGGGACCACTTTTCAAGACGTCCAGACGTAGTACCCGTCATAATACATCGTATATACCTAGTTACGTCCCGTCATGGAAGTGCTGTCACGTAGCCGCGCACGTGATCCCGAAGGATACTTGAGGTACGAAAACCGGATATTCATTTAAATATAAAAAATATATGAAAAGTAATGAAATTCTGGTCTTCATATTCACTTCCGTCAGTTCTTTCATACAGCCTTCACCGTCCTTGGGATTGCCTTCTCAATTTCTTTCAATTCTAGTGTACATCGATTGAAAATATTAAAATGCAACAACTCTCAACATATCTCTTTTGCATTCATCACTTTCTGTGCTGGCGTAAATCCTTTCATCTCAAAAATTCTAAACAGGATACATTACTATAGTCTGATAATCAAGAATTTTGTACGTACCGTCACATTCTCTGCTCTAGTGCTATCATCTAATTTTGCTACTACCAGCAACTTTGGTGCCACTCTACACACCATGAAAACTGATGCAGATCTCTCTTATACTTGTACTATAGTCTGCTTTTCCTTCTAAAATAGTCAGCATTCTTCCAAGAAATATTTTACTCTAAACACAAAGTTTTACTTATAAAATAATTATTTTATTATTATTATTATTAATGCTTTACAATGCAACATACAATTACAATTATACATGTGTAGGTGGGTATAGATGAAGAAAAAGTTGCATTGATGGTCTGCCAGCAACCTGTGCTGGCAGCCGGGAGTTAATTAAACTTATGTAGTAAAGTTAATTGCCAGTCCAGAATCATAGCACTTGCTGCATCTACAGCAGTAATGATAGGTGCAGGGATTGTCAGGAGAGAAATTTGTGGTGAAGTGTTGCCATAAATAGTTCTGAATAGTAGCTTTGATGACTGGTAGGGACTGGTTGATGTCAATGCAAGGTAATTGGTTCCATATCCTGGGAATTCTATTAAAGTAAAAGTTTCTGGCATAGTTACTATTAGTGCGGACATGATTTAGTTTGTTGGTAGACGAAGACCTGGTGTTGGAAGAGCTAAATGATATGTAGTTGTATATGTTAAATTGAGAAGATGGCTGTTGTAAAGCTTTGACAAGGAACATAATATCATAGAGATCGAGCATATACATTAGAGGTAAGATACCTAACCGGAGTAGGCGTGTTTTATAGTCACTGACATAATCAGCTAGAATGAACTTGGTGGCTCGTCTTTGTACTTTTTCAAGAATAGTGGTATCTTTGATCATATAAGGATTCCACAATTGTGAGCAATAAGTTAACTGAGATCTCACTAGAGTTAAATAGAGAAGTTTTCTGGCTCTGATAGAATGGCAGCTATGGAAGACACGCCTCAGCAGTCCTAAATATTTATAGGCTTTAGCAGTTATGATTTGATAGTGCTTGAACCAGGACATATCTGATGAAAGCTGCAAACCTAAGTCACGATGAGAAAGAAGCTGTGGGAGTGGGTAGCCATCAATAGAATATGTGGTAGTGAATTTACTGTTGAAACTCAGGTGGATGCATTTGGGTACACTGAATCTAAAATCATTGTTAACACTCCAGGTGAATAAATGGTTGAGATCTTCTTGTAAGCACAGTTGGTCAGAAGAAACAGCAATACTTTTAGATAGTTTGGTATCATCAGCAAACTGGAATATACTTGAGAATTTTATGACAGATGGTAGGTCATTGATGTATAGCAGGAAGAGCAGTGGGCCAAGGGTGCTACCTTGAGGCACCCCAGACAGGACGGGAAGTAAGTTGGAAATGGAATTACAGATTCTTACACATTGTAGACGATTATGTAGATAACTGCTGAACCACTTATGGAGATTACCGGAGATTCCACAAGACTTCAATTTATTTAGCAGTTTCATATGTGGAACACTGTCGAAGGCCTTGCGAAAATCCAAATAAATAGAGTCTATTTGATGGCCTTGAGTGGTGACTTGATGAATGCTGTTCAAGTATAGCAATAGTTGTTGGGTAGTTGATCTACCAGGAAGGAACCCAAATTGACAATTTGTGATATGGCTGAGTGTGTGATTGATTATGTTGTTATAAACTAGAGTTTCAAGGACTTTAGACGTGTTGCTGAGGAGGGAGATCGGACGATAGTTCTTTACTGAAGATCTATCTTCTGATTTGTATACAGGTACAATTAAATGAATCTTCCACTCCTCAGGAATTGACCCAGTTGACAGACTGAGATTAAAAAGATGGCATAATGGACGGGTTAGTGAGAAAGCACAGTTTTTGAGGACCTTGGGACTAATTTTGTCGATACCAGTAGCTTTTTTAGGGTCAAGTTGGCACAGAACATAGTATACTTCATCCTCAGTGAATGTTAGAGAATTTATTTGATCTGGATGGAGTGATGGAATGGTTTGTTCAGAAGATGTTGGAGCTGTAAAAACTGAGTGGAAGTATCGATTGAACAGACTAGCTCGGGAAGCATCACTTGAAGCTGTAGTGTCATCGAGATGTACAGTAGGTGGTATTGTGCCAGATTTAGTATAACTTCTAATATAGTGATAGATAGCAGGATTAGAGGATTCGGCATAACTGTTTATGAGGGAAGACTCATAATTAGATTTGGCCAAAGCTACACTTTGTTGAAAATGTTCATCAGCTAGACGAAGTTTAGCAGTATTATGGGGAGTGGGTGAACGTTTATGAGTTCTTCTGAGAGTGTGAAGGCACTTCAACTGATGCCTTATATCACGACTAAACCACTTTGGATACTGATTAGATCGCAACTGAAACTTGGGTATAAACAAGGACATTGCTTCTGAGATGACCGATTTGATGGTAGACCAAGTGCTTTCAACATCATCACAGGTTAAGCAGTCAGCAATGTTAGAATTTAAAATAAAGTCATTCATACTCGTAAAGTCAGCTTTTGAATAATCATAAGCTTGTAATGTAGTAGTATTGTGAAGTGGTAGACAGTTTTGGTTAATACTGAAGGAAATTGGGAAATGGTCAGATGAAATCTGAGAACATTCTGGAGAATTAACTGAGACATTTGTGATGAGGTCTTCGTCATTGGTAAGAATGAGGTCAAGTATGTTGCCATGAATGTGTGTTGGGTAGGTTATAAGTTGGACAAGATTCAATTCAAAGGTCATGTCGCATAAGTCTTCAGAGGCTCGACAATTACCACACATTGTTTCCCAGTTTATATGTGGTAGATTAAAATCACCTAGAAGAACAACACTGTGTGACTGCTGGAACTGTGATATGTGATCTGATAGGGATCGAATTTGAGATGATGTTGGATCAGGAGGAAGGTATACCACACATAAGATTAGGCGTTTGGGTAGCTTTAGTTCAACAGTCAACATCTCAAGATTGGTGGGGGAGGGTAAGAGTTTACTGATGATATGAGTTCGAACGGCAATTAGGACCCCTCCACCTCTAGACCTACGATCATTGCGATAGATAATGTATTGATTTGGTAGAATTTCATTGTTAAATACATTGCTGGTTAACCAGGTTTCTGTAATAGCAACCAAGTCATATTCATGAGAGTAAACTAAGGATTGGAATTGTGTTAACTTATTAACAATACTTCTAGTGTTTATGTAGAAACAATTAGGTAGTCATTGATTTTGATTAGGAACAGAGGGTTGTTGATTAGGGACAGAGTCGGGTGCAATACTAGCAGATGTAGAGCTTGTAGTAGATGAACCACTGGAGGAATTAACAAATTTGAAGTCTGTAACTATGCCATGAAGTCTGTTGTTGATAAGAATCTGACCGTTGCGAAGTTTTATAGCCTTACGGTCTATTCCTTGTTGAATAAAGTTCCAACGTTCATGAAGAAGGATTGATTCTATCTTTCTCTCTTCAGGTGTCATGTCAGGTTTAATCAGGATAGGTTTTTTGGTTTTGCTTCTGTTGAATAAGACAGTGCTGGCATCAAGTGTACGGAGAAATTTAACTAGTATTGGTCTTGGACGATTGTTATCAGCTGAGAATTTTCCCAAACGGTGAATGTCATTAATTGAAGTATCACCAATACTAGTGTCGATGGTGTTAAGGATCGGGAGAACTTTCTCCAAGTCAAGTTTAGATCTGGCGACTCTTGGCATATTTGGAGGGCACTCCTGGATACCATAGATGACAATGTTGTGGTTTCTGTCAGTATTTCTGGCTTTGGTATTGGTTATATTTGCAGAAGTATTGACACTGGCTTCTGATGGGATGTTAAGAGATGTCGATGTGTTGCCTGCTGTCTGGTCTGATTGATTTGTGTTGTTGACAGATGACTGTAGTAGGGTGATTGTTTCTGTAAGTGAAACTATGCTGGCGTTTAGGTCTTTAATGGTATTCATTAATTTGTTTATTTCACTGTTTTGGTTAACCAGCATACAATGAGAGCATAAGTACTGAGAGTCAGACTCACCTAGTTTGAGAAATGCTGGACGGGTCAGGCCCGCGCATTTTCTGTGGATCCAGCCTTGACAGTCACCTTCACAGAATACGGCTTCATCACCATCAGAATTTTCGCCAGGCTCCAAGATCGCTTCTTCGCAGACTATGCAGTCGGCTTCACTGTTCTTGACGTTTTTAGATTTTCTTTTGGGCGGAGAGCTTCCTGCCAGCTTCCTCTTGGGTTTTCGAGGGGTTGCCATAGTTTCCACTCCAAAAGTTTACATCTAAAAGTGTCTTCTGGCGAGGCTGGCGACTATCCCAGTCGATAATTCGACTGGGACGGGTAGAGTAACACAAAATAAACACAAAAAGACGCAGTTCCCGGGTCTTAAACTCTTCAAGGGAAGAAGAGGAAGACCCTAGCCACACTCGCGTCACGTATCACGTGATTTTAATCATTCAAAACTGCTGTACATACCATCTCACTGATAGTAAATCTTCCTCTTCTACTAGCAGCACTCAAGTCCATTCTCTCTTGCATAGTAAGCATTTCTTCCGAGAAATATTTCAATCTATAAACGCACAAGTTTTACTTATAAAATAATCACCAAAAGTGCTGTACATCAGGTCTTGCTCTTCTACTTGTACTCCAGTCTACTTTTCTTTCTTGCGTATAGTCAGTATTTCTTCTGAGAAAATTTTCACTCTAAATACAAAGATTTATAGGTACATTAATCATTAGTATTCAAGAACTCTGTACATACCATCACAGTGCTGGCAGGTCTTCCTATTCTACTTGTACTATAGTCCGCATTTCTTTCTTCAAAAGTAGTCAGCATTTCTTCTGAGAAATAGTTTACTCTAAATAAAAAGTTTTAGTATTCAAGAATTCTGTACATACCATCACAGTGTTGGCCGGTCTTCCTATTCTACTTGTACTATAGTCCGCTTATCTTTCTTCAAAAGTAGTCAGCATTTCTTCTGAGAAATAGTTCACTCTAAATGCAAAGATTTAAAATCATTAGTATTCAAGAATTCTGTACATACCATCACAGTGCTGACAGGTCTTCCTATTCTACTTATACTATAGTCCTCTTATCTTTCTTCAAAAGTAGTTAGCATTTCTTCTGAGAAATATTTCACTCTAAATACAAAGATTTATAGAAACAATAATCACTAGTATTCAAGAATTGTGTACATACCATCACAGTGCTGGCAGGTCTTCCTATTCTACTTGTACTGTAGTCCGCTTATCTTCCTTCAAAAGCAGTCAGCGTTTCTTCTGAGAAATAAAATAGTTCACTCTAAAAACAGTGTTTCATACCTAAAATAATCATTCAAGAATGCTATACATGCCGTCCCACCACTGGAAGTTCTTTCTATTCTACTAGTACACCAGTCCGCTTTTATTTCTTTCAATATAGTCAGTATTCCTTTCACTAAAGTTTTACACAATAATAATCATTCAAGAATGCTGTACATACCGTCCCACTGATATCAGGTCTTCCACTTCTACTAGAACTCTCGTTCACTTTTCTTTCTTCCAATATAGACAGCATTTCTTACAAGAAATATGTCACTCTAAATGCAACGTCTTACATATAAATAACCATTTAAAGTGCTGTACATACCATCCTGTTGACAGGTCTTCCTATTCCACTACTACTGCTTTTTTTCTTCTGGAATATCTTCCAAGAAATATTTTCAAGCAAGTACCATCTCACTGCTGGCTAATCTTTCTCTACCAGTATCGTACTCGGCTATTCTTCCTGTCCAATGTTGCCATCCAGCATTTCTCAAAACAATATTACACTCTAAATGCTTAGAACAATCATCTAAGAATGTACTACATATTGTCTGACTGTTGGCAAGTCCTTCTCTTCCACTAGTACTATCATTGGGTTCCCTTTCCATCAGCATTTCCAACAACTGTTAATTCTAGATACAGAGCATCTCTTAAACACTATTCGTTTTCACGTAAGAAACTTTTGAAGAATGGTGGGGCGGTATTTCAGTAAGTTTCTAATTAATGAGCGCTTGCAATCTGGAGAAGAGTTACAGCAGTAAGAGACTAAAAGTATGTTCTTTCCCTTCCACTACTGCGTTAACATATATCCTTCCACTGCTGTTATCGTCAGGATTTCTCTTCACGAATCATTCCGTTCTGGACTCTTAAACAATGGCCTCGACAATGGCAGACGACTTACTAGTAGCAGATCTGGTACTCAACATCTGTTGCGAGTATCTGCCCATCCATAAAGCTTTACAGATCAGCATACTTTACTTCTTGACGACCACCTTGTCTCCCTCCTCATACTCCCATTAACCCACACTACAACACTGATATAGGTGTGCAGCTGCAGGCGCGGCTACTATTTTAATAAATTTACAACAGTACAAAAACTATACACTAGCTCAGCTGTATAAGTAAAGTAAGTAGTTAAGTACATCACTGTTGCTACAACATTTAGCAACTTAAAAACTCCAACCTTACAACTCACTAAAATACAAGATTATGTACCTACACAAGGTGGGGGCCTGCACAGTGCAATTAATCTAGAGTTCACTGTGCCCAAATGAACTCAAGGGAAAAAACCAGACAGGCAATACCTTTTTTTTTTTTGCCTGCCAGGAAAAAACCATGTGCTACCACCTTGTCAACAAACTGTGTACTGTGTGCATAAATTAATGTCTCTTGTTACTCAATGCCCTCATCACATAGTGGATAATACATCAGCTCCGAGCCAACCTCTGAAGGTGGGGTCTCCATAATCACACAGTAGATTACACATGGCTTCAAGCAAATTTGAGGGAGGGTGTCTCGGTACTAAGCACCATCATCACATAACATATCAGCTTCAAGCACATTTGAGGGTGGGTGGGTGGGGCAGCCATCACATTTGTGCCTGGCAGCCTAGAATGACACATGTTCACACATTTGCACTATAAATAACCATATCTCACGTGCCAACCTACTGCACGTGCACATCATATTATGGCGGGAGCTTATTTTCTGTCTAATTCGCAAGCTCAAACGACATAAAATACATGTCTCCCATCCCGTCTCGCCGCATGTCCGCCTCGTGGCTGCACGATCACGTGCGTAACACATTATGAAAATTTCTATTTAGTGCCGCTGGGATAAAGGATGAAAAGTACGGTGCGGTACGGTGCTATTGGGTGTATTAAACCATCTTTTCAAGGCGGAATACAACAGTCGACAATCAGGTTTGTTTTAGTGAACACATGTCAGTGTTGTGGAAATCGTCGAAGTTTCGTTTGAATAGATGAACTAGACGTGTAATTCGGGTTGTATTTACCAACTGGAAACCTGTATCATGTAGATTTGTCTTTTGTTTTGTAATTCCACGCACTGACGTTGTAGGTGTGGTATTCGCCTTGTAATTTAAGCACTGGCGACCTGTTTCAAAGTCTTGTATGTATGTTAATTATGTGTTACTACACAATGTCGTTTTCCAGATCTTGTATTATTATTATTATTATTATTATTAAAGCTTTATAGTGGCCTGCACTGAAGGTCTGTATGTGTGTCAATTGTGATTTGTTACCGCACACTGTCAACCTGCTTCCAGGTCTTGTATGTGTGTCAATTGTGATGTGTTACCACACACTGTCGACCTGCTTCCGGGTCTTGTATGTGTGTCAACTGTGATGTGTTACCACACACTGTCGACCTGCTTCCAGGTCTTGTATGTGTGTCAATTGTGATGTGTTACCACACACTGTCGACCTGCTTCCGGGTCTTGTATGTGTGTCAACTGTGATGTGTTGCCACACACTGTCGACCTGCTTCCAGGTCTTGTATGTGTGTCAATTGTGATGTGTTACCACACACTGTCGACCTGCTTCCGGGTCTTGTATGTGTGTCAACTGTGATGTGTTACCACACACTGTCGACCTGCTTCCAGGTCTTGTATGTGTGTCAATTGTGATGTGTTACCACATATGGTTGACCTTTTCCCGGGTCTTGTATGTGTGTCTGTTGTTACCACACTGTTGACCAGTTTCTGGGTCTTGTATGTGCATCATTGTGTGGTGTGACCACACTTTTGATATATTTTTGAGATTTGTAGGTGTATCATTCATGTTACATTATACATACTTGCAATCTGATTCTGGGTCTTGTATGTGTATCATGTCTTCTCACAAAGATGACCTGTTTTGTGTCCCAATAACAGTGTTATTTGTATTTACAGATTGCTAAAAAGCTGTAAAAATATTGAAAGAAGAAAATGAAAATCAAAAGATTGAGCTTTGTAACTTAGGTATAAACACCTTGGGAATGGCAGTGTGACTGTTAAAGCTTTGGTGAAATTTCAGGATGTACTGATATCTTATTGTGCAGCAAATATAGATTATGGACATTTTATGTGCCATTTTGTTTACAATGTACAGCAAGTTATATTTCCAAGGCTCACATTATATGAGCAGCTGGATTAGCCTGACTTATAATTGCTGGTATCCTCTACTTTTTTCTGTGATGAGCATGGTTGTTGTACCATGCATGCAATAATTGCAGGACAGTACTCATGATATTTATTACATGCACTACCACCAGTGGAACCAGACTTAGAAATAATGATGTTTTTATTATTACGTATTTTCGTGATGATTGTTCCTTGACAGGCAGTGGATCAAGTCATTGATTACATAGGCAATAACCATAGGGAAGTAGCTATGCAATGGTGGACCCAGGATGGGGCATTTGGGGCAAAAGCCCCCCTCATCCCTCGTCACCTTTTGGAGGAATCATACTTATGAGTAATACTCAACTTTGTCAGGGCTAAAACGATATGCAGATTTTAGTAGAATTTATTACAAATTCACCTGAATCAAAGCAAACCGAAGTCAAACTAGCTGTGAAATTCCCCCAGCACCTTCGTGCGTACTAAGCGCCTCTAACAAAAATTATCATGTCTAGAGATTCATAGCCTTTTACACAGCTTTAAGACTCCACAACCATCTGCAAAAATTAATGTCAAAAATCAACAGTGAGACACTACTAAGTGGTGATTATTTGCTACTTCATAAATGTAACAACTAACAACATGATCTGGTTTTTCTCACCCACCTACAACTCAGCCTGTTTGTGTCCCTCCCCCTGCCAGCTCCTGGATCCGCCTCTACTATGGTATACCTTGTGCAGATACGAGTGCTGTGTCTCGGGAAACCTCCAGGGTAATTTTTGGCGCTGGGACTAGTAACTTGAGTATGCTTGACTAGAGTTGTGCAATCACTGGGGTGCAGTAACCAGTTTCAGTAACCCATCTAGAGCCATCCCTTCTGTTCGATCGTCATCCATCTATGGTTGACGATCTGTTCGATCGTCATCCATCCGTCTCGTAAACCTCTCAGCTTGATGAACGTAAAAATTATGACAGCATTACAACGGCCCGCAGAGACGAACTTGATTCTGTCTTAGTACGTCCTTGCCTATTTTCAGCTTGCGAAGACGTGTTCCGTCCTCTTCGTATTTAATCATAGCAGCATTGCATTCACGTAATTCTTCATAGACGGACTGATTTCCGTATTAGTACGTCCTTGCCCATTTGCAGCTTGCTAAGACGGTGCTACGTTCTCTCCGTATTTATCGTGATTTAAGCTGTGTATAAACCAATTAAAGTACTACATACACTCAAACACTATGAAAATACAACTATGTTGCATGCTCTCCAACCTAATAGAGCACTTTTGTCTTGCTTCATGCTATATTATTCTGTCAATGGCACCATTGTGCTATTAATCATTCTATATTCTACTCACAGCAGAGTATTAACTTGTATAATTGTACAAGGAAGTATTATTTTCAATTAGGGATCTAAGAAATAAAATTGACTGAAGGTGGTCTCACCTACATCTGAAGATACAATTGTAGAATTTATGTAATCCCCACTTCAATCTACCGATGACTGAATCAGGGATTAAATGCAGAATTATATATATCTTCAGGTGTAGGTAACCTCCCTCGTTTTACTGCTTTTATTTTAATTGGACTTTAAATTCCAACATTTTTGCAATTGTTTATTTACCTTTTTGCAATATTACTAGAGTATGATAGGTACCATGTGTATTGTTTTCATCTGAATACACACCAAATAAAATGGCCATTATGTTTCATTTTGAGCTATACATGTTTAGCTCATTACAAATGAATGAGCTGGACCCACAGGAAAAGCTGCATTTCCAGTATTAGGAAATCCCTGTAAATGTACAGTAACTCTGCAATGTATAATTATGATGTACATGAAATTTGAACACTTGACATTTCTTGAAGTAGTATAGGGCACAATTTCCATAACAATTCCTGATAGTAGGATTGAATGACATTATTTTCTTGACATTTCAAAGCACACAATAGATGAGATTTGGTGGCATCTCTTAATATCAAATTTCTAGACATTTTGTGAGATAGGCAGGGCCGCCCACAGGGGGCAACTGGGGCATTTTGCCCCGGCCCCAGCCTGAAAGGGGCCCCAGGAGGCCCCATGAAGGGCCCTGTTTAAAAGATCGATATACTCTAATAGAGCAGTCAGATCTAAATACTCTAATAGAGCAGTCACAGTATTCTTCAGAGGAGCAGTGTAGCAAGCTTTGATATGGTTGGTGATGGGTAGTTATTGTCATTGCCAGCAGGTTGTGACCTTTTTTTTTTGGTCTTCACTTTACAACTTGGGTCAAGGGCCCCACTTTAACTCTTTGCCCTGGGCCCCTTAATTTCTCTGGGCGACCCTGGAGATAGGTAGTGTCAAAAGGTAAATTTGTAGTATTTTAACATGTGACCAGGCCAGCACATATCCTAAACACAGTATAGATGGGAAACAGTATGGAGCCAATGTGTATATCTTCTACGTCATAGGGCATTAATTTATGTACATTCCCTAAACAGCAAGAAACATATAACATCAGTAAAATACACTAGCTAGTTAACATACCTAAATATTATTGCAATTTAAGTAACCTATATTACAAAGGGTAATAGTTATTTCATTGTGGATTTCGGTTATTGCATTCCTGTTACTGTACAAAATGTTTAATACACATGATGTTTTTGGAATTTACATTATGTGGCCTTGGTTTAATGAATTCTCTAATATGTGACCAGATTTTACAAAACCAATTCAAAATGCACATCAGGCTAAATCACACTAACACCACCTGATAGCTACAGTTTTATACTACCAGTTGTGACCCTCAGTACTACCTAAACTACTAAATGTAGACATCTTTTCTAGGTGGTGTAGAGATTTTGAATGGTGGTTTCTGGCCTTGTGAAACATCTGGCTTGGCAAGAGTCAGTAGTTTACTGGCGGATGAACAAATATAACAATTTTCTATTGATCTTGCTGCATATTAGCCATTAAGAATCCAGCACAGCCTTGTAATCTGGTATATGGACTTCTATAGTTGTCTGACTCCATTTTGAAGTCTTCCCTTTGCCTACCCTGCCACCACCAACCTCCTCCCCTTTGTAAGCACACATGATACTACTTCACTCATCCAAATACTAGAAGTTTTTGTTCTATTTGGCAAGAAACTCTACAAGCAGCTACAAGGGGGGGTACTGGAAGTTGCCTGAAAGCTATAGAATAGTGCATCTCTTGTGTAAATTTCATGGCCGTGCTTGCTATTCTTGGCATGTTATGCTGACTTGAATTCTCCAAAACTGTTTATCCTAAGGTGTGATTTGATCATTTTCCAAAATCTAGTTACATAAGGTATTGCATATCCAAATACAAAATGAAAGATTACACAGACGCCTTATTGGGTTGCCAATTTAATATCAGACTAAATTGAGTGACATTTTCAAATTGCTCAGATAGGTATTAATTTTTGTGAATGGATTTTTCATGCAGAACAGAGCACTTCTCCTAAGCTATTTTAGACCCTTTTTGTGGTGGATGTGGTGGATTTTGGAGGTGTCTAAGTTACTTAGACCCTTTTCATGTTTATTACGTGCACCTGCACTGGTAGCATTGGCAATGCATCACAACCTGAAAATTAATTATAAACCCATAACTATTGTTACAGTGGAGTAATGGCTTGTTTCAACTAATGAATGCTAAATTTCTCTGTTACAAGCAGTTGTCAACAGTGTTAAGGTACTACAACTACATATAGGGTCTAAATAACTTTAACTTCAGACCACAGGGGTGTAAATAATTTAGTAACTCCATGGCCCTGTGTTGTGGTGCCTGAGCAAAGTGAAGGCATTACTACAGGGCCTGAGGGTTACTAAATTACTTAGAGCCATGTGGCCTGAAGTCTAACTATTACATAGTTCCTCTGTTTTATTTTTATTTTATTTAACTTTTTGTACACTATTTGGTACTTTCATAGTTGCAATTACATTTAGTTACATGAGAATCTGATCTTCCACAACTTAATTCTAATGCATAAACGTGATAGTATTGATAAACATAATGGCAATGGAAAACCAAAACAGTAAAAACCAAAGCAGTAATGGTAGATGGGCGTAGTGCCAACATTGGCATTTCATTAACTTCGTGATACAATTGTGAAACTTTCAACGTTTATTTGTGCCACTGCAGATTTGACTTTGGTGACCTTTACAACCATTTTTACAGTGAAAATTCACAATTCTGTGTGATTTCCCTGAGGCAAGGCTTCAGATTGAAATTATTTTATCAATGTTGACCTAAGAAATGAGTTGACATTTGTTTGAAGTTAATAGCACATTCTACTCCACAATGTTGACCATTGTATTTTAGTTACAAAATTCTTAGAATTTATTTATCCTTGGAGTCTAAATTACCAATGAGTAGGTAAACTTATAAATTTCATGGCTTATAAATGGTCATAACTTTGAAACATTATCATTTTTTGACTTCAAGTTGTTGCTTTAAACAAGATCATTAATTTGAAACCATATGTAAAATAATACCTCAGGAAGAAAAAGGATGAATTTCCAATGCACAGATGGCTGCAAAAAATCACCAAAGGTCTACTCTGTGATGGTACTATATCAAAGAATAAGTGTCATAAGGAGTACAATTTGTGCATGTGGAAAGCTTCAGAATTGTATTGAAAATGACTTGCGCAATGCCATTCTACTACAATACAATGCAGCTCACACATACTTAGTATAATAAGAGTTGATGTGTCCAGCTGTAGCTAACACCAAATGTGACTGGGCCTACAAAAATAGGGCATGTGGACACAAACTACATCTCATCACATTAAGAGTTATATCTTAGTACAGGGACTACATATCTGCATTCTATAACTTGTATTATAATGCCAAGTAAATGTTTAATACGTGATGAAAATTGCATGGCCATAGCTTGGTTAACTAAAAAGTTATAATGCATGAAATCTTGAAAAAGTTGTCAAATTTTGTGTGCTACATACCCTATTTTTGCAGACCAGGTCACAAATATTATGCTAGTATCAAGACACATGATAGTGTGTTGTGCGGCCAAAGAAGCTGGCATGCCACACTATGGGTATATTGACAGGAAGAAAATGTCATTTTAACACTTTTGTATCTCGGTGATACCTTATCTGATTGAAACTACATTTGTTACAGAGTTTCCCGCCAGCTAGGGGAGTCCACATTCCAAATTTGAAGGAAATCATGCAAGCCATTTTCGAGATACAAACAGCCAAAGTTTCAATTTTTTTCTTTTTTTACTTCTCTGTCTTTTTGCACACTTGCAAAAATTGCTATAAAATGCAAATGAGTACTCCGATCACCTTGAAATTTGGTACACAGAAAGAGAGTCCAAAGGCGAATCCTAATATCAATTTTGGTGCACATTGGGTGAATGGTTGAGGATTTATGACCAATAATTCATGTAAAACAAGATCGATTAAGCCTACAGGGTAAACTGCTTCAAGGAATGAGTTAAAATCATTTTGTGGATAGTTCAACTATTGTAGGAGTGCCTTTTGGTGGTTTGAAAGCAATCGAAATAAAGATCATGGAGATATGATACTGTTACAAATTAAGATCTCGCTTAGACACACTACACTCATCACAGTCTTAAGGACAGAATAATATGTGTATCCGTATACAGGCTATCAGTATCTATATGTGTTGATTGTTACAAATTTGTATATATGTGTGCATGTACATGTCCATCACTGTTACAACATCCCCCCTCTTCTAAGAAGATGTCCCATCTTCAACACAATTCAGTGCCACAAAGTCATTAAATCTGATAGGTGGCCGATGTTCTCTTCTAGGATATCTACTACTTGGGACTCCGCTATTTGATACCACAGATGGCAGCATAGCTGTTGCTGTGTCTGCTTCATTTGGTACAACTGGTAGTTCCTCATCATCATAGTCTATGATTTGTAAGTTCTGTCCAACAGGAGATAACTCTGTTTGCTGGGCGTCTTCTGATGGTACATTCTGTGAGTCTGTGACTTCTTGTCCATCAACTTGTTCTTCATTCAGATGGATATTTGCAGGACATAGTTTTAGTCAATCAAAGTGTACAACTTTCCTGTTTCTTCTTCCTTGCAATTGTTTGATTCTATAGTTGGCATCCGATAATTATTTAACAATTTTGTATGGTACAGACCATGGGTGATATAATTTCTTATTGACCCCTCTTTTACTTAAGGGAGAATGTAGCCACACAAAATTACCTTTCTTTTAGAGTTTCCCATGGACTTTCTTATCATATAGTTCCTTCTGTCTAAGATGGCTTGATAGTTAGTAGCTCCGTGCAAGAGCAAATGCACTGTCAAGTTGCTTACGCAGAGTGGGTGCATACTAATTTACAGAGTGTTCACTGGAGGTTGGTGCTCCATACATATGTGACATGAACCCGTTTACGCACACATTATTAGTATTGTACACATGCATCATAGGGAGAGTCACGTGATGTTGTAGTTTTTGTGCGTGGCAGACAGTATTTTGTTTCCATTTAATCCGTCAATTGTGTTTGTCTTCTCTACACCGCCGACCGCGGGGTTACATTTGGAGGTCATACAGATGCATACCAAGACAGAGTTGGAACGAGAAGTGCGAAAGTTGAGGCGTCAGGTGGCCGAGTTCAAACGTCGTGAGCAGGAATAAGAGGAACCCAGCGATTCATCCGTCGCTACACAGCTTGATGAGTTAAGACAACAGTACAACATTCTGGAACGGAGATGTGCCGAACTAGAACACATGTTGGAAGAAGAAGAGCACACGGCTAGTTAGGCGGAAGAAACAGTCGCTTCTGAGGTGAAACAGGAGTTGCTAATGTGTGAGGAACGATTTAATAGACGTGTCAGCCAGATCAGGGAAGAAATAGAGAGCGCTCATAAGCGCGAGTGTGACGCCCAGGCAGATTTAATTGGTATGCTTAAATTAAAGCTCACCGAAATATCCGGTGATTATAGTATAACGAAAGCACGTGCACACACGGAAGTCAGTCATAAGTCTCCCTCGTATACGGTCAGTCGAGGCCTCGACACGTACCCAAGCCTTTCGGTATCACGGGAAGGGATACCCAGCGATGCAGGTAGTACTGTTACAGAAGGCACTCGTATATCACACAGAACCGCGTTACTTGTGCAAGCAGATGAACTCGCCAATGACTGATCACAGATAACCAGTCTGCCACAACTACCGATGTTTGGTAATAAGGGACAAGACGATGGTGATTCATACAACAGGTGGCTTCGTAAACTAGATCGTCACGTAGTGCTACAAAAGTGGCGCCCGCGTGAGAAACTGTTGCAGTTTGAACTCCGTCTGACTGGGAAAGTCGAACAGATAAATGAAGTATTGCCAGCAGATGTCAAGAAGTTGCTAGATGCAGCCATCGAAGCTCTGCGAGAGCGGCTCCACCTTGTTCGCCGGGATGCATTAGCTTCAGCTCAGCTAATGCATCGTAAGCAGCAATGGCGTGAGTCAGTCGATAATTATACACAAGCTTTTGAGTGCCTGTTTGATAAAAGCTATGGTGTGCGACATGGAATGGATACAGCCTCCAAAGCAACTTTGAAGTGCGACTTGTTTTGTACAAGGTCTACATTTTAAAGTGGCAAGAGAGGGTCCTACCATCAGCTGAATCATTTGAAGATGCATTATTTCAAGCCCGCATAGCTGAGGAAAAAGAAAGGGATTTGGCCGAGGGGTCCGACACGTATGGAATCTAGCATTAAGCAGGATTCAAATCCTTAAATCTTGGATAAAATTCTTTAAATCTCTAAGGCTGAACGAATCTTTAAATCCTTAAATTTCCTGAAATTGCGTAAATTTTTGTATTTTATTCCTCAATTCTCCGTATATTCTTTGTACAAGATCGAGATACTCTAATAGAACAGTCAACTGCAGCAGTTGAAACTATTCTAATAGAATATTCATAATGTTAAACAGATATTGAAGAAAACGCCAAAATATAATTCAGAATTCTTCAAATTTAGTAGATCTTGCACTGCTATTTTGTAATTAAATACTTTGCACAATTCTAGTGGTTTATTTCAATATATTTAAAATATTTGAAATACATTAATTCCTGATTAAAATCCGAAATCCCCGAAAATTTTTTGCAAATATTGAATTTAAGGTCTTCGTGTCGGAACCCTCGGATTTGGCCTACTTGCACAAGCAGCATCCGAAATACCAATACTCGGATTTTAGGAGATGTAGAGCCTAGCAGTACCAATGCTTCAAAGAAACGGAGTACTGGAGCAAAGCCATTGCAGAACACTGAGTTTCTCGGAACTTGTTTTTCATGTGGCAAGGTTAGCCATCGTCAGCGTTATTGTCCACTTCCAATACCACCATCAGAGGCTACTGAACAAAACGCGTCATAGGATTGTGGGAGTCAGATGTCCTTCTTCGCGCTCCTCCTCTTCAAGTACTTTTCCGCTACTAACACACCGAGAAGCTGTTGTACCGTAGCATCCTTTAACGGTACAGCTAAAGGCGAGCGTAAAGTTATCGTGTACACGGTTATTTGTGGCAGTTTTTCATTACAGTGCGACTCATTTAGAACGACATAGCTATGATGCGGTCATTGGATCAAGTTACTGCAGCCTCACAGGATACTTCGCCGACAGAAAGCCAGAGCAAGCTAGTTAAGTTGCCAGGTGATACGTGTAGTCACTGTATGAAACGCTGCACGTCGAAAGGTAAATCAAATGTAATTGTAATTGTAATTTTTAAGCAGGGAGTCCACTCAGTAAAACTGATTTTCAGTGGAGCCCTGAACAAACATACAATAGACACATATATACAATAACTAATAATATACAAAAAACAAACAAACATACATACACAACTAAGGATACATAGACAAAATTACACAGGAATTAAGAATTAAGATAATATTACGAAATGACGACAAAGTGGCAGCCCCAGTAACAATGGACTTAAGGTTGTTCCATAAAACAGTTCCTCGGTAGAAAAAAGTTCGCTTGCCATAGTTGATAAACACTCTAGGAACAAATAAACGATTAACATTACGACTAAGATGACCAGTAACATCCTTCGAAAACTGAAATATATCATCTAAATAAGGAGGAGAAATTCGATGTAAAGATTTAAAAATCTGAATAGCTGTATGAAAACGGCGACGTTCAGTCAATGTAAATTGAAACTTGGAACTGAAAGATGACGCAGCTTATGCATAAATTTGGAATGAATCCTTTCAATCATACAAGTCTGTTTTGCCGTAGATGGAATCCAGATAATATCACAGTAATCAAAAAGTGGCATCACAAATGCTGAATATAATACACACAACACTGCAGGTGGCAGAGACCCAAACCGAATAGCTATAATTGAAGCAAGCCTTGATCTAACTCTAGACAACATATTATTACAAATATGCAAGTTCCAAGACAACGCAGAGTCAATTAATACTCCAAGATACCGAACAGAATGCACCTGAGACAACACCCTACCACCAATTGAGACAGAAAGGGTCTGACCTGCCACCCTCTGACGGCTACCAATGAGCATACAACTAGACTTATCAACATTTAAACACAAACGTGAGCTCCCTAACCATGTAGCTACAGAATTCAGATCTGATTGTAAACCATTTTCCACTACCCTTAAATTCGAGCCACAAAAATATAATTCAGCATCATCAGCATAGAGATCCAGTAAGCAGTGACTTACAACCGAGGGCAAATCATTTATGTATAAAGCAAAAAGCAAGGGACCCAAGATGTATCCTTGAGGGACACCAATAGAAACAGCAGCCCATTTAACCATCTTAGATTGAAATAAAGTTCTTTGCTGCCCTTGAGCTAAGTGATGCTATTCAATGTGAAATTTGTTATAGATGGATACACGCTAGTTGTGAGGGAATACCTAAAGAAAATTACAAGCTATTTAACCAAGTAGTAGGAGAAATCCCTAATCTAGTATATTGTTGTAAGTACAATCAGTGCTACTCGCGTTTAAATCAATTCACCTCTGTTGCCAACCATAACTCTCCTGTTAATATCTCTCAGGACCTGAAAGTGATTGGTGAGCAATATGGAGTTTTAAAGACTACAGTGTCAAAACTTGGGTCCCAAATCGAAGAACTAAGCCAGAACAACCTGTTTCTCAAAAAGAAATTTAACGATTTTCTCTCTAGCCAAAAGCAACCTCAGGCATAAGGAAACATTTCCAGCTCACAAGAACCATCCACAGCAACAACTATTGCAGAAGAATTAGCTGAACCAGAAGGAAAGAAAAACAACATAATCATTTACAACTTTCCAGAAGACACAGCAGAAAGAGATAAGCTCCTAAAAATGTGCAAAGATTCTACTGATTTGGATATTAAAATCCATAAGTTATTCTGTCTTAGCCGTAAAACTGATAATAAAGCTAGACCCCTTCTTGTTGCATTAGAGTCTGAAGTCGAAAAGTTAGAACTTCTGTCTAGAGCTCCTAAATTCAGATTTCATGAAGAGTATAAAAACATATTTGTAACTGGATCTACGAAAACCGTTCTTATCGCCCAAGACAGGAAGTTTGATTGTTTCACACAAACACAAGGTTTAATGAATACACTGTCAAGTTTCACTGCCACAGTCTACCAGAGTAAAGTGGTCTGCTTTTGCTGGCTGCTTTTTTAGACCACAGTGCCGAGCCGTACGTGTGGTCTGGGGTCTTGATGGAGCCCTGGCCAACCAGGAGATGGCTGTGTGTGGCTGTACAGCTCCGCGGTGTTGGATAATGACCTGTGCTGTAAATTTCCTTTCATTTTAGCCAGTTCTGAGCCTTGAATGGCCTATAACTTGGCCTAATTCATTCCAGTACGTTTCTTTTCAACTTTTGAACACCATCTTGCCCGCCTTCCAGGGCCCCCGCCTCCCACCCTTCTGGAGCTCGCCTTCCAGGGCCCCCACCTCCCACCCTTCTGGAGCTCGCCTTCCAGGGCCCCCGCCTCCCACCCTTCTGGAGCTCGCCTGATACAGACAACCTCGGTTTAAAACTATCTAAAATGGCGGGAAACTTAGCTGTTGACTATTACTTCAGTGGATAATCAGGATGGTAAGAAATTGTTGCAAAACGTGTGAAAATTTGGTATGCGTAGCTACCACCATTGACCAGCTGCAGCACACTGAATATTTAAAACCGACGTTTCTCGATACTTTTAAATGGGCGATAAAACCGGTTTTCCCAGAGACAGTCACATTTATTGCACTAGACATGACAAAACTCCAGAGGTTGAAACACAAGAAGCTGATAGAGGAACTTAAGAAAAGAAAACAACAAGGTGAAGTGAACCTAATTATCAAGAATGGCACAATTGTGATAAGGCAGCCTAGACGACAGCCGGAAATTTTATCTGAACCAATCCCACCAATAAAACAGCCCAGTCTGATTGATCTTGCTGATCAGTGTACCTAATATAGAAAGTGTTAAAGTACAATTTGATTTACCCTTGTCTCCCATTTATTCTAATCTAACAACTGACAGTAATCATGATCTCACTACACCAATTGTATGTAACTTCAGAAATGTCTCATCCACTCTTAATACAAGCAATGATAATGATAACATTGCATTGACACTTGCTATTATAAACTGCCGAAGTATTCATGCAAAAAAACCACTCTTTGATAACTTTGTTTCTGTCTACAAACCTGATATTATTGCAGGAACAGAATCTTGGTTGAGGTCGGACATACAGAACAGTGAAATATTTTGTGATGAATACTAAGTATTTAGACATGATAGAAGTGATGGTTTTGGAGGTGTCTTTCTAGCCTGCAATAAAATTTACTCATGGAAAGAAATTGATACTAGTAAGTACCCTTGTGAACTCATAGCTTCTGAACTGGAATTATCTCGAAGTGAGTCTTTAATAATAGTATCAGTGTATAGAGCACCTAACACGGATTTAAGATACCTAGAAATAATGTGTCAATGCTTAAATGACTTAGCTGATAAAAATCCCAATGCTGTGATATGGTTTGCTGGAGATGTGAATCTTCCAAACTTCAACTGGTCAAATTGTTCAATCTCGGGGAACAACTATCCTTGTTCTTACTGTAATATCATACTTGACATGTTTTGTGATGCTGGTTTGACTCAGTTGGTTGATTTCCCTACAAGAAATAAGAACACCCTTGACATTTTTGCCACGAACCGACCAAATTTAGTTAACAAATGTATACCTTTGCCAGGAATAAGTGACCATGACATAGTTTATATTGAATCATCTGTGAAGGCTGTCTATACGTCTCCAGTTAAAAGGAAACAATTGTTGTGGTCAAAAGTCAACATGAATGATCTGAAAGATTTGATTAATAACTTTACTAGGACATTTCTAAGCAAGTATTCACCAGGTTCATCAATAGAACAGATGTGGGAAGAGTTTAAAGCTATTTGTTTGAAATGTGTCAACTTAATACCATCCGGGTTAATGACTAATAGATATAACAAGCCCTGGATAGCAGCAAACACCAAACAATATATTAGAAAGAAGAAGCGATTGTATAACCGTGCTCGCATGTCTGGCTCAACCAAAGACTGAAATGCTTACCATACAGCTGAAAGGGCAGCCCAACGTGCATGTCGAATAGCACATAATAATTATTTAACAAACTTGATAAATCCACAATCAAATTGTCCAAATAAAAAACTATTTTCATATATCAAAAGTCAGCGAAAAGACTGTAATGGAATTCCTACCTTGGAAGTAAGCAGTGAAGCTGTTACTAATAATTTGGCAAAGGCTGAAGAGTTAAACAAGTATTTTAGTTCTGTCTTTACCAGAGAAGACAACAATTTCCCAACTATTGCTGATGCCAAATTTTCCTCTGAATTAAGAAGCCTTAACATTTCTGTCGAAGGAGTTGAGCAACTCCTTTCTAACATAGAACCGCACAAATCTAGTGGACCAGACCAGATCTCTGGTAGACTCTTAAAGCTAATGTCAAATGAAATTGCCCCATCACTTTCTCTAATTTCCAAGCTTCCATTGAACAGTGTGTCCTTCCACAAGACTGGAAAAATGCCCCCATGGTGCCAATCTTTAAGAAGGCAAGTCATGCTTACCCCTCTAACTACAGACCAATTTCCTTAACATACATTGTTTGTAAGATACTCGAACATATAATTTCCACCAGTTTTTATCAAAATCTAGAAGAAAATCATATTATATGCAGACAGCAATATGGCTTCCATAAGCGGCGCTCATGCGAAACCCAACTGATATCAACCATACACAACTTTGCAACTACTTTGAATAATGGTGGAGAGGTACATGCGATTCTGCTGGACTTGTCATAGGCTTTTGACACTGTTCCTCACAATAAGTTATCTCATAAACTGTCCTCATATGGTATACGTGGCCAATTGTTAAATTGGATCAATGCCTCTTTAACTGATAGAAAGCAGCAAGTTGTACTAAATGGAGAAACCAGTCAACCACAATCAGTAATATCAGGAGTGCCACAGGGTTCTGTCCTGGGACAGCTACTCTTTTTGTGTTACATTAATGATATCCCAACAGTACTTAAATCTAAAGTCAAGTTATATGCTGATGATGCTTAAATATTAATTCAGAGTATGACATTACTATTTTACAACAAGTCTAAATTCATTATCTCAGTGGGCCAAGAAATGGCAAATGAACTTTAATCCAAGTAAATGCGAGTGTTTAAGAATATCAAACAAGTCTAACTTACCTAACCTTACATATCACATATACTATACTAATATCTAACAAGTTGAACATGCTAATTACCTCGGAGTCACCATAAACCAAAAACTGAACTGGCATGAACACATCAACAATGTTGTCAAGAAGGGAAATTCTGTGCTTGTTTTTTTGCGACGAAACTTAAACTGTCCAATCGCCGTAAAATCATCATGCTATCAAACTTGTATACGACCAGTTTTAGAGTATGCATCAGTGGTATGGTTAGACATAGACAGACTAGAAATGGTGCAAAGACGATCAGCAAGATTTGTTTTAAATAAGAAAGACAGATACGCTAGTGTGACTTAAATGATGGAATCTTTGGGATGGCCTAGTTTGCAAAGCAGAACAAATGCAAAGCTGATATTGTTTTACAAAATAATTAACGATATTGTTGATGTTGATATTGATGACAATATACTAGTACCAGTAACATGTCACTATACACGTGGTCACCTCATGCAGCCGTACACAAGAGTGGACGCATACAAATATTCATATATGCCATCATCGATTAAACTTTGGAATACCTTGCCAGGAGATGTTATCAATCAAAACTCAGTGGAAAATTTTCAAGCCAACTTGCACACACATTAGGGATGCGGCGATTACGCCGGCATAATTTCGGGCACAATAGTTGATGTGTACAAATACTCCTTCCTCCCTCGAACAATTATTCAATGGAACTCCCTTCAAATTCCTAACATCGACACAATAGATCTTGAAACATTTAAGAACGCTGTAAGTAATATAATATAATGTGTGATTGTAATGCTCATTAGCGTGTTGCCCCTAGTGGGCTTAGCTAATTAACAATAATAATAATAATAATAATAATAGGTATGCGTGGGAATCAGGAATTATGCTAGCATATTGAGGTGATTATAAAGCTTTAACAGTAGGAAAATCTGCAGATTGCACAATTCCGTTAAAAAAGATCGAGATACTCTAATAGAGCAGTCAGAAACTTTAATAGAGCAGTGATCGAATATTATTTATTCTAATAAAGCAGTCACATTGAAATGAAATACTCTAATACAGCAACCAGCTGAAGAATTCAAGACTACTTGAAGCTTAAACATCAATGAAAATGGCCTGATATAGCAATAAACTGACATTATTAGCCAATCATGGTGGCAAAATTTTGGGAATAATGGGAAATTCTCAAAAGCATAATAGGTGATTTTTTGAGCACTGCTCAAGAGCATAATGCTCAATTTTTGGAGCATAATAGCCTCATGCCTACATGCACACACTTGTAATTAACTGACTACAAATGTTAATATACATTCACACACAATCATAACTGTGATTCAGATATGTACGATTATACTCTGCTTATGGAGGTATGTACATTAAATCTATATTATTATTATTATTATTATTATTACTGGCCATATTAAAGCAACCAATAGTGTTATTACTGTCACTGAATCACTTTCTCAACCCAAGCCTCAGAATTCTGCAGTGGTTCAATGTGCACAATTACGTCTAGCCTTAGCAGATGCTGAATTTCGACAGATGTCCCAGGCATATGCATCTCACATAGGAGATATCACAGCTGTTACTGGTGCGCTAAGCCCTCTATTCTATGCCACTGTGAGTATTGAGGGAATACCAGTTCGTGGACTGGTAGATTCAGGCTCTTCAGCTACAATAATATCATACAATGCAGTGGCGGATCCAGGGGGGTTTCATTGGTTTCCACGGAAACCCCCTTTGAAAAATGATTGCGTAACAATTAAATGTTTTAATTATCGCGGCGTGCGTCTCGATCGAGATACTGTAATTAGAGCAGTCACAGTAGCTACTAAAGTAGTGTGTAGGAAGTTTTTAATATATTTTATGTACTATTACTAGGCTGTGACCTTTTTTTTTTTTTTTTTTTTTTTTTTGGTCTCACCTTACCAAACCAGACGATGTAGTGCAAACGTTTGCGTATCTCATGTCAATATATATCTCCACCTTCTAAACTGGAAACCCCCTTTATAAATTCCTAGATCCGCCACTGCAATGTCTTTAGGAAGATTGGTCAAACTGCCAAAATCCCAGCTAGTGAACTACAACAACCAGTTGTGATCTTAAGAGACTATAGTCAGTGAACTATTCCAGTGGGTGCATCTCTCAAATTAACTGTGTCATTCCAAGGTCAGTCAATCACAGTGCCTGTGTATATTCGACCAGTAGACATTTCTCAGTGTGAATTGTGTCTCGCTTTCTATCCATTTCCAGCGCTTCTGCAGCCACAACATTCATCAATTATAGACTAAAACTATGGCAAAAGATGTCCTTGAACGTTTGATAACAGCGGTTGTCAATTATTATTTCATCCACAGTTTCCACGCCTCGCTCTAAGCTATACATCAAGGGAGGCAGCAAAATCGTCCAAATTTGATTTCACCTCTCACGGTCCACAGCAGCTTCAAATCTTCACTAGATCACCCTACATCACCATTATGCTGCAAAACATCCTTAAACAAACCGAAAAATTCGCAAACTCTTTCATTTTTGATTCGAGCTGCGTGGAGCTCCTGGTGAGCTGCTGGTATACTGCATATGAAATCGCAGAAATACTAACTACCACTACTACTACCAAACGTTTTTAACCATCTTTATCATCATTCTAAACAAAATTAAGTGA
Source organism: Dysidea avara (assembly GCF_963678975.1). Classification (NCBI taxonomy): domain Eukaryota; kingdom Metazoa; phylum Porifera; class Demospongiae; order Dictyoceratida; family Dysideidae; genus Dysidea; species Dysidea avara. Next base: position 38,508,922 of record NC_089273.1, read on the forward strand.
CCAGTGTAGCGTTAGAAGTACTGGATAACACTTTGGTACTATTGAGAGAATCCCTAGAAATGATCACGAAAATTTTGACGTTCTTCACCCAGATGTTGAGAAGTCTAAGATCCTAACATCATAGACAGACTATGCATCCAACCTTATCACATCACTATGAGGAAGACTTGGCTTTCTTATCTTGGCTGGTAGGGCAATTTCAATTCGAAAATTCGTGTTTTGCTTTATGCTTTTTGAGAGAAAGCAACCCTGGGCCGGGAACTCCACTGAATCATTTACTTATTACTGTGCGTACATTTCAACTACATTAACTCTAGATAATATCAGCTAGATTAGTTTTACGATATAAAGTACTACATGATTTATTAATTATACCAAACTGGTACATTCCATTTAAATCTGCTGTATTGCGGACCCAACACTCACACAACTTTAAACTAGTACCCTACCAACCAAGAATTGATGTATATAAATATTCCTTCTTCCCAAGGGCTGTACCAGAATGGAATAGATTAGATGATGAGATTATTAAGACTGACTGTGTTGAAGAATTTAAGCAAAAATTAGCCCCTTCTATGTATATAGTTAAGTAACTTATCGTTCTTCTCTCTCATTTTTATAGTTTATTATTGTAATTGTACATATGTATATAAATAAGTAACCTGTCGTAATTGTACATACTTATATAGTTAAGTAACTAATTGAAATTGTACAGATGTAATTGCGCATCAGCATTATACCCCTGGAGGGTTCTGCTGATTAACAATAAATAAATACCTAGGTAAGCAGCAAGTTCTATCCTGTTCTTTCTGCGGAGCACGGAATTTTAAAAATATTTTTTGCATCTCACGAAATACTAAATCGATAATTCTGTGACAACAATCTTGCCTCCGGTTTTAATGGTGAATCTAGCAATGGGATACTACAATGAACATCCCACAATGGTAGGGGGCCGATTTGTGAAAGTTGATTTTTCGGATTAAGGACTGTAACAAAATATTTGGTCTGCGTGCATAAACGGTCCGGCTGGACTGCATATGTTTGACATAAATGGTCCGGCCGGACCTGCTATGACAGCAAAAATGGTCCTACCAGAGCAAAACTGGTCCGGGTTATAAATGTCAATGCTATTAAAGCTAAACCACTACTTGTTGTGATTAGCTATACTGAGTGACGAAATAATTACCTAACCGAGGCTACTAGACCTACAAACTTAACCAAAGTCAAAGTGCAATGATTGATCCACTTCAAGTTACTGGTGAGCACCACTCCTAAGTCATTTTTGTGGGTCTCATGACAATAGTAGAAATAAGATATCTAGTGTTGGAAGTAGATTTGAAGGGAACATATACACATTTAGTGAAGTTGAGTATCATATTAGAAAGGGAAGACTAATAATAAATGGAATTATTAATCAATTGATTATCTAATCTATAGAGTGTCAGCCAATTTTTATATGCTAGAAGAAGTGGATCCAGACTTATGGAAAAGGGGTCAAAATGAACAGAAGCACTGCATTGTCCGGTAAGATGAGATCAAAAAAGATGTCACAGCCAGTTGATAATAGCTGCCCACCTCACCAACTACGTATTTATCGCTGATGAAGTACATAAAAATCCTTACATAGCTCACTACACACTACTGTGACTGCTTTATTAGAGTGATTGTTCTATTAGAGTATTTCGATCTTAGTACTTGCACTAAAATTTATGGAGGGGGTCAAGAGCCCCTGTATCCGCCCCGTATACCGACATGCATTTTCAGGAACTACGTTGTGAGCAAGGGTTTAATATATACGTTATAGCATCAATCATATGTGATCTAATTTTAGAAAACCGTCAATATCCGCACAATTTTCAAAATGTATTTTATTTATTCTTTGTTTTCTACAGGGACAGGGGAATGGACTAGCAAAGTTTCAGCTTCCTAAGCTAAGCAGCGTTGGAAATACAGCACTAGACAGCCGGACGAACAAGTAATTAAATTTTTTATATGTACAGAAGCTATCGAGTTAAGTATCTACAGGCACTTACATAAACCATCATAACTTACTGATACAACGACGTACGGAATTGAATCTTGGCTCATTGTATTCGCCATCAATTTGTGCATCTACCAAGGTATAGTTTTCCCCCAGGCATACTTCTTTGTTCGAGAGGGAAGGTAAATTCACTGAAAAACGATCGTCGGTAAATTCTTTCGTCATCGCAACGTAAACTAACGTCTGTAACTTTGGAATCTTTTTGTGTATGGAGATGAAACAAAGATTTTTGTACTCCCTATGGACAGGTGAACAAGATGATGCCCAGGATGTATCCATTGGCGGCTTAATTCGCCCACTAGCGAGGCGATAATAACTTGGGAAATTTTTTTCTGGAGCTTGCGTTTTATACCCATACTTTTTAAATACGTTTATTACAAAACTGTTGTTGTGCGTATATCGACGGTTTTCCAAAATTCTGTCACATATTGCTTCAGATATCTTAACTTAGCTGCAAAATTCATGCCAGCATAATTATCGGGTCCATGCATGACAAACTGGGGCGAACCGTTTATGTTCAGATCGGACCATTTATGCACTGGCATGGGTGTTCCGGGGGGACCAAGTATGTAAGCACAAGCGGTCCGGCCGAACCTATTATGACAGCATAAATGGTCCGCCAGGACCTTATTTGCCCGGACCATTGGTGCGTTGACAGGACCCTACTATATGTGTTGATTGTTGCAAAGCATGTGTATATGTGTGCATGTACATGTTCATCACTGTTAAAACACGAAACCGAAGATGTGTAACGATTACGCGATTAAGATTCGTGAATAAAAATATCAATAATTTTCAGGCCTACTAGACAAACTGCTTAGATTAGTTAGCTGAAAATGAGTATGTAGCTGGAATAGTCATCGTAGAAATTCCTAGCAGTAGTACAGAACAATAGGTTTACAAACCACTGAGTTATGATTCCAAAGCCAACTCCGTGTAGCAAATACGAGATCGAGGTACTCTAATTGAACAGTCACCCTAATAGAGCATTCAGCTAGTTCATGTCATGGACAATGAGTAACTCTTAAATAACTATTGTATATTGCCGTGTATTTAATTGTGTATATTAATGTATTGTGGGTTGTACTTTGCTCACGTGTACCAATTTGCTTGATTATAGTGTGAACACGTGTTGGTGTCCGTTTGCTTCGGTCTCGTTTCAGTCAACGTTACAGTATCCCCTCGCACCTGTAGCGTTTAAGATTGATGCTGTAACCAGGATTGTTCTCTCGACAGGTAAACCCACTATACTCGTCATTTGGTGCTGTGACTGAAACCGATCAACTAGACGAACTTTCAGATGGAAGAAGCAAAGCGTCTTCGTGTGAAACGGCGCACCCTCAAAGGAAAGGCTTGCCATAGTAAGAAGTGCTGGTCTGTGTTTCAATTGCTTAGCCCGCCATAAGGTGTCCCACTGCACATCAAAGTTTAGCTGTAAACACTGTAACAAGAAGCACCACACAAGTCTTTGTCATGCGCTTGGCACAAGTGCAGAGTCAACACGGTCAGCTTCTGAGGTTGCCACAAATCAGGTTGACACTAGTGCGACTACCCAACAGACAGACACCACAGTACCTACCAGCTCATTTACCACTGTAACAGCTCCACCTCCATCCGCACTATACACCAGTGTCTGCCTTTTAAAGACTGCCATTGCGGACATTTCAGCTGAGTCAACAACAGTAGAAGGGCACATTCTTTTGGACGAAGGTGCTCAGCGTTCCTTTATCACGCAAGAACTGGTAGACACTTTGCAATTACAACCAACTAGACATGAGCTTATTACAGTTTCTTCCTTCGGTGCACAAGTGTCCACTCCCAAGAAGTTTGCCGTAGCGACAATCTGTATTCATACATTGAATGGTGGCCGAATTCCAGTTTCTGTCCTTGTTGTGCCTAAACTAGCTGCCCCTATTCGAAACTCTGTTCGCACTTGCCTGCATCAACTTCCGTACCTCAAGGGATTGTATTTAGCCCATCCTATTACCAGTGATGATAACTTTCATGTCTCAGTTCTTGTCGGAGCCGATCACTACTGGCAGTTCATCCAGGATCACATAGTACGTGGTAACGGACCAACGGCTGTTCAGTCACGATTGGGCTATCTACTCTCAGGTCCACTGCCAGTACCCCAGGTGGTTGAGACTTCTAACTTCCACATCTCTATGCTCTCATGCATTACGGAAGAGGCAGAACACACAAAAAAAAAAATTGCGGTTCGCGTGTGGATGATTCCTTTTCGCTCCGTACGTCCTCTTCATTTGGGGCTTGTTTTAGACTTCAAGTGTCTGCTATTGCTCCCACTGGATATTTACAAGGTCTCCCGCGTAGTGAGTACGCATTTCCTGAAGTGGAGTATCCTGAAGCAACCCCTGAAGCGACCCAGTTGTGGTACCGTGGCTGTGCTTCTTCCTTAATGGTACACTTAACAGGCCAGTCGGTTTTATCCATTTAATTGCAGTCAACTTTGACGCATTTTCCTTTTTTCATTGGCAGGTGGGCTTTAATTAGAGTTTTCTAGTCCTAATACACTGAAATGGCTGATAATGCTGGAAGCAAGAAGAGAAAAGCTGGACTTGATGATTCACCAGATAAGTGCCACTATGTGTTAAATAAGCAATTAGATGTATGTGGGAAATGTAATAAGAAATGTGAGGAAGATGATGATGCCATACAATGTGATTTATGTCGTATGTGGGTACATACTAATTGTGATAATGTTTCTCAAGAACAGTACAAAGCAATTAACACCCTATCTGAAATCAACAACTGTGTGTACTACTGCAATATTAATGATTGTCTAACTCGTCTCAAAAGTATCATTAATGATTGGATGATCCACCAGGCTGGGCTACCCCAACCAGATCTAACTGTCTCAACCTTATCAGCAGATCTTGAGCAACTGGCTTCAGCACACTGCAAAATCGAAAAGGCTGTGTCCGATTTGTCTAATAAAATAGAAACCTTACAGTTGCAGGAGACAAAGCTGGTTGACCAAATCCAAACAACGTCAAATGCCCTTGATAGACATACAGCCAATCCTACTCAACAAGTGTCTGATCGCAAATCCAATGTTGTTTTGTATGGTATCGATGAATGCTCTTCAAGAACATCTAGACACGAAAGACAACAGAATGATGTTAAAGCCGTTTTAGAAATCCTTAGTAGTATAAAGGTTCAGATAAACCCTGATCACATAATCGACTGTTTTCGTCTTGGGAAATTCAAACAGAATCAATCTAGGCCACGGCCCATCTTAATTAAACTCTAACGTACCATGGACGTAAATACAATTTTAGCAAACAAAAGTTCCTTACCTTCCCCATTGATTATCAAACCTGATATGTCACCACAAGAAAGAGCAATAGAGTCAGTTTTACTAAAGGAAAGGTGGTCCCTAATCAAGGCTGGTCATAACCGTAAACAAATCAAACTTAGCAACAATCGTATTTTTGTCAACAACCAACTTCATGGAGAGGTTATTAATGCAGTTTTTAAATACTCTTCATCTACAGCTTCGAATTCGTCAGCTCAACCAATGGACATAACACACACGAAACAACCGCGCTCACAGGAGCAGTCTTCCTGATGACTGCTCAGCTACAAGTAGTTACAATGCTTCAAATTTTCAAAATCACAATCATACTAAACTAAAAATCTTGAGTCTAAATTGTTGTAGTTTACGCAGTTCCGGAAAAAGAGCTCATTTCCAAGCCTTAATTGATGAACACAACCCTCATATTATTTGTGGCTGTGAATCACATCTTGATAGTTCTTATTACAACGCTGAAATTTTTCCTCCTACATATACTGTATTAAGAAAGGATCGAGTAGAGGGTGCTGGAGGTGTATTCTTATGCATTAAGGAAGGCCTAGATGTATCTGAAGAACCTGAATTGGATGTAAATGCTGAAACCATTTGGGCAAAAGTGACTCCTTCTAAAAGGGCCCCCATTTATGTTTGCTCATTTTATCGTCCACCAGACCTGTCCATTGACCCCATACTGCAATTGGGATTATCTTTGAACACTCTTACACGTAGGTTTACTGAACTACCTAATATAATAGTAATGGGTGATTTCAACCTTCCAGGTATTAATTGGTTAGATGGAAGTGGTCAGGTTATCTCTAATCCTAGCTATGGAGTAGAACTAAATAATATATTTCTTGATCAAATTAATGATATTGGCCTTAATCAATTTGTCAATACTCCGACTAGAAACAACAACATACTTGATCTTGTACTTTCTACCTCATCTACCATTTTGGACTTAACTACTGCACCAGGAATGTCGGATCATGAGGCCGTTGTCTTCCATCATAATATAGATAACACAAATACTAATACTAAATCTGAACACAAAGTTGCTTTATACCACCGAGCTAATCTTGAGAATATTAAAAGAGACCTACTTGAATTTCAAACTTATTTTCTTGGGAATGATCCTTACTGTAAAACTGTCAAACAAAACTGGACTGATCTAAAAGGTGTAATCAATGACAGTGTTGCAAAGCACGTGCCATACAAAACTATACGTTCCAACTCCAAATTACCATGGATAAACAGAGAAATAAAGAGGGATATGAAGAGACGCAAACAATTATACAACATAGCTAAAAGAACCAAATCTAGTAATGACTGGAATGCCTATCGCAAGATTAAAAACTCTATAAATAGCAAGATTAAAGTAGCACACAATAATTATTTTAATAGAATGTTTGACAACTCATTTAATGGAAATCGTAGACAATTTTGGAAGTATATTAGAGCAAAACGTAAGGACTACCATAATATCTCCACCCTAATTGTAGATGGTGAATCTATCTCAGATACAAAGAGTAAAGCCAATGCATTAAACAACTATTTTGAGTCAGTCTTCACTAAAGAAAACTTATCTAATATCCCTTCCATGAATGGTTGCAACAACCCTGTGAATGCTCTGCCTACTATGCCAAGTATTACATTTTCAGTGGCTGGTATCCACCATCAATTATCCCTATTAGATACCAACAAAGCCAGTGGGCCAGACAACATTCATCCATATGTCTTGAAGAATTGTGCAAACAAAATATCTCCTATACTGCAAGTTATATTCACTCAATCACTAGACACAGGTATACTACCTTCCGATTGGCTCATGGCCAATGTATGTCCTGTTTTCAAGAAAGGAAACCGTACTAGTACCGCAAACTACCGACCAATATCATTGACTTCTGTATGCTCCAAAACTATGGAACATATTATATATCATTCCATAATGAATCATTTAAACTCTAATAGCATTCTCATTGATACCCAGCACGGCTTCAGATCCCAGCACTCTTGTGTTACCCAACTTATTTCACTGATAGAAGACTTGTCACATGCTCTAGACCAACAGAAACAAACCGATGTCATTCTCCTTGACTTTGCTAAAGCGTTTGATAGTGTCCCACATCAAAGACTATTAGTTAAATTAAGACACTATGGTATCAACGATCACATCTGTCAGTGGGTCAATACTTGGCTGACCAGAAGGTCACAGCAAGTAGCTTTGGACGGTACTTTTTCTGACTCGATAGCTGTTCACTCAGGAGTCCCTCAAGGGACGGTCCTCGGCCCTTTGATGTTTCTTCTATACATTAATGATATAACAGAACATGTAAATTCGCCACTACGGTTATTTGCTGATGACTGTTTACTTTACAGAATTATCACCACCAAGGAGGATGCCATTCAACTTCAGCATGATCTTGATCAATTACACGAATGGGCAACTAAGTGGCAATTAAGATTCAATGTAACCAAATGTACTATTATGCGGTTTACCAGATCATTATCACCAATCATTTTCAACTACAAGCTAAACAATCACAACTTGGATACATCAAACCAACACTCCTACCTTGGTGTTATATTGGACAACAAACTATCATGGTCTCCACATATTAGTAATATAGCTGCTAAGGCCAATAGAACATTAAACTTTTTGAAACGCAATCTGAGTTGCTGCTCGTCTAACATCAAAGCAACAGCCTACCTTACGATAGTACGACCGTCAATGGAATACGCTGCAGTCATCTGGGACCCATACCACCATAACAATATTCAACAGCTAGAGAAAGTACAGCGTAGGGCAGCTAGATGGGTCCTAAATGATTTCAATCGAATCAGCTCAGTCACAGCTATGTTACAGCATCTTTCTTGGCCAAGCCTTCAGCTGAAACGTAAAATATCCAGATTACAAGCACTTTTTAAAATTATACATCAAGATTATTTACTGTCAATTCCTCCTCATTTTATTTCAATGACAAGATCCACCTGACTATATCACCCACATCGTTTTATTCTACCAAACTCATCCACCTATTCATACCAACAGAGCTTTTTCTCCAGATCAATTAAGGATTGGAACAACTTACCATCTTCCATCATTGAGAGCAACAATATTGACTCTTTTTCAGCGGAACTGCAAACATTGTATAGAACTCAATAACTGTAATCTTTGTAACTACGTAGCTAAATTCATTTTATGATTGCTTTTCTTTTCCTGAGCATATCAGCTGCGCTGTCTGCTCAGTAACAATAATAATAATAATAATAATAATAATAACACCCTTTGGCAAGTAGAGTCACTTGGTACTACATCTCCAAAGCAGAACCCAGAATCTGACTTTCTTAAGGAGTATATGATGACAAAGATATCAGTGCAACCAGATGGGGCTTATAGCCTCAAGTTCCCGTGGAAGAATTCTCATCCTCCACTACCATCAAACTATGGCGTTTGTGCTAGGAGAACTCGATCTATGGCTTATCGGTTGGCAAGAATACCACAACTATTAACAACATACAATGCCATCATTCAAGAACAGGAGGCAAAGGGATTTATTGAGAGGGTGAATCATGACTGTGTACGAACAGCGGTACACTACATACCACATCACCCTGTTAGGAAGGAGTCCTCTACCACTCCTATACGTATAGTGTTTGACTGTAGCTGCAGACAATCATCCAACTCTGCCAGCCTGAACGATTGCCTTCATGCCGGTCCTCCATTCCTCAATGACCTTTGTGGCATTCTCATTCGCTTCCGACAGCACAACTTTGGCTTCTCCTCCGATATAGAGAAGGCATTTCTGCATGTTCATCTAGATGTAGAGGACAGAGACTTCACCCGATTTCTGTGGCTGTCTGACCCATCCGATGCTAACAGCCCCTTTGTTACTTTCAGATTTAAGGTGGTGTTGTTTGGAGCCACATGTTCACCGTTTATGTTAAGTGCCACCCTTACCTATCATTTGACACAGCATAACTCTGAGGTATCCCAAGACCTTCTGTGTAATCTCTATGTAGACAATGTGGTTTCTGGCTGCCAAACGGAGTCATTGTGTATGGATTACTTTACAGCCTCAAGATCAGTACTGGGCAATGCCAACTTTAATCTACGCTCCTGGGCCTCCAACAGTACCCTACTTAGATCCACAGCTGCCGAACACAATGTTGCTGAGAGTGCCAATCCAGTCAAGGTACTTGGCCTGTGGTGGGATACACAGTCAGATTTAATTTATTCATCTCCCAAACCAGACGTTCCCTATGTCACTACTGCCACCACCAAGAGAGAGATTCTGAAGTGGGCCTCTACCATTTTTGATCCGTTAGGGCTCATTTCTCCAGTGACCGTATCAACCAAGTTGTTTCTACAGAAATTGTGGCAGCAGCAACTGGATTGGGATGTCCCATTAAGTGAAGAGCTCTGTGAGACATGGAACAGGATCTCCAATGATGTAATTCGAGCTACAGAAATACCATTCCCACGACAATGTACATCTCTATCACTTATGTCAGAGACTACACTACATGTTTTTGCAGATGCCAGTCCTCAGGCATATGGAGCAGTTGTCTACATGGTGCAGGGTACACATGCTGCTATTGTAATGTCAAAATCCAGAGCTGCGCCACTTAAGCCTCACACTCTACCTAGATTAGAGCTAATGACAGCTGTTGTTGCTTCACGACTGTGTTCATTTGCTATAACTTCACTCAACACAACTGCAACAGTTTGTCTCTGGTTAGATAGCCAGATAGTCCTGTCGTGGATTTTCAGTGACAAGAAGTTGAAACCGTTCGTCAGTAATCGAGTGGCTGAGATACGATCTGTTTCGATCAGTTGGAGATACTGCCCTTCAGCTGACAATCCCGCTGATCTACTGACCAGAGTCATAACATTTGACCAACTGATCACCTCACAGAAGTGGAATCATGGTCCAGAATGGCTGATTTTGCCATCGCAGTGGCCTACCTGGGAACGTCTTGAAGTTCTCCATATTCAAGCAGTAACAGATGAATTAGAGGAAGAATGCGAAACTTCTACTCCGGGTACTGCTCCAGCTGTCCAACTTGGTATCCACAAGATCATCGATCTCACCAAGTTCAGTAACCTTAACAAGTTAATAGCAGTCACTGCCTATGTCCGTCGATTTATCTACAACTCTAGTCATCAAGGTACATCAAGGGTAGAAGGCCCCTTAACAGTTTCAGAACTGACACAGAGTAACCTACAATGGATACGACAAGCTCAGACTGAGATGTTTGCAGATGAAGTAGCAAACTTGAAGGTGAAGAGTCGCCGTCTACCACTGGTGAGACAGTTGCGCTTGTTCCTGGACAGTGATGGTCTCCTACGATGTGGTGGGCGCATTCACAATGCCCCTGTCTCAGAACTAATGAAGTTCCCATACCTCCTTCCCTCTCGTCACAACTTTACCATCCTTGTCATCAGGAATGCTCATGTTTCCCACTTACACAGCGGAGTCAATGCAACTCTCACAACACTACGGCAACAATATTGGATCCCATCAGCTCGTCAACGGATTAAGACTGTCATCAGAAAGTGTGTTATATGTAAGAAGACATCTGGAAGACCTTATGCCATGCCAGACCCTCCTCCACTCCTCAAGTCAAGAGTCAACCAATTGGACCCTTTTAGTGTGACAGGAGTCGATTTCACTGGCGCATTGTATATTCGAGCTCCAGAGGGAGAGCAAAAAGTATATATCTGTTTATTCACATGCGCTGTCTCCCGTGCGGTCCACCTGGAGATAGTCATAGATCTAACTGTAGATAGTTTTCTCCAGGCTTTCCGAAGATTATTTATTTATTTATTTATTTATTTATTGATTAGCAAACACCCAACAGGGTTTTTACGCTAATGTACAAGGTACGTACACATAAGTGCCTAGTTTAAGTTACAATAACATAAGTGCCTATAATTTAGGTTACAATAATGATTAGTACTAAGTTACAATAAGTGCTAAGTTACAATAGGTGCTAGGTTACAACTAGTGCTAAATTACAGTAAGTGGTAAGTTACAATAAGTGCTAGAATTACAATGAATACTAAATTACAGTGAGGGCTAAGTTACAATAAATACAATAAGTGCTAAGTTACAGTTACAAAGTAGGAGTAGTTGATTGTTTAAATGTTTCAAGATCAATGGTAGATAGATTAGGGATACATAGCAGGGGCGGATCCAGGAGCTGGCAAGGGGAGGGGCACAAACAGGCTGAGTTGTAGCTAGGTGGTTGGGGAACTTCTCGTTAGTTGCTGCATTTTTGAAGCAGCAAATAATCACCACTTAGTAGTGTATCACTGTTGATTTTTGACATTTTGGCTTTTGCAGATGGTTGTGGAGTCTTAAAAGTTGTGTAAAAGGCTATGAATCTCTTAAACAACAGCAACACGATAATTATTTTTAGAGGCGCTTAGTACGCACAAAGGTGTTGGGGCAATTTCACAGTTAGTTTGACTTTGGTTTGCTTTGATTTCCGGTGAATTTGTAATAAATACTACTAAAATTTGCACATCGTTTTCATGAGTTAATTGATCTAGCCCTGACATAAAGTTTAGTTATTTTAATCAGAAGTATAGTTCCTCCAAAAGGTGAGGAGGAGGGGGAGGGGGGCATTTGCCCCAAATGCCCCATCCTGGATCCGCCATTGCATAGATCGTTCCAATGGGGAATAGTTCTGGGTAGGAATGAATAGAGATACGTGTTTACTGAAGACTGTATATGATTAAATTTCTGATCATGATGGGCTCTGGTAGCAGTTTGATTTAATGATGGCAGACAGCGATTTGGGACTAATAATAAATGATTAACTATCTTGTACAATAGGATGAGGCGTGCTTGCTTTCTGCGTTCTTGTAAAGATGGCCAATTTAGTTCATTTAACATGTCTGTGATACTGTCACGGTGGTGTCTGTTCCAAGGCTTATTTAAGACGAAACGAGCATTTGCAGGAAGAAGATCTGTACCCCAGCTCCTAATGTCTGACAATGGTTCCACATTTTTAGCGGCGGCGGAAGAACTAAAGACACTCTTTGCCTCTGCAGAACTAACAGAAGCTCTTGCCCGCAAAGGTACCCAATGGACTTTCATACCCAAGCGCGCCCCTTGGTTTGGGGGTTTTTGGGAGCGCCTAATTGGACTAACCAAGACCACATTGAAGAAGACATTGGGAAGGACACATGTAACTCTGGAGGGTCTTCAGACTATTATTGTAGAAGTTGAGACACTTCTCAATGACAGGCCTCTAACATATACATCTTCAGACGTCAAGGATCCCGAACCGATCTAACCATCAAATCTACTTCATGGAAGAAAGATTGTTACCCTACCGCACTTGAGAGTTCAAGACGATGAGATTCTTGACCCCACTTTCGGAGAAAGCTCTGAGCTGAGACGCCGAGCTAAGAGGCAAGACCTTGTGATCGGACATTTCTGGACCCGCTGGAAAAATGAATATTTAACAGCCCTAAGAGAAACCCATAGAATGACTGGAACCAATGACCAACAGGTGAAGGTGGGAGATGTTGTCCTAGTTCATGATGACACAACACGAATCAATTGGAAATTTGCTGTTATTGAGTCAGTCAACAAGGGAGCAGATGGCATGATCCGCTCAGCCAACATCCGGACCGCTAATGGAAAGACAAATCGTCCCATTGCCCGAATCTATCCTCTGGAAGTAACAGCAACTGATTCAGAAGTAGCAACCCAGTCATCTGCCACCTCAGTACCTGAGACAAGAGACACACCGCCCTCTAAAAGACCAATGCGAGAGGCAGCCAAGAGAGGACAAAGTCTAATGAAAGAGTGGATCACATCCCTACGTGCCCCCCCGGAGGATGTCATGGACAATGACTAGCTCTTAAATAACTATTGTATATTGCCGTGTATTTAATTGTGTATAATTATTAATGTGTTGTGGGTTGTACTTTGCTCACGTGTACCAATTTGCTTGATTATAGTGTGAACACGTGTTGGTGTCCGTTTGCTTCGGTCTCGTTTCAGCCAACGTTACAGTATCCCCCTCGCACCAATAGCGTTTAAGATTGATGCTGTAACCAGGATTGTTCTCTCGACAGGTAAACCCACTATACTCGTCAGTCCATGACTTACTCCATTATAGATTTCTATTGCATTGCAAGTTATTCTGTAGGGAATTCAGCAGCAACCAGTTAATATTGTAGACAGCTTAGCTAAAAGAAAGTCACCCTGTAGAGAGTTCAACTACAAATATATCGCTGTATAATTACAACAAGTCACACTGAAGAGAGATCAGCTACAAATATATCGCTGTAGAGATTCAGAATATTACAAGTCACACTGAAGAGAGTTCAGCTATCAACAAGGCATGCTCCCTGTAGAGAGTTCAGCTACAAACAATTCACTCTGTAAAAAAATTGCTACAAATAAGTCTTCATGCAGAGAGTTTAACGGCCAAAACCCATCATGCAAAGAGTTCAGCATTACTAACAAGTTACTCTGTAGAGTAGTCAGCTAGAAACAAAGGAGAGCTCTGCTAGAAAACGTCACCTTGTAGAGAGTTCAGCTACAAACATAATTACACTGTAGAGAGATCAGATAGAAGAAACCACCTTGTAGAGGGTTCAGCTGTGAAGTGATCACCATATAGAGAGTTCAGCTACAAACATAATTACACTGTAGAGAGATCAGATAGAAGAAACCACCTTGTAGAGGGTTCAGCTGTGAAGTGATCACCATATAGAGAGTTCAGCTACAAAGAAACCATCTTGTTGAGAGATCAGTAAGAAACAAGTCACCTGTAGAGAGATCAGCAACAAAAAACCACCCTGTAGAGAGTTCAGTTACAAACAAGTCACCCTGCAGAAAGTTTGGTTACAAAATTTCACCCTGTAGCAGAGGCGTAGCTAAGGGGGGGCAAGGGGGGGAATTTGCCCCCCCCATCACTAAATGATTTTTTTAAAACCTTCGTCACAAGTTTACTAGTATTAAACTGACACGCAAATGACTGTAAATTATGTACACTACTACGCGGTATCACCACTGCAGCGGTTGCTAGTGAATGCGCACACACAACATTCAACTCGCTCGTGAATTCATCAAACGAAAATATTAGAGACATACTTCTATATTTAGCCTAGTCTCGTGCCCAGCCGGGCTCGAATTAGCGAGAGTGTTTGCGCATTAGCGCGAGCCTGGCTGGGCACGAGACTATATTTAGCCTAGATTACTCGCGTGATAGAACATTTTTTGAATCTAAAAAGAGTGACCCGCTTCTCCGCAGCAAGAGTCACAACTCACAAGTGACAAAGGAGACCAGATGATGCTACGAACCTGCTGCCTACGAGGTGATAAAGTGTTAGCTAAATAAATGTACCAAGTTTATTTTATCGAATCGATCACTCAGACACTGGACCTTTGTACGTACGGCAGTGCAGTCTGTTTTTACTTTGTCAGTCAGTCAGGTGGATCAGTCAAGCTTACAAGTTCTGCTAGCAAGACAGGTGGGATTTCGTGCAATACATGGCATTTGAATTTCGCCGAGTGAAGTGAGTGAATACGTCATCCTGTCAGCAGTGTGCTAGGACTGCAGCACAGGCTGTGGCTAACGTAAAATAACTTGTATTTGCACTAAAGTATTAGCTCTACCGGACTGGATGAATTTGTTGGAGTACAGTTGTGGCACGTGCGATGATGCTCGACGAATATAGCTACCTCGATTGGAAGCATTCAGTACTGATATAGTTACGTAACTAGTTATTTAAGCTGTAATAATACAACACCGTATGTTGGCTAGCCCCCCATTGGGTCATTAGACTTTTTTTTGCAATCATGAATGATTTTGAGTGTTTCGTGGGGTCATGCCTGCCTCTCCATCACCTTCTGGCTAGCTACGCCCCTGCCCTGTAGAGTATTCAGCTACAAACAAATCACCTTGTAGAGTGTACAACTAGACACAAGCCACCAAGTAGAGAGATCAGCTAGAAGAAATCACCTTGCAGAGAGTTCAGCTACAATGAAACCATCCTGTAGAGAGTTCAGCTACAACTCCATTACCCTGCATACACTTCGGCTACAAAGAAACCATCATGTAGAGAGTTCAGCCGCAAACAAATCACACTGTAGAGAATTCAGCTACAAACAAATCGCCCTGTAGAGAGATCAGCTAGAAGAAGTTACCTTGTAGAGAGTTCAGCTACAAAGAAACCATCATGTAGAGAGCACAGCTGCAAACAAATCACCCTGTAGAGAGTTCACCTGCAATAGATCACTGTGTAGAGAGTTCAACTAGAAGAAGTCACCATGTAGAAAGGTCAACTGCAAATAAATCACCATGTAGAGATATCAGCTACAAACAAGTCACCCTGTAGAGATATCAGCTAGATACAAGTTACCCTATAGGGATCAGCTACAAACAAATCACCCTGTAGAAATATGTGTTAAAAACAAATCACCAAGTAGAGTTTTTTTCCTGAGCATATTAGCTGTGCTGTCTGCTCAGTAACAATAATAATAATAATAATAATAATAGAGAGTTCAGCTAGAAACAAGTCACTCTGAAAAGAGTTCAGCTACAAACAATAAGAGTTTCAGTTACAGTTCAGTTATGTAACCTTATTACCTACAGTATGTGATTATCTTTCATTGTTAAATATAAAAATAATTTCAATCAGACAAAAAGCTGTACGCAAAATTTCTTCCTTTGTTCCACAACTCCTGCAGAAAAGAAAAAAGTTAGGAGTAAATACCAAAGCCAGTTAATGGCCGGCGTTGTGGCTTGTAATACACAAAGAAATGATATCTAAACCAAAACAGACAAGCTGTAAAAAAGAGTGCGGCCCCAAAAAGGCCAGGATGAAAAACATGTGAAATCCAAGGTGGTGGCCAAGAAAACGTTGTGATGGTAGGTCAATGGTAAAAGTTTTAATTATGACAATTCGAGTAAATTTGGTGCCGAATCCTAGTGGAGGAGGAAACACAAATTTACCTGAATTTTTGTAATTAAATTTTTGCCATTAACCTACCATCACAGCCATTTCTTGGCTGCCACCTTGGATTTCACATCTTCTTTCATCCTGGCCTTTTTGGGAGCCGAACTATTTTTTACAGCTTGGTTGCTTTGGTTTAGATCAAGACACACGGTAGTGTGTCGTGCGGCCCAAGAAGCCGGCGCGCCACACCCGTGAGTATATTGACAGGAAGAACGAAAACGTCATTTTCACACATTTGTATCTCGGTGATCACTTATCTGATTGGAACCAAATTTGCTAAACAGTTGCCCGCCAGCCAAGGGAGTCTACATTCCAAATTTGAAGGAAATCGCTCCAGCCATTTCCGAGATACGAGCTGCCAAAGTTTCGTTTTTTTTCTTCGTTTTTTTCTTCTTCTTCGTCTTTTCGCACACTTGCAAAAATTGCTATAACAAGCAAACGCGTACTCCGATCGCCTTGAAATGTGGCACACAGAAAGGGAGTCCAAAGGCGAATCCTAGCATCAAATTTGGTACAAATCCGATGAATGGTTCAGGAGTTATGACCAATTATTCGCGTAAAACAAGATCGATTTGTTGTCACGTCTACAGGGTAAACCGCTTCATGGAATGAGTTGAAAATTGCTATGTAGTAGATGGAGTAACCATCGTAGGAGTGCCTTTTGGTGGTTTCAAAGGAATCGAGATAAAGACCACGGAGATATGACACAAAACCCAACCTGTGTCACAATTACGCGATCAATTTTTATGAATTAAAAAAGTATTAGTTTTCACGCCTACTAGGCAAACCGCTTAGAGCAATGAGCTGAAAATCGGTGTATAGCTGGAATAATCTTCATAGAAAGTCCTTGCAGTAGTACAGAAGAATCGGATTACAAACCACTGAGTTATGATTCGAAAGCCAACTCTGTGTAGCAAATGCGAGATCGAGATACTCTAATAGAACAGTCACCCTAATAGAGCATTTGGCTAATTTATTTATTCCATTATAGAATTTTATTACATCACAAGTTATTCTGTAGGGAGTTCAGCTGCAAACAGTTAATCTTATAGACAGTTCAGCAAGAAGACAGTCACCATGTGGAGAGTTAAGCAAATATATCACTATAGAGATTAAGAACATTACAAGTCACACTAAAGAAAGTTCAGCTATAAACAAGTCATGCACTGTGTAGAGAATTCAGCTACAATTAAGTCACTATCTAGAGAATTCAGTTACACAGAATTCAGCTACACACAAGTCACTGTGGAGAGAGTTCAGTTACAAACAAATTACCCTTTAGAGTGATCAGCTACAAACAAAACACTTTGCAGGGTGTTTAGCTACAACAAATCAACCTTTAGAGCGATCAGCAATGAACAAATCAACACAAATCTACCTGTAGAGAGATAAGCTAGAAACAAATCACCCTGTAGAGAGTTCAGCTACAAAAAATCACCCTGTAGAGACACCAGCTAGAAACTAGACACAATGTAAGGAGTTCAGCTACAAGCAATCACCCTGTAGAGAGTTCAGCTAAAACAAATCAACCTGCAGAGAGATCAGCTACAAACAAATCACCTTATAGAGAGTTCAGCTACAAACAGATTACCTGTAGAGAGATCGGTTATCAACCTGCAGAGAGATCAGCTACACACAAATCAACTTGTAGAGAGATCAGCTACAAACAAATCACCCTGTAGGGAGATCAGCTAGAAACTGCACACAATGTAAGGAGTTCAGCTACAAACAAATCACCCTGTAGAGAGTTCAGCTAAAACAATCAACCTGCAGAGAGATCAGCTACAAACAAATCACCTTATAGACAGTTCAGCTACAAACAAATTACCTTGTAGAGAGATCGGCTACAAACAAATCAACCTGCAGAGAGATCAGTTACACACAATTCAACTTGTAGAGAGATCAGCTACAAACAAATCACCCTGTAGAGAGATCAGCTAGAAACTAGACACAATGTAAGGAGTTCAAATCACCCTGTAGAGAGTTCAGCTACAAACAAACCAACCTGTAGAGTGATCAGCTAGAAACAAATTACCCTGAAGAGAGGTCAGCTACAAAAAATCACCTTGTAGAGAAATCAACTACAAACAAAACACTTTGCAGAGAGTTCAGCTACAAACAAATCAACCTTTAGAGATATCAGCTAGAAACAAATCACCCTGAAGAGAGGTCAGCTACAAAAATCACCTTGTAGAGAAATCAACTACAAACAAAACACTTTGCAGATAGTTCAGCTACAAACAATCAACCTTTAGAGCGATCAGCAACAAACAAATCACCCTGTAGAGAGTTCAGCTACAAACAAATCAACCTGCAGTGAGATCACCCACAAAAACGCACTTGTACAGAGTTCAGTTACAAACAAATTACCATGTAGAGAGATCAGGTAGAAGAATTCACCTTGTAGAGTTCAGCAACAAAGAAACCACCATGTAGAGAGTTCAGCTGCAAACAAATCACCCAGTAGAAAGATCAGCTAGAAGAAGTTACCTTGTAGAGAGTTCAGTTACAAAGAGACCATCATATGTGACTGTCTCTGGGAAAACCGGTCTTATCGCCCATTTGAAAGTATCGAGAAACGTCGGTTTTAAATATTCTGTGTGTTGTAGCTGGCCAATGGTGGTAGCTACGCATACCAAATTTTCACACGTTTCACAACAATTTCTTACCTTCCCAATCATCCACTGAAGAAGTAGTCAACAGCTAAGTTTCCCGCCATTTTAGATAGTTTTTAAACCGAGGTTGTCTGTATCAGGCGAGCTCCAGAAGGGGTGGGAGGCGGGGACCCTGGAAGGCGGGCAAGATGGTGTTCAAAAATTGAAAAGAGACGTGCTAGGGTGAATTAGGCCAAGTTATAGGCCATTCAGGGCTCAGAACTGGCTAAAATGAAAGGAAATGTACAGCACAGGTCATTGTCCAACACCACAGAGCTGTACAGCCACACACAGCCATCTCCTGGTCGGCCAGGGCTCCATCAAGACCCCAGACCACTCGTACGGCTCGCCACTGTGCTCTAGAAAAGCAGCCAGCAAAAGCAGACCACTTTACTCTGGTCGACTGTGGCAGTGAAACTTGATAGTGCATTCATTAAGCTTTGTGTTTGTGTGAAAAAATCAAACTTCCTGTCTTGGGCGATAAGAACGGTTTTCGTAGATCCAGTCACATATAGAGAGTTCAGCTACAAAGAAATTACCCCATAGAGAGTTCAGCTATAAGAAGTCACCTTGTAAAGAGTTCAGCTACAAAGAAACCATCATGTACAGAGTTCAGCTACAAAGAAACCACCTGTACAGAATTCAACTACAAACAAATCACCCTGTATAGAGATCAGCTAGAAGAAGTTACCTTGTAGATAGTTCAGCTACAACAATTCACCCTGTAGAAAGATCAGCTAGAAGAAGTCACCTTGTAGAGTGTTCAGTTACAAAGAAACCATCATGTAGAGAGTTCAGCTGCAAACAAATCACTCTGTAGAGAGTTCAGCTACAAAGAAACCGCCATGTAGAGAGTTCAGCCTCATACAAACCACCTTGTAGAGAATTCAACTACAACAAATCACCCTGTAGAGAAGAAGTTACCTGGTAGAGAGTTCAGCTACAAAGAAACCATCATGTAGGGAGTTCAGCTACAAAGAAACCACCATGTAGAGAGTTTAGCTGCAAACAAATCACCTGTAGAGATTTCAGCTAGAAACAAATCACCCCGTAGAGAGATCAGCTGGACGAAGTCACCTTGTAGAGAGTTCAGCTACAAAGAAACCATCATGTAGACAGTTCAGCTGCAAACAAATCACCCTGCAGAGAGTGCAGCTACAAAAAATCACCCTGTAGAGAATTCAGCTAGGCGAAGTCACCTTATAGAGAGTTCAGCTACAAAGAAACCATCATGTAGAGAGTTCGGCTACAAAGACACCACCATGTAGACAGTTTAGCTGCAAACAAATCACCTGTAGAGAGTTCAGCTAGAAACAAAATACCCTGTAGAGAGACCAGCTAGAAGAGGTTACCTTGTAGAGAGTTCAGCTACAAAGAAACCATCCTGTATATAGTTCAGCTACATTTCAAGTCACCCAGTAGAGAGATCAGCTGCAAAAATATCCTGTGGAGCATAATGGGCATGTAATAAATATATGTATATAATTTGTATAATTACTAATAATATCAAAAATAATTGAAGTACTAAAATTCTTCTTTAAGTTCTTTTCTTCTTCCTGTAGTAAAGAAAAAACACATGGGTTAAAGAAGCCCCAAAGCCAGCCATAGGCCGGCTTTGCAGTATACAAATACAAAAAGAAGTGATATCTAATCAAAAACAGCCAAGCTGTAAAAAAGGTGCGGCCCCCAAAAAGGCCATGGTGAAAAAAGATGTGAAATCCAAGGTGGCGGCCAAGAAATGGCTGTGATGGTAGGTTAATGGTTACATTTTAATAACGACAATTCAGGTGAATTTTGTGCCGCTTGATCTTGGCACCAAATTCATCTGAATTGTTGTTATTAAAATGTAACCATTAACCTACCATCACAGCCATTTCTTGGCCGCCACCTTGGATTTCACATCTTTTTTCACCATGGCCTTTTTGGGGGCTGCACCTTTTTTTACAGCTTGGCTGTTTTTGATTAGATATCTATATACATTATACACATTACATTTAAGTAAAAATAAAACCTACATGTCATGTGCTCTTTACTAATATCCCTCGTAACTGTGTTAATATACATATATACTTATAATGTATATTTCCAGATTTGACAAAACCAGGTTTCTACACACATCCAGATTTAAGGACCATATATTATTGTAGAAATATGCTGTCTATTTCAAATAATTGACATGTTACTTCAAAATGCAATGTAAGAATTTTTTAAAAAATGTAGGTCTCAAGCAGAAGCAGTGGTCAAGTTACAAGTGGTTAATAAATGTCAAAGAATTTAATGTATGTGGAAGCCTGGATTTAGTCATATATATATAAATATATATTTGTGTGTCTGTATATTTGTTGCAGACTAATCCAGAAAAAGAAATGTTACCTTCCACTAAACACAGAAGTGATTCCGCATCATTATTAGATGAATATGCTGGTCCAACCATTTCCAGATTAGCTCATAAATTTTCAAACCTTGATGTTATTGATGTGAAAGAACTGAACACTGATGACTTTGCAGAATGGTTGAAAGCAAAAGGATTCTCTTTAGAACACTGTCAAGCTTTTAAAGGTAACATGCTAATATACACACATTTCACTTTTCAATTCTACATAGCTAGCACATTCAGACTTAAACTGGTGACCTAATACACGTACATGTGATGATGACATTGGCTCACAACTTTAACTAGCATCAAGACACACGATGGTGTGCCGTGTGTTCGAAAAAGCCGGCACACTATACTGTGGGTATATGCCAGGAAGAAAGAAAATGCCGTTTTCACGCCTTTGTATCTTAGTGATCCTTTATCTGAAAGGAACCAAATTGCTTCAGAGTTGCCTTGCCAGTTAGGGGAGTCCACATTCCAAATTTGAAGGAAATCACCAGCTAATTTCAAGATACAAGTGGCCAAAGTTTGATTTTTCTTTGCTTTTTACTTTCACACACTTTGCAAAAAAATTGCTATAAACACAAACAAGTTATCCGATCATCTTGAAATTTGGCAAAACTTAAAAGGAGTCCAAGGCAAATCCTTATATCAAATTTGGTGCAAATTCAATAAATAGTTCAGGATTTGTGATCAATTAAGTGCATAAAACAAGATCGATTGTTGCCATGCCTATGTTATGAACCGTACGCGTGTTTTGCCCCGTACGCGTATGGGGCAGATCACCTGCCCCATACGCATATGGGACGACCATACGTGTATGGGCGCTCCATACGCGTATGGGACAGCTCTCCTTTCTAATTTAGCTACCTGGGTTTGATGGACTGCCATCCCCAGCTCGCCCCAGCCGCAGGTGGCACGTGTATACAGTATTAGCTACTGATCCTGCCCAGGCCAGTCAGGGGCGATTGTGAGGTTTCCAGAAACTGAAACATTAATTGTTGCAAAAAAATTCGAGATGCCTTAAAACTAAAATAGGTGTTGCAAACTCTGTGGCTGTTCTAGGATTTTTGTAAGGGGTTTCTGAAATAATAATGGAAATGAATGAAAGTTCTGAAGAAACCCAGCTAGAAAATTTTGATATTCTAGTAAGTTTTGAGATTCTAAAAGATTTTAGGCTACCTTAACTACTAAGCACTTAACTAATTTGTGGCAATGGCTCAAATCTTAAAGTACCAATCTCAGTGTGTCAAAATGCTGTGCAATGTTCTCTCAGGAGTACCACAAGGTAGTATCCGAGGGGCCACCATTATTATCAATAATTTTCCAAAGAATATTCGCTCTTCAATTCCTTTTCTGTTTGCTGATGATACTAAATGACTGCAGATTATCAATTCATATAAACCAAGGACTTAACATCATCTCACTCTGGAGCTGCAACACTAATATTATTTACAACGAAGCTGAATTTAGCTATCCATGTACAATTTTGGCCAAGAACTTCAACTCTCCAAACAAAGCATTTCACAAAAAAGACCTCGGTTTGATTACTTTTACTGACAATCTGCAATTGTCAGAGCACTATAGCTATAAAATCATTGCAGGAAAAGCCTAACAAACCCTGGGCATGAAAAACAGGGTATGTGGGCACAAACTACACCCTATCACACTAAACGTCATATCTCAGTACTGGAACAGAATATTTTCATTCTGTAACTTGCATCATGAAGCCAATTAAATGTTTACTTTAAGTGATAAAAATTCTATGCCATAGCATATTGGTATATGAAGTTATGAGTCAAGGAAGTTTGAAAAAGTAGACAAAAATCATGTGCCCACATGCCCTGTTTTTGCAGGCCCAGTCACATATACTCACATTGGAATGCATTCATTGCAACACAATGAAATTCATAATACATTCAATGCAGGTCAATGAAATTCATAATATTAAATCTTTTAACTATTATTTTAAAAACTCGACTTGAACAGCTACAATTGCTACCACTAATGTACACATACTACTACACAGTATGAACTCAAGGGGTTTGGATAACTGAGGTTCCACTGTATATGCACTGCGTATCACACATAATATTATGATCTCCATTTGTAACTACCAAGCATTTATTGTAGCTATAGCTATGTATTATTGTTACCTAATGAATCAGCTCCTCTTAGCCATGGAGCTAAATCTGTGATATGGAAACAGGTATGGCAGTAGTGTTGAGCATAATGACACATTTAAATATCATAATTAGTATGCATGCTCCTTAGCTTAGTGACACTTTGTTAGCCTTAAGCACCAAATAAAGTGTAAAAGCAGAAGGCAGTCAGTATACTAGTAGCTATTAGTCATCCTTTGCAAGGTGTATGCAGCTATACTTGCATTTATGATGATGAACTTTCTGAATTAATTTGCTGTTACGATTATGAGTCAACTAGATCTGCCAGTTCATGAAGACTGCATGATCTAGCTACGTAGTTACAAATGCCAGCACCATGCATAATCCACAGCATAGGGTCATATCAGCAGGTAACTGAATCAGATACAAATTTAACATTCGTAGACAAAAGTAAGTGAATATGCTATAGCTATAGCTACCTTATCAGACTGTCAATTACCAAGACTACAGTTTTGCTAAATGGCTGAGTTTGGATCTTTATACTGACTATAACCAGTTAAACCAACTAACACTTTGAATCAAACCACATATTATCACCTCTTATAGCCATAGAGGGAAACACTGGTTAAAACAAAACCCACAATTTAAACTTCTGTAACTATAGAGACGCAACCCACAATCAAAACCAATTCCTGAAGAATTCTTGAAGAAGAAGAAGCTGCATATACTCTCCTGGAGCAGAGTTGAACAATAGGTATAATTACATAGACATCATTTGTGTTGATAATGATGTATATACTGTAGTTCCTCAAATAATCCTGCTTTGATACACATAGAGGATTTAGGGTTTTATTGGCCAAGTACGTACTAACTTAAAAAGGAAAGGGCTGCCCCCTCCCTAAATCCGCCCCTGTCATCTACCTGTAATCAAAACATCTCTTTAGTACATCAACTTAAGCAACATTTATAAACTATCTCCAGGAAGAATTCTTAATCTTGCAAATTTCATACTGTCTATTCCTATTATTGATGATCAGCCATTCCAGTTTTAACTAATTTCCACACTTTTAACACAATTAACTCTGATCAGTGACTCAACACAATTTCCTTGTAATTCACTCATGCGAACACTGTGTGCAAAGCTGCAATTTGTTTTCAGGCTACAGGACCGTCGAGTCCTGTAGACCTCCAGCTTTTAAGCTGTGAAGTTTTAATAACTGTCAAATAAACTAACTGTAGAGCGAGAGTTGTACTAAGTTGTAGCCTGACTGCTCTATTAGAGTGACTGTTCTATTAGAGTATCTCGATCACTTAACCCTTTAAGGACCACAGTAATTTACGCAGTGCCTACCTTGAAAACCCGTAAGTTTTATGAAATTTGCATATTCTATTACTTAGCAAGTTTGTAGCGTCACTAAAACCGCAGGAAGTAGGAAGGGATAATACAAACTGTAGTACAGATTCGCCTATCAATAATATTAAAGCAGAAATATCTAAGTTATTAGTGTGTAGAACTTTCCATTTTCAACTAGCAAAGCGATTTGTTACACCGGTGACGATCTGTCTTCTACACGATTCGATCTGTTACAAGCCATTGCTTTACTCCTTTTAAAGAGCGCCATCACGTGATCTTGTATATCATTAGATGCATCTCTAAATGAAGAGCGCCGTGAACTTTATTGTTGCTCAATATGAGCTACTAGGCGAAAGTTATGGACGGATTTGTACAAGGCTAGTTTTGTTGTTACGTAAATATAGTATACTTAAAATCAGAAGGCTAGTTCTTTCTAGTGTAGTTTCTCGTAATATATTGGCATTGTATATCAAAAGAATCGCCTACTAATGGCGAACAAAATCGTCTTTGTTTAAAGTCCATAGCTTCTAATACTGCGAAGATATGGCTCTTTGTTTACTACTTAACATATTGGACGTACATGTACGACGCTGGGCTTTCGCGTGAGGCTATATTTGGACGTACATGTACGACGCTGGTCCTTAAAATCAAAAGTAAAGCTAAACCGTCTAGATTCGCCACTGCATGAAACTGTCATGAAACTGTCTTGGATGAAAGATTTAGCTAATAGATCGATTTAAGCTAGTTACCCATACGCGTACGGGATACCCCATACGCGTACGGGATACCCCATACGCGTATAGGAAGCCCGTATAGGTATATTCGTATGGGATATCCCATACGCGTATAGGACAAATACGCGTATGGTTCACAACACCTACAGGGTAAACCGCTTCACGTAGCGAGTTGAAAATCGGTATGTAGCTGTATTAATTTTGATCATGAAACAATCGGCATGGATTTGCTTCACTGCTTGTGTGGTAGTTACTAGTGACACGATGAGTTTAGGCCACTCCAAGTCATACCTTAGTTTCTGGTCACTCCCAAGCCTACAAATGGATGCGGGCGGGCGGATGATCAGGACTTCAGGACTATAGACTCTGCTGTGACAATATACTGTATGGTATTATTATTTGCTCAATTTAGCTAATTCATGTTGATTTTATACTTAACCAACAACATAAGTAGTTGTGCTTCGGCAAAAAATGCACTAGGAAAGTTGTTGATGGATCATGGCTAGCTATACACTGATGTATAGCATTTAAGTATATATTTATTTATTTATTTAGAATATACTATAGGAAATGTTTTGCTCATGTAGCTACTTATGCTTTCCAAGTGAAATAAAGGTCTCATTAGCTATGTCAGGAAAGTATTACTATGACTTATAGCTAAGTTGTTCAAATGATCATGATACACAATGAAATTTAACTTCTATTTTCACATCAGAAATTCTTCTTTCAAATGTAAAGCCTTAGCCCACTAGTTATGTGTTTCCAGCCTTCTATTCAGTAACCTTGAGAAAAGTAACTGTCAAAGTTTTGAGTCATTGAGTGCTCCAGACTACTGTTTTTTAGTGATCATCTGGGAATGTTTGAACTATAAGGGTTTCTACTTGCCAATCTAATTTTAGTTATGGAAAAGTTTAAGTTTAAGCTCACCGAATGTTGCCGGCTTTCCATACCCCTGTAGTGTTCAGTGATAAGGAATTAGACTAATCATTAGAGGACTACATTTGAATTATAAAGTTAAAGCTATGGCCCATCTGCATGGACTAGTAGTTAATGCTACTAAAATTACTTTGGTTACAGAAGCATTAGTAACAGTTATAATCTGAACAGCTATATAATCAAGGATAAAACTAGCTATAGTTAGAAACATTTTATTAGTGTGGCATATATACCTAATATATACCTAATATTAGAGTTAAGAGTAGTGTGACTGCTCTATTGGAATCCCTGAATGCTCTATTAGAGTATATCGATCTTTTGCAGTAAAAAATAAGTATCTTGCTGGGTCACGTGCACTTAAGCACCTGTAATATTAATAATAGTCCTCATAAACTAGGGTTTCAGGTTTACCATGCGGGCGGGTGACCAGAAACTAAGGTTTGACTTGGTGTGGCCTTAACTCTAGAGTTTCAGAGGGATAGCGTAAGTGACGGGTGAGTTACAGGAAGGCCGAATTTGACAACGTTCGTTCCTGTAAAATCCTCACGTGTAGTGGTCGCGTCATTTATTGTATGCGGCGCGTTTCTGCTTTACTGGACGCGCGACTCACTCCCGCCAGTCTTCATGTAATTAGTATAGGTAATCACACACATTTGAGTGCAATTATGGAATAATTATACTCGTAACAGCTAAAATTGCACTCAGCTTCACCTCGCGCAATTTTGACTGTTACTCGTACAGTTATTCCCTAATTGCACTCAAATGTGTGTGATTGCCTACTAATCACATAGTAACCACTCTTCATGGTTTGTAGTACACATCTATCCAGTTGACTGTGGCCAATAACTTCTACCAGGTGATTGCGTCATCCTTCTTTATATTAAATCGAGTGACCGAGGAATCCTTAATGTTAATGCAAATGTTTGTGTCTCATTATAATAATGATGGTTATCTCTCTTTGCTGTTGCACTTAAAAGGCTTCACATGTCAGCAATTCTCATTGGCTACTCAAAATGTCTACAAATGTTGCGCTTAAAGGCTTCTGTTATTCTGATATATTATTGGCTACTTTACAGTGCAATTACAGAAAC
The DNA here is from genome assembly GCF_963678975.1 of Dysidea avara. Taxonomy (NCBI): domain Eukaryota; kingdom Metazoa; phylum Porifera; class Demospongiae; order Dictyoceratida; family Dysideidae; genus Dysidea; species Dysidea avara. The sequence continues at coordinate 38,536,532 of NC_089273.1, forward strand.
AAGGCAGTGTGATTTGGGATTAATTGCACTCCTACTATTGAGACTAATGTATGGCAAGCTAAATCACTATGTGATTATAGATGTAATAATATAAATTCTGGAAAATAATTTATTGTAGTATGATGCATGGGCTGGTCAAAGGCTGTCGCCAGTGTTACAAATCAGTTGTAAACTGGTTTACAATTACAAATAATTGTAGCATGGCTAAGTAGCTCCTTTTAACCACACAGTCTGGCCATGCTCTAATTATTTCGAAGACTTGAAATGAAACCGAACATCAGACTGACACAGGAAGTCACAATACAAGGTTAATACATCAAGGACTGACAAGGAGGTAAATCACTCTGGAACAAATAATTGCACAACAATGCACTCATCTGAATGAAAGGAAGCAATACAACTGCCTAAGCTGAGTTGGTAGCTAACTGTGTACCACAATAAATTAAGCTAACCAAGGCTATTATACTGCTGCACCACTCAACAATGAACAAACCTCCGCTACACCTGTCTAAATGTTGCAAAGTAGTACAATAGCTGGAGTTGATGGGCATTGATGATGGCACCTCATGCTCATGCATGGTAAAAGCACTACCAATGAATTAACCAACCATCAAGACAGCAATTAGTAAGTAAAATTGTTCCTTGTACATAGTGCTCAGCAGTAGCCAGTAGCTATAGCCTTACTTTCTTGTTCCTTCTGTGTTACAAATAAGTGCCTTTAATCTGTGCACGCCCCATACCACAAATTAGTTAGAACACACCCATTCGGTTTGTATCTGAATTGTAAACAACTCCACCCTCAGGCCTGCAACCCTTGGGTGTGATGTTTACAAATCAGATGCAAACCTCATGGGTGTGTTATAACTAATACTTGCGTCATGTGAGGTTGTATATATATATGCAAGCATGTAATTACTTATAATAATTTTAACTAGTTAGACAGCTTCTTGCTGCACTTATTACAGTACCATGATTATTATCAGAATAGTCCACTATGATTAGCTAAATAAAGGATGTAGAGCTCCATGGTGCTAAATTAAGGCCTGCACTGTAAAACTCCTTTCATTTTAGCCCATTTTTAGGTAGTTGTAAGACCTAATTGGCACATAACTTTCCCTAATTAAAATTCATACCTATGAATTCCTCTTTAATTTTTATAAACAGTCCCTTCCCCTCATTTTCCCCCTACCACTCACTGCTCCCAACATTGAGGAAAAATCTATCTAAATGGCAGGAAAGTAGAAACTTAGCTGTTGGCTACTTGTACAGAGGATGTTCTGGAAGGTAAGGAATTGATGTAAACATGTAAAAAATTGGTACACATCACTTATTGGTGAGTTACAACACACAGAATGCTTAAAACCAGTATTTCTCAATACTTTTAAATGGATGATAAGACCAGACTGGGTCACATACACTTACAGTTATATAGCTAGGTACTCCAGAACAACTAACTCATAAAAGTCAATACATGTCTAGAAGCGTCATTCTGAGAATTGATTACTCTACACTATGAAAAATCATCAGCAAACAGCCATAGTAGTGATCTAACACTTTTGTGATGTAATTAAAAAGTATGCAAAAAAAATTTCAACTAGATTAGAGACCATAGCACATCAATAAAAAGTACTGAAACAAGCTGGAGTAATGCACGATATCACAGTTAAGCAATTTGAAGTTTTATATTCCTACTGTGCTCTTCTTGTGGTATTTTAAGCACAGTAGGGATATAACATTTCTTATTGTTTTACTACAATTAAATGATGTGCACTACTTGATCTTGTTTCAGTACTTTTTATCAACATGCTATGGTCCATACTGTAGTTGAAAATTCCAAACATTTTAATGTACTTGTTTGCTAACTTTGTGTATAATAAAAAAAATTATGACTTGTGAACTCACACATACCACATCAAACAAAAGAAATGGCATTGCATGTCCCAGCTACCAATTATTGTTTGAAAAGAGAAGTATCCATTACGCTTTATTGCTGAACAATAGTACAACTATCACAATCACGATAGATAGTAGCTTTTATATCACGATAACGATACTATCACAATATTACCAAAGGCAATTAACAACCTCAGATGACCAGTTAATAACGTTTCTAAAAGTACAATAGTTTAAGAAAATACATTATTTAATAATGATAACAATTGTTTCATCACTTGTATACTTGTTTTACAGGTTTTCTGCGAAGAATACTAACATGTTAGCATTCTGTGGAAGAAGGCAAGCTTGTCAGTCATTAACAATATGATCAGCATGACTAAAAGCTCTTTCTAATGGCACAGATGTTGTTGGTACTGACAAGTACTTGCTTAGCAGTTTTACTAAAAAGGGATATCTAGAACAGTTTTGCTTCACCAGTTTAGTAATGTACGTTCTTACATTCTTGTAATCTAGTATAGGTGGTGGTTCAGAATAATAGAAAAATAATCTCCAGATCTATTTTTTTCAGAAACAGTAGCTTGTGAAGCTTCTGGTGAAGGATTGTTAGAGTCAGCATTATCAGATTGTACTATGTCACTTACTAAGGACAGTAACAAATTTCTTCCTTTAGGTGATCTTGACGTCAGTGATGAATTGGAGGCATTTGCATAACTTAATTCTGTACTCTGCTGGTCCTATTTATAGCTCAAATTCTGCTTTCAAATCACTAATCAATTCATCTTTTTCCATATCTTTCAAAAATGCAGGTAATTTCAATCTAGAGTCTAGAAGCATGCCTTGGTTATGTGTTTTAGAATTTGGCCAGTGTAGCGACCTGACAAATTGTCAAACATCGCCTTTTTCATAGACTTTTGTAAGTTTGTGTCAGTAGATGAACCTTTCAGATCAACATTAAGTAGCTTTTGTAACAAAAGTCATATCACTGTAATTTTATCCCATTTTTCTCCACCTAAAGCTTCAGTAAGGTTTCATTACAAATAGATAACCTTACATTGCAGCAAACCCAGTGTCACTAGGCAACAACTTGCCTCTTTTTAACTCCAACAATGCAGCACAAATAGGTTGCTGTAATTCGACAACTCTCTCTACCATGTAATATGAAGAATTTCACCTCATAACAACATCATGTGTTAGATTATGCTTGGGACTGTGTAGGTAAATTTGCTTTCTCTTAAGAACATAAGATGCATTAGTTGATCAATGGAAGTGACTAGTTAACTGATGACAGCAAGAAAGAGCTCAAGAAACTCCTGGTACTGCCATGGCCTTTTCTACAGTTAAGTTCATGGCTGAAACATGTCATGTGGAGACACTCCAAATACTGTATTGCAGCTTTTATATTGGAAGTACATATGCATTGTCAGTTTTTGCTGCAATCAGATCTATATTTTCTAGTTACCACTCACTCATAACACAATGCACTTCTTCAGCAATATTATCACTAGTGTGTGCTTCCGTAAATTCTTTGGTTTCCAGTAAGTAATGTTTTAGCAGATGCTGTTCATTAATATAGTGAAAAGTGAAGCTAATATACGAATATGTGTGGCTCTTGATGACCACATATCAGTGGTAAAAGAAAATTCTTTGCATGAGTTCTGAAGATCTGCATGAGTAGCTTGCCTTTTGCTTTTGTAATTTTGAGGCATGTAGGAAGAAGATACAGTTTTCCTGTCAGGAGGCTTGTACCTAGGTTCCAGGTCATGTACAAACTTCTGAAATCCAGCACCATTCACTGTATCAAATGGTTGGGTATCTTTAGCCAGAAAATAACAAAGTGACTCTGTGAGCTTGATCCACTTTCTTGAAAACGGTTCTTGTTAACAGAATAACATGGGTTTCCTCTGCTGTCCAGGGGGTATGTCGGTGGAAACACAACTACTGATAGTACTACTGCTGCCAATGTCATTCTGAAGTGATTGAAACAACAATGGACCAATGGATGGTGTTCTTTGAGGTGGAATCGCATGTTTGTGGTGTTTCCACAGTATTTGTAACCATTTTTACAAACTATGCAGTAGACTACCTTGCGTTTCTTCCTGTCAGGCTCGCAATACTTTCCGTCACTTGAGATCACGTGACTATGTGATTTAAAAAAAAAACATTATATTAATAGTTCAGTCATCAGTAGTTTTTTTTTCTTCAATATCTTTCCCTATAAAAAGTCAAAATATGATACTTTAAAACATTATTACACTAATACATGCATGTGGGAGGAAAGATTTTATAATACTATTTATGCCCTGTTACATATAGAGAGGATATAGCCATACCATCAGCTGGCTGGGTAGCATTACCAGACAATGTGCCACCCATCAGACATTGTGCCACCCTTCCCAAATCAGCCCCTCCCCAACTGACAAGTGTGATTTCATACAGATCACATGCTGGAAAACTGAAGTGTTCCCAAACTTTACTCCTGGAACCTTCCAATGGTAAAAACTGTCGTGTTGGGTTATCTTCATTCAATTCATTGTCCAGGCTGTAGTCTTGTTTTTCACTTTTCACTAAGAATATCAACACAACTCTCGCCACTGTCACTCTCACCATCCATTTTTACCAATTAATTACAGATACACATTATTGTGATCATGCGATTCTATACTATTGTTATTGCGATTGATAATCACTGTCGTGATAATCAATTAATCACCACTATCGCTCAGTTTTATCATCAGCTACGTATGTTCAACCCATTACACAGCATTACAAATCAAGAACTGTTTGAAAAGTGCCTCTGCAATTAGAAGTAGTCACTGTGAAAATACAGGCAATTTCCGTTACTAACCATGTGCTACCACCAAATCAACACCTTTTGTTGTCAGCCAAAATGAATGAGACACAAAGGAGGAAACTGGTAAGCCCATGAAAAATGCATTGTACATACTGTGGTATACCAAAAGGCACCTCTTGGACTGAAATGAATTCGAACAGTGAAAAATGAAGCCCATAGCCCTAGCCATTATTGAGCTACGGTTGTCTGAAGGAATCAGTCAGTCACTGAGTCAGTCAGCCAGTAGTCAGTTAGTAGAAAATTCTGTAGAATATTTTAAGTTCCATAGTAACTTGTTGAAAGCATTTTGGGCTGATCTGAAAGCATGTTTGGGTTTAGGTTTACCTATTCAATACTACCTTATCATCAGCTGATTTTGTGGGCCATGCGGAATCCTTCATGGTCCCTACTATACAGTACTATTGTCCTGTATGATGTACAATAAAAACATGAGACTAATAAGTATAGTTCCTTGTGGTACCCAATACTGAGGTTGACCATTTTCCATTGAGAAGTTCTCACTAGTTAACCATCCTTTGATTCAGTTAAAGATGTTATTCTTATATTGTAATTTTGCAAGTAATATCTGATGTGGGACTGTGTTGAATACTTTTGCAATATCAAGCAATATGAACTTGTTGATTATGATCTAGGGACTGCAGTATATCTTCTGTTAGGGTAATGAGCTAAGTACCACAACAATGATCTGCTCTGAAAATTAGTGAAAAGCCCTGTTGATTTACTATTGCAATTTAGGTGACACATAATTTGTGAAAGAATAATGTGCTCCATTGTATCGATAAATGTGGGGGTGCGACACCAACTGGAATCCAAAATAACCAACATGAAAACTGGAACCTTGTTCAATAACCTGGAATCTGTGACAAACCAAATATTGACAAATTGTCTATAAGTCGGATTACTTCCATATATTTCTTGCCAATTAACTCAAGTGTTGTGTTGCACTCAGTTTAGTCTCGTGAATGCTGTGCATGTGTCCCAACACATTTGTATAGGCCAGGTGTGGATCCAGGGTGGTCTTTGGAGTCTCAAAACTCCCTCAGGTTGAACCTTGAACAGGAAATGTAAGACAGGAAGTGAGCAAAGGAAAGCAGAAAGAGTAATGTACTGAATTGTGATTTAGCATCATGTGATGATAGTTCATGTGATATGGATTGTTTAAAGTACAACAAATGGCAGACTGAAGTGAAGACACACGCTTACTGTGCAGAGCTGGAAACTGCAAGGAAGCAACGGCATTTGTAGTCACTGATATTGTTGTATATGTAGGAACATTTGAATTGTTTAATCTTTTTAAGTAGTGTTTTACTGCCGGTAGTTTCCACTGTGAAAAAGGTGGATATAATATGGTATTTCCAGTGGCTTATTGAATACAAATAAGCCTTAATATAAACCCTGTATTATACTCATGTTATACTTTAGTATAATGCGTACTATACTATTACATATATGGTTTCAGTTTATTTACCACATTACCTAACATAGCTTATATCAAATATAATGCCCACGCTATACCATCACATATATGGTTTCAGTATGTTTAATGCATTAACTAAAGCCTTACATGTGATTGTTAGTATACTACAGGTTATATCAAGCTTTTTTGTATTCAATAAGCCACTGGAAATACCATCTTATATCCCTCATTTTTCACAGTGTTATTTTGTGGTAGTGCACCTGACTCTGCCCGGCATTTGGTTTGGCACATTATATCACTCAGCTGTTGTTGAGACCTCACCAAGAAGACACAGATTGAACTGAACTCTGGTCCCCATACTCGACAGTGTGAATTACGGAGTGACAAAGGAGTTAGCTACTTCAGTAGTTATTCAACTTGGTCAGGAATAGTGTGATGAACAAGTACTCCATCATTCTTCATAATTACTGTATGCCAGGAAGTTGTGTACTATAAGTCTACAATAGCATAATATAGTATAGCAATAAGCTGCACAAACAGCAGTGTAGCTTTCCAACTAGTTATAGCTAGATACACATGTCATGCTTGTTAAAAAGGCACATTTTACGTATGAATGCTACAGCTGTAGGCCAGATATGCTGAGTTTTATATGTGAACTTTAGGGGGTTAACCTCCATCCAGCTCAGAGACCCCCCTCTTGAAGAATCCTGGATCCGCCCATGCAGGTAATATCACAACTTTAACCTACATCTCCACCCTTGCCAGGGATCCAATTAGCCTGGAGTGCATAAAAGATATACGTGTACCTAGCTATCTAAATTTCAAAATTTGAAATCTGAGATCTTGGTTTGGAATCAGGAATCTTTGCAAAAAGGTGTTGAGGTTTGGAATCTTACACATGATTTTTGGGTTCTGTTGGACTGCTCAAGTTCTAAGTAATCATTGTGTTGTAACTTACCAATGGTTGAAGCTACGTATACAAAATTTTTGCATGTTTTACACCAAATCCTTACCTTCTAGTGCATCAACAGTACAAAAAGCTAACCACTAAGTTTCCCACCATTTTAGAATACGTACGTAGTTTTAACTCAATGTTGACTGTATCAGGAGAGTTCCAAAAGGAGTGAGTGGGAGGAGGAGGGGAAGAGGCCATATAACCCTGAAACTTGCATGTAATTATAGTAACACTGCACTATAAATGCACATAATATGCCGATAAATTGGCATTTATGCATGCACCCAAACAAAGTGCTATAACTCAATAGCTCAATGGCTAAACAGTTTGTGCCATTGTATTTGTGATTTTAAAAGGAATAAAACAGTACCTAGGGGGAAAACCCTGAAGCCAAAACTCATTGAGAAATTATGTACTCAATTCAAACATGCATGCCAATACATACCTTCAGTACATTACAAGCTAAATTAATCCATTGTCATGTGCGATAAGTCCAGTTTTTCCATTCTCACACTATAAAAAAATGGGTCCTTACATAAGAACCTTCTGGGGTGTTAATATCTGCCATTACATCTGGGCTCCCCACAGGTGTTCAGTTACACTCTTATGGGGTGTTCATTCAATTATGCTTTGAAAATTTCCTATTATGCTTTTGAGCAGTGTTCAAAAATCCAGTCTATTATGCTGAAAATTATGCTATCATAATCAAGATTATGCTCAAGAGCTGACAGACTTATTAGAGTATATCTGCATTTCCTGACTGCTGTATTAAAGTGACTGCTCTATTAAAGTATCTTGATCTTATCTCCATAATGTGTGAATAATCAGTCAAGAAATAGTAAAATAATAACACTGCAAGTTTTTTTGGTATGAAACGCAGTAATAATGTGCAATGTGTTCGTATTTTTGATGCGCGCATTGCACAATTTAATTAAAAGTCTTGAAAATCATCCTATCGTGCTGGCATAATGCTTGATGCTTTTGCTAGCTTATTATGCTTGAAATTAACCAGCATAATTGACACGAGCCTATTAAGAATACCTCTTTTGTAAAAAAAAAGAGGTATTCTGTGCTACAGAGTTCTTGTATAACACTATGTGAGAACTGTACAATACAGCAATATAGGTCTGCAGCTGACTCAGTGTAATGCATGAAGTGTGTAATACCATAATAGCTTACCTACTACAATTCTCTCCAGCAATGACTTCCTTGTCTTTTAAAGACTTTGGATTTGTATAATATATAACCACCGAATATAACTTTTGATTGTGGGATTAAAATATAGGATGGCAATATTACTGAAGGAGTGAAGTAACACAAGTAATGTCATCAAGAGCATAGTTCCCACATTCTGTTTACTCTTATCTTGTAATAATTAACACGGGAGTGTATGAGGGCTTACTTCAGCGTAGTATGGAATTATACCCTAACAGTGCCTATTAAACAACTCCTGCAGACAAAACACTTTTGAGTGTACCTAAACACTCTGTGGTTGTACACAAGGACCCTTTGAGGCATGGGTGTATACAGTATATAATGCCTCCAGTGGAGTGTACTGGAACACACCATTTTTTACAGGGCAGTCACATTTTAGCTTTTGAAAATAAAAATATTATTATTTAATGAACATTTGGATAATGTGCCTGTTAAATCTTACTGCTGCTAAGTTTCACAACCAAAGTAACTGAGATATCTTAGACCATGGAGCTAGTAATTTCACAAGCATAGGAAACCAAAAGTTGGGTGATTTATTCAGATATTTGAATGGGTAAAGCTAAGTCTTTACACAATGAAAACATGTTATTTAATTGAAGAAAATTAACAAGAGTAGTTGAATAAACTATCAGAATCTCTTATATATTTACACTTATACACTCCTGACTGTGTGTTCAATTATCTTTTTTGGCTTGATATTTCTAAGGATTCCAGGGTTATGAGCAATTACTGTCTAGAGTCCCTGGAAAAAGAGAAACTTTTATGTGCACAAAGAGTAAGTTTTCCAAAATTTTACAATCTCTTATTTTAGATATTGTATTATATACTGTATGTGCAAATATTTTGCAGATAACAATGTAGATGGAGATATCTTTTTAATGTTGGATAAACAAGATCTGTCACAGATAGTTAAAGGAGTGGAAACAGTCAAGAAACTGGAAATTCTAATAGCTCGGGAGACTCAAAAAAATGTATGTGGTCTTTACATGTTGTACAGTGCATATACAATCATACAATGTGACCAGTCTTACATGTGAGCACATATGAAAATGAATGCTTTCTCAAACCTTTATGACACTTCATAAAGATGTGGCCATTCAAATTTAGCCCTCATTAAATATTTGCTAAGTATTTTGTTACATTAATGCTGTTTTATTTTTATATTATATGGACTACAGTAGTACTAATCTGTAAAGTTGATTTTTATCATGTAAAATGTCTCTAGGATGATTTTAAAGGTGGAATTTTGGGCAACACTTTAAAAGTTTCAGGGCAATTTCTACTTAAATGGTATTACCGTACTGTTTGATACTAGCTTTGCTACCTGCCCTATGCGCAGGACTATTTCAGATTTCACATAAACCACAATAACATTAATCATTAAAGATCATGACCTAAAGTAGCATGTATGGTGATGTCTTTATGTGAATCTTATTCCACCATCATGCAAGCCTAACAGTTAAAATGATGTGAACATGAAGGTTAGCTAAACAGCAGAATTGCATGTAAGCTAAACCAAACTTATCAAGACGTGTGCAAATTATGTGGTGCTGTCCTATCTGCAGGCACTGTAATAACATGGTAAACAAAAAGTGTTTAAAGCAGTATTAGGTTTGAGCAAAATTAACTTAATCCAAAGGCGCACACTTCCGGCTGGCTAATTGTTTTTATAATTTAGGCAAGTAGATAACATCACAAAAAATTAGAGTTACAAAGAGAAGGCACTTACCCTAAAAGAACACATGGGACAAACACACAGACAAACGAGCATGCACCCAATTGCCCTCCCCATGCCTACTCTATACCTATCACATGTGCTATTATAAACTTTTCTATATGCTGTGGAAAAATACCAGATATACTATGAGAAATACCAGACTTACTATAAGAAAAAAAAGTTGAGTTAAAAAAGAATGCATCAAAGAGACACGTACACAAAAATGAAAAATGTCATAGGTGGGATTTAAACTCTCACCCTACTACAACAACTTCAGGGAGGTGCTTTACCAGCTGAGCTGTTTATTGTGTGGTTAGCAATGTAATGCAACTTATATTTTCTCTACATCATCAACGTGCTGTAGCAGATGAAGGAATGCATGTAGAAGCTTCCAATAAACTTTGCAACATACATAGCTGGATCGTGAGTATTTCATTTAGTGTGTGAAATGTCGACACATGCACAGATTGCCGAATAAGCATCATTAATAGCTGAAATATGAAAAAGTGGATCACAAAAAGGTGGCACTGAAGGAAAAAGTTGTCATGTGCAGGAATCAAACCCTGGATCTTTGGGTTAACATTTATATTGCCTACTGCTTTGGCTGTTCATTGGTGGTTTTGACAGGAATGTAGCTCAAGTTTTCCTCTATACCAACACCTTCAACGCTCTGTAGAGAGCAAATGAAAGCACGTAGCGACTTGTAACAACAAACTTGGAGTTGCTAGATGATGAATACTTAATTTTATAATAAAGTCCCATTTTGATATATGCACTGTTAGTGGCACCATGAAGTAAAACTACAAGATGGACAGATTAGTGCTGAAACAATTATTCGGTTATTTGATGAATCGGTCAGCATCACACTATTTGATTTGTTAAGACACTATTCGAATATTCGTTAGCACTTTGTACATTGTGATCAGATGGATAAAACCAGTCTTGAAACTTTATATTCTAAAAAAGTGGCATATAGATTCTGTTTTAAAAGAAATAGAAATAGCTCTCAGGCTTTACCTTGCTCCCTAGCAAAGGTTTCAGTACTTATTGAACAGAAATTCATGCTTAAAAAATAATCGAATATTCGTGGCACCATGAAGTAAAAAATACAAGATGGACAGTTTTATATAGATTAGTGCTGAAACATGTTATTGGTCTGTAATTAGATGGAATTGGGCCACGGCTACTATTCTTTATAATCAATGTAGTATGACCCTGTAATAGCCATGGGTCAACAGTAGACTTTCCAGAGAGAATATCATTGTAAAATTCTAAAAGCTGCTTATGCACAGCTGGAAAATGTTTAAGCCAATAGCTGTGTAAACAGTCTGGTCCAGGAGCTTTCCAGTTCTTAATGCGGGACAATGCATACGCAAAAATGTCTAAAGAAATCACTGGAGTAGTCATGGAATCAACAGGCCCCAAAGCTTCATTAATATGTGGTAAAATAGAGATATCATGTTGGCAAGGACTCCCCCACAATTCTTTCCAAAACTTTAAGGATCTCAGAGTATCTCAGTGGAGTGGATTATTATTATTATTATTATTATTACTAGGACTGCATCACATACAACCAAGTACATACACCAACATGACAGCCCCCCGGTGAGACTATTAGGTGGTGAAGGCACGATCCCCAAATCATCTCAATATGTCACAATTGTGACATATATAACACAATAGTGGCATGGTAACTAAAGGCCACCAGTAGCTAAGTGCCACTACATCATTGGTGTGGTAATGACACAGTGATGTGTACAAGGTATATGTACACAAAACATACAGGAGAGAATTATACATTATTGCAGTATTGTATGCAGCAATACATTATAGGTAGGGCTGGGCGGTATTGAAATTTTACTATCACGATATATCATGGAGAAAATATCACGATATTACTAATTATCACGATATTTTAATATATTTTGACAGATGCTGTACTATGAAACTACACCTACCTATACAAGTGATATAACCTGCAGCAACATGAATGGATGTGCAAAAATATATACACATGGCATTAACCATTTATTGAACTATACATGGAGATATAGACATTAACTAGACCTACAATTAAGTATGGAGAGGATGTGTCTTACACACCCAAGTGCATGACATAAGTTTAGGAATTCTACAGATTCCTATGCATGACTAAAAGACTGCTAACTATAGCAACAAAATCTCATTCACCCATTGCCATTTTATTAGCTATAATGCCACAATGTGCAGAAATATTCTTTCCTCAATAATAAAGTCCTTTTAGTAGCTACTTTCATATTCGCATGAATTCTCTAGAGGTAAATTACTTGACTGCTCTATTAGAGTATATAGGTGACTGCTCTATTAGAGTATCTCGATCTTTCCTGGAGCTAAACAGCAGCACTATGTTTACAGTAGTTAGCTAATACAAATATTATTGGAGAACACCGCGGTAATCACGAAATCGCGATAATATCGTTTCCAAGAATTTTTTTACGATACTGGTATCGCTACATCATAATATCGCGGTTTTACGATATAACCGAAATACCGCCCACCCCTAATTATAGGCAACATCACCAGATAAAAATTATTATCCAATATACAGCACAGTATATCAACATCAACTAGAGCTACATAGGGCTCATCAGTGGTGTAGCAATGGCACAGTGATGGGTGACACACTGTAATTATGCATACACAACTTGCAGGAGATAGCTACACAATACTGTAGGAGTATGCAAGCCAGATGAACCAGATAAAGGAAGACAGCCAGGCCAGCCAGAGCCTCGTAGCTACGCCAGGTGAAGGCAAAAAAGATTAATCACATATTGAATTGCATGACACCAACACAAAGGAAGTTCGCCATGCCAACTGCACAAGACAAAAATAATTGTTTACTTGTATTTTATATGTAACTGTATTGTAAAGAGCATGGCCTATGTTTTGATGTTTTCTTGTATTGTTTATTTACGTGAATGAATCCACTGGCAGCTGGCATGGAGACTTGAGATGTTACAAACATAAAAAAACTTACTTGTAATCTTCTTTACACGTAAAGTGGCCTCTGGCTCTCCTGCACGGGAATCGCTAATCTACTTCACACAATCTGTAAATAATTAAGCAAGGGTGTGGTACTTGGGATTTTATAGAATCTAATTCAAAACAGCTAAGTTGTAAAAAAAAGTGTGCGGCCCTCAAAAAGGCTATGGTGAAAAAAACGACAATTCAGGTGAATTTTGGCGCCGCTTGGTCTTGGCACAAAATTCACCTGAATTGTCGTTATTAAAATTTTTATCATTAACCTACCATCACAGCCATTTCTTGGCCGCCACTTTGGATTTCACATCTTTTTTCACAATAGACTTTTTGAGGGCCGCACACTTTTTTTACAGCTTGGCTGTTTTGGATTAGATTTCACTTCTTTTTGTATTTGTATAGCCGGCTTTGGGGCTTTTTTAACCTATCTTTTTTCTTTACCACAGGAAGAAGAAAAGATGAAGCAGATGTTAAATTCTTAAAATATTTCTGAATTTATCAGTAAATGTACAAATTATATATATATATATAATACATATGTGACTGGGCCTGCGAAAATAGGGCATGTGGGCACATAAAATTTGCCTACCTTTTAAAACTTTTATGGCTCATAATACTTCACGGCAACATGCTATGGCCATGCAGTTTTCAGCCCTTATTAAATATTTAATTGGCTATATGGTACAAGTTACAAACTACAAATACTGCATTTCAATACTGAGACTGCATTGCAATTCTCTACATGGTGGTTTCTTTGTAGCTGAAATCTCTACAAATTGAATTATTCTAGCTGATCTTTCTACAGGGTGATTTGTTTGTAGCTGAACTCTCTACAAGGAAACTTTTTCTAACTCATCTCTGTACAGGGTGAAATGTTTGTAGCTGAACTGTCTACAAGGTAACTTCTTCTAGCTGATCTCTCTACACGGTGATTTGTTTGTAGCTGAATTCTGTACAGGTGATTGTTTGCAGCTGAACTCTTTACAGAATGGTTTCTTTGTAGCTGAACTCTCTACAAGGTAACTTCTTCTAGCTGATCTTTCTACTGGGCGATTTGTTTGTGACTGAATTTTCTACATGCTGATTTGTTTGCAGCTGAACTCTATACATGGTGGTTTCTTTGTTGCTGAACTCTCTACATGGTGAATTCTTCTAGCTGATTTCTCTACAGGGTAATTTGTTTGTAACTGAAGTCTGTACAAGGTGCTTTTTTGTAGGTGATCTCACTGCAGGTTGATTTGTTTGTAGCTGAACTCACTAAAGGGTGATTTGCTTGTAGCTGAACTCCTTGAATTGTGTCTAGTTTCTAGCTACTAGCTGATCTCTCTACAGGATGATTTGTTTGTAGCCGATCTCTCTACAAGGTGATTTGTTTGTAGCTGATCTCTCTGTAGGTTGATTTGTTTGTAGCTGAACTCTCTACAGGGTGATTTGTTTCTAGCTGATCTCTCTATAGGTTGATTTGTTTGTAGCTGAACTCTCTATAAGGTGATTTGTTTGTAGCTGATCTCTCTGCAGGTTCATTTGTTTTAGCTGAACTCTCTACAGTGTGATTTGCTTGTAGCTGAACTCCTTACATTGTGTCTAGTTTCTAGCTGATGTCTCTACAGGGTGATTTTTTTTGTAGCTTGACTCCCTACAGGCTGATTTGTTTCTAGCTTATCTCTCTACAGGTTGATTTGTTTGTAGCTCAGGGTGATTTGTTTGTAGCTGATCTCTCTACAGGGTGATTTGTTTGTAGCTGATCTCTCTTCAGGGTGATGTGTTTCTAGCTGATCGCCCTACAGGGTGATTTGTTTGTAGCTAATCTATTTACAGGGTAATTTGTTTGTAGCTGAACTCTCTCCACAGCGACTTGTGTGTAGCTGAATTCTCTAGAGAGTGACTTAATTGTAGGTGAACTCTCTACAGGGTGCATGACTTGTTTATAACTGAACTCTCTTCAGTGTGACTTGTAATGTTCTGAATCTCTACAGTGATATATTTTTAGTTTAACTCTCCACAGAGTGACTTGCTTCTTGCTGAACTGTCTATAAGATTAAATGTTTGCAGCTGAACTCCCTATACAGAATAATTTGTAATGTAATAGAATTCTATAATGGAGTAAATAAATTAGCTGAATGCTCTATTAGGTGACTGTTCTATTAGAGTATCTCGATCTCGCATTTGCTACACGGAGTTGGCTTTCGAATCATAACTCAGTGGTTTGTAATCCAATTCATCTATACTGCAAGGACTTTCTATGAAGATTATTCCAGCTATACACCGATTTTCAGCTCATTGCTCAAAGCGGTTTGCCTAGTAGGCGTAAAATCTTACACATTTTTATTCCTAAAAATCGGTCACGTAATTGTGACACAGGTTGGGTTTTGTGTCATATCTGCGTGGTCTTCATTTCGATTCCTTTCAAACCACCAAAAAGCACTCCTACGATGGTTACTCCATCTACATAGCAATTTTCAACCCATTCCATAAAGCGGTTTACTCTGTAGGCGTGACAACAAATCGATCTTGTGTTACGCGAATAATCAGTCATAACTCCTGAATTATTCATCAGATTTGCACCACATTTGATGCTATGATTCGCCTTTGGACTTTCTTTCTGTGTGCCAAATTTCAAGGCGATCGAAGTACGCGTTTGCGTTTTATAGCACTTTTTGCAAGTGTGCGAAAAGACGAAGAAAAAACGAAGATAAAAACGAACCTTTGGCCGCTCGTATCTCGGAAATTCCTTGAGTGATTTCCTTCAAACTTGGAATGTAGACTCCCCTAGCTGGCAGGTAACTCTGCAGCAAATTTGGTGTCAATCGGATAAGGTATAACCGAGATACAAAAGTGTGAAAATGACGTTTTATTTCTTACTGTTAACATACTCACGGTGTGGCGCGCCGGCTTCTTGGGCCGCACGACACACTACCGTGTGTCTTGATTACACGTATAGTCAAGTCATCAGCACGAACAGGAGCGACGATTACACGTTTGTGCCTTCATTCACAGGCGAATCTATCCCCGGTT
Organism: Dysidea avara; assembly: GCF_963678975.1. Taxonomy (NCBI): domain Eukaryota; kingdom Metazoa; phylum Porifera; class Demospongiae; order Dictyoceratida; family Dysideidae; genus Dysidea; species Dysidea avara. The sequence goes on from NC_089273.1 coordinate 38,552,616, forward strand.
AGTTCATGTCTTTAGACCTGGTAATCTTCAAGAACATTATTTATTAATTATGAGGGATAGGGATAGTTATAAAAACATCAGTCTTAAACTAAACTACAAATATGCTATACAAAATTCTAACTAGCTTAACTACCAAACTAAGTACTTTAACTACAAAACTATCTACCTTAACTACAAAACAACCTTAATTAATAACTTAGTTCAACAAGTCTATGCCATCTTCTTTGCATAAGCCATAATACCTCAGGATCATTTTGTCATTATATCGCCTAAGAGTAACTGGCAAGCGCAGAAGCAATTGTTTCCTTGCTAACTGTCTGGGAATACCACTTTTAACAGTGGTACGGTCGGCAATCGTGGATAAGGTTGATAAAGCAAAGGGTGTCCAAACACCAAACGACTCGAAAACTAGGGAAAAAATTCACCACCATGGTTATTAATTAACAGTTTCCAAATAATGGTCATCCTTAGCCTCCTCACCGGCAGCAGCAGTTACACAAGCCTTAGATGCAGCAGCGAAAATAAAGGAAGGCTGAGTTGCGCAGCTGACAGAGAGGTCAAAGTAAGCATGACGGCCTAGAGTAAAATCAGGATGGTAAATGTCCCCAGGACGAGATTGATCAGAGGCAATGCATTGCTATTATTTGTTTATTTATGAAGTAATTTTAACCGCATTTCGTATTATCTTTACTACTTGGTTATATAATTATTATTGTTATTATTATTATTATTACTAGGCCCCAGGCAAATACAACCAAGTACAATCATCAACCGTAAAACCTACTAATGGGACATGTACAAACAGTGCGTGGAGAACACACTATGTGCCAGTAGACAAAATGCACAATAATACATTTCTATAGGAATTGACTGGCACATATACGTAATGGATGTATTAGCAGACCACAGTAAGATTGGGATAAAGCAGAGTATTTTATCTGTCTGCCACCTACAACTGATATCTGAGTTATGTATATATTTAACATGAGCTGGGTCATTTGTACTAAAATGATCACATCATAATTCCATCCCTGGATACGCTGAAAGACCAAAATAACAAAATTGGAGAACAAATGTGACTGAAATGCAATACCAGAATTTCATGGACATGTCAGTGTGCACAAGTATGTGGAGCATTGCCAATGGCTACAGACTGTAGCAACAAATAATATATATATAGCAGCTAATGGCAAGCACAACCATGCACTTAGCAATTAACAGCAGAAGGCCACATTTTGTGTATGTTGTTTATTCTCTCCATCAGCATTTAGTATGTGAGATGCAATTTATATAAATCTCATTTTAACTACTTTTTACTTGCGTGTATGTTAATGTGTATGTAATTATATTGTATGTTATGCATGGGCACTGCTGAAAAGCAGTAGTTTTCTACTGATGCAGTCTTCCCAAAAAAAGTAATAAATAAAATAAAATGAATTGGCAGATTCTCAGGGCCCGGCCCATATCAGTGATCAGTCTAGGCACTCCAGGCACTAAAAGGCTTCAGGTGCAGAGCTATGCATCATCACACAAACTTACCAGCTGGAAACTCAGTGCACCTTCTTCACACTATGGCCTGCCAGGTGAGGCTTTCTCCCATCCCATACACAAGTGAAGGTAGCCTAATTACGCGAGACTAAAGAAACAAGACTTTCAAAGTGGTTTAATCAACCTCCAGTGATTAGTAGCAACTTCAAATTAATTATGTCGTTCATTAAGCAGGAGTAGCAACCACTCGTCTACTAATCGAAAGAGCCGCTGTCGCCCACTTTTAAACACAAATGAACAGTAGTTCGCTTGTCACTCCACGGACATTCGCTAATCTTCTTCTTCGAACAATCTGTAATTAAGCAAGGGTGTGGTACTGGGCGTTGTATAGAATTACATGTATGGTCAAGTCATCCGCACAAACAGGCGCAATGATTATACATTTGTGCCTTCATTCACAGGCGAATCTATTCCCGGTTAGTTCATGTCTCTAGACCTCGTAGTTTTCTAAAACATTATTTATTTATTATTTATTTATTTATGATGTAATTTTAACTGCATTTCGTATTATCTTTAGTACTTGGTTGTATAACTAGGACCGCGTCACATGCAACCAAGTACAAACACCAAAGTGACAGCCCCCTGGTGAGGCTATTAGGTGGCGAAGGCACGATCCTCAAATCATCTCAATATGTCACAATTGTGACAGATATAATACAATAGTGACATCGTCACTAAAGGCCACCAGTAGCTAAGTGCCACTACATCATTGGTGTGGTAATGGCACAGTGATGTGTACAAAGTATATGTATATATACAAAACATACAGGAGAGAACTATACATTATTGCAGCATTGTATGCAGCAATACTTTATAGGCAACATCACCAGATAAAAATTATTATCCAATATACAGCACAGTATATCAACATCAACTAGAGCTACATAGAGTTCATCAGTGGTGTAGCAATGGCACAGTGATGGGTGACACACTATAATTATGCATACAAAACTTGCAGAAGATAGCTACACAATACTGTAGAAGTATACAAGCCAGATGAACCAGATAAAGGAAGACAGCCAAGCCAGCCACAGCCTGGTAGCTACGCCTGGTGAAGGAAAAAAAGATTAATCACGTGTTGAATTGCATGACACCAACACAAAGGAAGTTCGCCATGCCAACTGCACAAGACAAAAATAATTGTTTACTTGTATTTTATATGTAACTGTATTGTAAAGAGTGTGGCATGTGTTTTAATGTTTTCTTGTATTGTTTAGTTACATATTTTATGTGAATGAATCCACTGGCAGCTGGCATGGAGCAAGGGGTACAACACCTCTACAAATCACGTACACCCTTCAGTTCCAAATCACAAATCTCCAGCGATTCTCCCACACAAGTAATTAATGCTGCTTGAAAACTAGTCTCGAAAACATATTTATAACGAAGTTGCTATTGTTCCGGCAGCCGGAAATATTTTGTCAATGATATTGTTCCGGCAGTCAACTAGATTTCTCACTATCAAGCATACTAGTTGTATACTATGCCAGGGGCGGATCTAGGATTTATAAAAGGGGGGGGGGCTACCTCAAGGTCTAATCTCTTGGGTAGAGGTGTGCAAAGCACACTTCCCAGCATGCTTTGCATGCTGGAACTAGGGGGTCTGGGGGGCACATGCGCCCTAGACGAATTTTGAAAAATATTTGCTAAAATACTGCAATTTGGAGACGTTTCCACATAAAATTCATAATATTTTCTGCCTGTAGATATTTTACATACTGCCTTTAAATTATAGGTATGGCTCTCTGAAGCATTTTGCTTATGGAAAAGCTTGGGTTGGTACAGACAACCAAGTACATGATGCACCCCTCTCACAATTGCACAACACTGAATAGGTGCATGTTAAAATAATAATGTTGATAGTGGAAAATTTTGAAATTTGAACAATACAAGATTGAATCTGAGAGCATTTTCAATGGAAATTGTGTACCTGAATTAAGTATTGCCATACATATTAACTACACAAGTAGATGAATGAAGCCCTTTAAACAGACCAATGCACTTCATTGTATGTATACGTGCAAGCAGATTTGGAAAAATTCCATAACAGAACCAACTACATGTTTCCAGTGAATGTTCTATTAGAGTAGTTAGTTGACTGCTCTATTAGAATATCTCAATCTTGTACACCTCCAATGCTGATCCGGGTCCTTGTTGCATAAACTTTAGCATAAATCCACTGATAATACCTTGGAAAGATGTTTATAAGGTGGTTTTATGCGTATTTGTATTATTAGTGATCATATAATTATGCTAAGACAAAATTTCATTATAATACTCAGCATATTGATCAAGTAAAGCCTAAATATGAAGGGGGAGGGGGCTTCCCCCAAAAGCCCCCCCCCCCCTGGATCCGCCCCTGTATGCCCCGAGTACTCGACTTTAGGGCACACGTCTAGTAGGTTGCCCCGAGTGTTCGACTTTAGGGAATGCATCTAGTACTGTTGTCCCGAGCATTCAACTTTAGTGGACGCGAAAAGTAGTTCCAGTGTTAGGTTAGGGTCAGGTTCAGCTTTAGTTTCTTCTTCACCTTCAATATCTATTATATAGAAGTTACTCCACTCGGAGACATATAAGGTAGAAAGTAAGGGAGTTGGGTAGCTGGGTCCACGTAGCACAATGGGTAGGACTTTGGGCTGAAGCACTGGAGGTCCCGGGTTCAAGTCCTGTTCAAGGAAGTTTGTTTTTCTTTTTTTTTCATTTGAGGACCATTTTGTCTAAGTTTTATTCACATGACTAACGGAACAATAGCAATAGCCTATTTATAAAAAATACAAGCTTACACTGATGCAATACTAGTTCTTAATCAAGAACTAATGTCCTTCAGAATCCATTAATAGCCTTAGAAATCACACTATGACAATCACGCATGACGTTTCAAATCACAAATCCAATTTCAAATCACAAATCAAGTTCCAAATCACGTACAGATTTTCGAAAGTGTCGCACCCGTTGGCATGGAGACCTGAGATGTTACAAACATAAAAACTAACTTACTTGTAATCTTCTTGTTTATGTGAAAGATGGCCTCTGGCTCTCCTGCAGTATCTCCATGGACATTCACTAATCTTCTCCTTCGCGCAATGTGTAATTAAGCAAGGGTGTGATACTGGGTGTTATATAGAATTACATGTATGATTAAGTCATCAGCATTAACTGGCACAACGATTATACATTTATACCTTCGTTCACAGGTGAATCTATCCCCGGTTAGCTCATGTCTCTAGACCAGGGATGAGCCTATTTTGCTTTTTTCCACCTATTTTTCTTTCCAGCAATTATTTTATTTTTTACCCATTTTGCTCAATATTTTGCTCTAAATTTTTCTATTTTGCTGAGCATCAGTAAAAATTAATTGCAGTATCTCTAGCTTACAAGTATGTGTGACTACTCTATTAGAATATTTCGTACGTAGTGACTGCTCTATTAGAGTATCTCGATCTTTAGTCACCATTTCCTATGAGCATATGTTGTCCTAATACTATGCGTGACTGTTCTATTAGAGTATCTCAATCTTTATCATACAAAATGTGCCAAGTTGCCATTCCTTTGTGCCCATTTTTCCAATTTTCCACCAAATTTTCCAGCATTTTGCTCTTTGCTTTTACCAACGTATTTTCCAAAAATTTTGCCGGAAAAATCAGCGCATCCCTACTCTAGACCTCATAGTTTTCGAGAACATTATTATTGATTATTATTTATTTATGACATAATTTTAACCGCATTTCGTATTATCTTTAGTACTTGGGTGTATAACTATTATTAGGCCAATGAAACTTGATTAGCAGTTTCGCGTCATCGCCCGCATGCTTTTGATACACCCGCATGGAATTTCATTATTGGCAATAGGCATTCCAGTATCCGAGATTGTTTAATAAAAAAATCTCCGTATATTCCCCAATAGAACCCTGGCACAAAATAACAACTCGTGTTTAATAATTGCTTTACAGAATTGGAATTACATACAGTAGAGGCTATAGTGATTACAGAGACATACAATTCTGAAGGACTACCAGTGTCCTGCACTAGTAGCCTAGAGCACTAATTACTTAACTACAAAAACTATACATGCATACATATATAATAGTTACAAATAACTTGGGATTGCTCCGTCGTCCGAGCTCCAATGAGGATGAAAATCGCTGTGGGGTTTGTCCACACGCTGATTGTCATGAAAATCTTAGTTTTATCGTGAGCGTTACATATAAGTAAGTTTTGTGTTGTTCTGTAATCTTTTCAAGTCATGCAATGTATGTAGAGTACTTTAAAACTTTAAAAAACGTACTGTTGGGTGGAAGGTAGTCACTGGTGCTTACTTTAAAGTGCGTAATTACTTCGCTTGGGTTAGCGATTTTCAGCTGCAGAGTAATTTTCTGATGGCTATGTCATCAGCTCAAAAGTATAAACCACTTCAAAGTCGGCATAGCTAACAATGCCATAATTGAAACCACAACTCCACCTTAAGTATTGTTGCACCATTGTGGCACCTCCACTTTAGCTATAAGTTGTTAACTTGATGTTTTTACTTACTTGAGATAGCCACTTGCCTAAGGGTATACACCATTGTATTGAGAAGTGTGCAGTGGGTGAAACATATTTGCTCACCACAAAGCATACAAAGATCACTGAGATCTGATACGATCTGAAATTACTCTCATCACATGTACAAACTTGCAGCTAGAAGCAACTGCAGTTTCAAGATAGTTCAGATTGCTAGATGGCTTCCTGATTCAATTGTGCCATTTTCCCCTTTAAAATGTATGGGGAGCCTCGGAGAAAAAATGTACCTTTTTTCAGTTTTTAAGCACTGTGCATGCCAAAGTAGCTAATTCCAACCCAACAAACTATATATTTCTGAGATCAGCAATCAATACTCTATCATATAAAAAGCCCATTTTCTAAAATTTTAAAATCGGGCTGGAATGCCTATAATATTGGTATTTCAGATCGAAATACTCTAATAGAACAGTCACTTTTACTCTAATAGAGCAATCAGCTATACTCTAATGGAAAAATCACTTGTTATAGATTAGTAACGTACTTTAGCTATTTAATGCAAGAGTAATCACTGTAGATCTCACTGTTTTTTAGCATAAATCTTCATGTTTGGATGTGTGTTGTGCTTTTGGAAAAATAATGAATAATGAATAATAACCGCTCCCTCGCAGCAAATTTTCAAAAATCTGAGCGAGAAACTGGTAATCAAGTTTCATTGGCCTTATTATTATTACTAGGCCTGGGGCACTTATAACCAAGTACAACCACCAATGGGACATTCTACAAATGGGGCAAGTACAACAGTGCACGACCAGCACAGAATGTACATGTGGATGGAAAAGATGCACATACAGTTAACTTAAGTGGTACATGCCATTACAATTGTGAGGGTCTGCTACTATTATGTTGCATTGAACACCCGACCATGGCAGACCACATAATGCATTGTCACTGCCCCTCCTGCATGATTCTTACAAGTCGAGATGCAAGCGCATGCTCTCATATCTACCGCATTGAATCTCATGCATGCAAGCAATGAAGCTTATACATCCATTAAACAGTCCTAAAATTGTAATGTTTAATGAGGATGAATCAGGGTACTGGATTAAGACATGAATGGTTGCTGAAGTTTCCAAAAGCAGACCTCAATGATAAAAGAAGCAGGGTATTTCACTAGAAACTGTTATCTGAGTCTTTTTGTTCTGGGACATATGTCCTAAAATGTGACTGGGCCTGCGATAATAGGGCATGTGGGTACACAAAATTTGCTTACTTTTTCAAACTTTCATGACTCAACTTTTTATGTGGTTATCATATGGTCATATAATTTTCAGCCCTTATTGAACATTTAGTTGGCAGTATAATGCAAGTGACAGATTGCAAGTATTCCATCATAGTACTAAGATATGACTTGTTTTGTGCTAGTGTGTAGTTTGTGTCCATATGCCCTAATTTTGCAGGGCAAGTCACAAATGTTGTGTCAAAGTAAAATATTGCATGGTGATGACAAAACAACATAAATTAAAATGAAACCAAACAACCACAATAATTGTTCTAATCAACAAGAATACAGCTTTCCATTAAACGCAGCTCAGTGGAGACAGCAGGAAGTTCTGTTGACTATAGCTTTCTGCTCCCACGAATAGCCAGCACAGCAAAACATAATAGTGAAAAGACAAAGCGCAGCATATTCAGGAAAGTGTCTAGTTGTTAGAGGTCTTGTGCTTCTGTGACAAAGTGATCTCGCTCCTGGAACCAAAGGCTTCAGGTTGAGAGCTATGTATCTTCACACACAAACTTATTAACTAAAAACTGTGCCGGCGTTAATGTTCTCCACACAATTTCTTGCCATACTCAATGCAAAATTACTGGTAGCTGAGTGCTGGTACATTAATGGTGTGGCAATGGCATAATGATGTGTATCGCAATGTTGTACAACATACAGGAGATGCAGTTTATACCACAGAACTGTATGCAGCAATGTATTGCTGGTATTGAACACTGGAGAGGGAAATGATTCTGCCAGCAAGCCAGGTAAAGGATGAACAAAAGTATACAAAATAATACAAATACGCAACAAACAATCATCGTAACATACTCTTAATCTTGTTCATCACCTGTGATGTGTCCACTGGCAAATGGTATGGCAACTTGGATCTCAATGTGCACCTGAACATACTTGCAATCTTATTGTTTACACATAAAGTGGCCTCTGGCTTTCCTGCAATCACTCACGCCTGTTCGCTAATCTTCTCCTTCACATAATCTGAAATTAAAGCATGGGTGTGGTGGTACTGGGTGTTATATAGAATTACACGTACATTAAAGTCATCAGCACGAACAGGCGCAACAATTATTATGATTGTGCCTTCCATAGGCAGCAGAATGGGGGGGTACGGGGCTCCCCCCTCAGAATTATATCACACCAAAATTATCCTCCTTGGAGTGGGGCTGAAAACCGTGATAAAGATCGAGATACTCTAATAGAGCAGTCGCACTGTTAAAGCAGTCACAGTATTAGAGCAGTGTGTAGCGAGCTATGTAAGGATTTTATGTAGTTTATCAGCTATAAATGGGTAGCCTATGAGGTTGGCAGCTATTGTCAGGTGGTTGTGACCTTTTTCTTGGTCTCACCCTACCAAACCAAGACAACGTAGTGCCTCATTTCCATAAGTATGAGTCAGCACAGCCCCCCCTCGTATAAACTACTTCCTCTGGCCCTGGTGCCTTCGTTCTAAGGTGAATCTATCCCTGTGTGTCTAGGCCTCGTAGTTTTCGAGAACATTAATTATTAGTTAATTTATAATGTAATTTTAACCGCATTTTGTATTATTCTTAGTACTTGGTTATTATCATTTATCATAGCCAGTTAACAAGTTCATCCCCTAAACCTGCAGCTGTTTTAAAATACACCAGCACTGAAAATGCATAATCTTGAAAACTGGATTATACGCATGCCTTTTAATTAAGCAAACTCCTAAAATACAAAAATTTAAAGATGTCTAAAAGCTACAGACATCATGTTACTTACTATTAAATATTTGCTTAAATGGTACTATCTTTCATCACAGAACTTCACTCTGTGCTTTTAAAATACAAAAGGACTATATCTTCATCTTCTTCATTTGCATATTGATGCACAAAAGACCATAACTTTGCCATACTTTGTTGTATAAACTTTCTCTGGGCTTCATCTTACTAAACAACAGGGGCGTATCTAGACCAATTGTGATGCCCAGGAAAACCATTAACCTTGCAAGCAACTAAGTGAGCAACCTGTGGGATGTTCATACGTACTCATAAAAATTTGTTTTATTGCAAAGTATGGCTAGCTATTCTGTATAACTGTTAACTCTATCTGTATAGTGCATGAACGTAAGCATTTATACAGCCTATCTAGCTAAATCACTACTGCATGATTGCTACCTGAATGATTGTGGGATGTATATGTAGTAGTAGTAGTAGTAATCACGTGCAGAGCCACAACATACTTAAGAGATCTTGTGTGATAAGTCCTCCTCCAATCCTCCATTGAAGATATGACTCACTAAACATGACAATTCATCCACTGACTGGCTCTGCTTCAGTGAACTCAGGTCTTCAAAAAATGGTGGCAAAACTGGCAAAAATCTGACGATCTCCTACAACTGTGACTAATACAATTGTATTTTAATAATAGCTCACATCACATATCACACTCCACTCCTAAATCGTACAACACTGACTCCACACCTCACTGCACACTGTTCCCCTTGTGTCACGTTGCATCTTAATAAATTTGGGCGCTATTAGAGGACTCTGTTTAGAGAATTATCATGGACCTGGCACCATCAAACAATAATCCAACCAACAGCCAACTGTGAACACTCACACTTCACTTGGAGAACACTATTTTCTGATTTTAACTGAACGCACAGAGCTAATCTGTTTCTTATCGCGGCGCACCCTTTTTTAGAGAGGGTGCAAGTGTTGATGACAGGCAAAACCTGAGGCAGAAGCTGCTGGCAAATAGCGTAGAATTAATGGTAACAGGGGTGGGGGAGGATTTATGTGATAAAAATGATATTTCGAGTGGTTGCATGACCCAACCATTTTCTGATGCCCGGGAAAAAGTGAAGTGATGCCAGGGAAAGAGCCCGGGTATGCCCAGGTGTAGCTACGCCACTACTCAACAAGTGATGGCAATGGTAATTCAGTTGATATACAGATATCATGTGATTAATAAAATGACCGACAAAAACACTAATGATATGGAACAGAATAATTCCTTGTTTCATAGCAGATGATTTCCTTGTTGTTTGTTAAAAGTATTATTGTTATGGACATCAAACCAACACTGAACAGGCGACCACACCAACATGAGGTAAGCTCATGTGTGTAAACTTCTACCCAAAATATGACACCTCTCCTTTAAAAGGAGGGCAGTTACAAAAACTTTCAAATATAAATGCTTTGTCAATGAAAAAGATCCTGGTCACATTTTGTTCTAGTCTGGGTTCGACCCACTTTTAATTATCTGGATGCATACTCCGGATTATTACGGTCACTTTAATTATGTGGTCTTATCATAGAGGTTGTATTTTTGAAGAGGTGAGCACTAGTAGCTACTTAATATAAGTTTTTGACCAATTTCAGTCTTTCGGTTTCAGTTTTCATATACATATCAAATAGTACATTGCATAACAAAATGAAAATGCAGATGCTATGTTTAGACTATACCGTTTCACCCTGTTGAGTATGAGGAAAAAGACATTTTTTTTAGAAAAATGCATAATGATTTTACTATGGCATGCAAATGCCAGCATTAAATTATATAGGTCAACTTAAACCAATGCAACATAGCTATGTTATGTATAACTTGAAGGAAACTCTCCAATAGAGCAGTCAGATATTCTTATAGAACAGTCAGAAATTGATTTTTTTCTACATAATATCAATGAAATTGAAAAAAATCATTATTTAATGCCACTCAGATTAGTTGTCAAGTATATTCCACGACATTTTTGTAAAAATTATTATTTTACTAGCTACAAAAGGCTTGGTTTTGTGCAATAAATTGCATTTCGCATGCCGTAATTAATTAAAGTGTTCGTAATCTAGCCTTCACTAAAAGTTTGTGCTTGTGCTGAGTAATCATTTCCATAGTTCAACACAAATAAAGGTGTTTATGTGCATGTGACTGCAGTGTTTGTTGGATCACAGAGGAATTTTTGCAAAATATGGCGAGGCTGATCTTAGCCAGATGGTCAACAAACTTCAATCCACACCATATTCTGCACACAGGTCCTTGACTTGGAGGTGATCACTGCAGTAAATGTTGCAGTATTTCTTGCAAGTCTGCTGTGCTCCTGATTGTGAAGTCTTTTTTTTCTGGCAATTGGCAATGCGCGCAACGTCACTATTAAATATTGATCAATTATATTAAACTACCTATACTCCATAGTAAGAGTGAACAACCTCTCAAAGCTTAAGAGAGAGTTTTGGCATAAAAGAATAACATTGCAAATTACGATGGCAAAAAATCAATCAAATTCAAGGTATTTTGCATTATTTTCACTAAAAGAGATAGACAAAATTTTCTGCCACTCAAGTGTTTTCTTGATTAGACCTACCCCTACACATAACTATAGTTTGTAAGTCGATTTGAAGATACTGATTTTTCTGTTTGCGGACCCTACCCTAATAGAGCATTCAGCTAGTTCATGACTTACTCCATTATAGATTTCTATTACATTGGAAGTTATGCTGTAGGGAGTTCAGCAGCAACCAGTTAATGTTGTAGACATTTCAGCTACAAACAAGTTACCCTTTAGGGAGTCCAGCTACAAATATATCACTGTAGAGATTCAGAATATTACAAGTCACACTGAAAAGAGTTCAGTTATCAACAAGTCGTGCACCCTGTAGAGAGTTAAGCTACAAACTATTCACTCTGTAAAGAATTCTGCTACAAAAAAGTCTTCATGTAGAGAGTTTAACAACCAAAACCCACCCTGTAAAGAGTTCAGCTTTACTAACAAGTTACTCTGTAGAGAGATTAGCTAGAAACAAGAGAAAGCTCAGCTAGAAAATGTCACCTTATAGAGAGTTCAGCTACAAGCAAATCACCCTGCAGAAAGTTCCACTACAAACAAACCACACTGTAGAGAAATCAGCTAAAATAAGCCACCTTGTAGAGGGCTCAGCTATGAACTGATCACCCTGTAGAGAGTTCAGCTAGAAATAAATCACCCTGTAGAGAGATCAACTAGAAGAAGTCACCTTGTAGAGAGTTCAGCTATACAAAGAAACAATCCTGTAGAGAGTTCAGCTGCAAACAAATCATCCAGTAGAGAGTTTAGCTAGAAATCCACTAGCCCATCTCAATTTGGCTTTACTCAAAATTGTTCTGCATTACAACAGATGTTAATGTTTACTGATCATATCATACATAGCCCTTTTCAAACTGATGTAATCTACCTTGACATCAACAAAGTTTTTGATACTGTGTTCAATGGTATTTTGTTGAGTAAGCTGGCATAACTGGTATGCTATAGACTTGGTTTAATAACTATTTGCTAAACCGCTACCAAAGTGTTTCAATCAACCTGTGTCTCTGATTTGCTGCCTGTTGTTTCAGGTGTGCCACAGGGCAGTATTCTTGGCCCCCTGGTATATGTCAATGGTATGTCATCATGTATTCATATAAGTCAACTATTTTAATTTGCTGATGACACAAAATGCTTTCTTCATAATCATAATCATTGCTTCTCTCCCTGACCACAATTCTCTCCAGGAGGACTTCACTGCTTTGTTTACTGTATCTAATGACTCAGACTTGGACTTCAATGTGAGGAAATTTGTAGATATATCATTCAAGCATGTCTTCAACACAACCTACATGTCTGATATGCCTATACCTCACCTATATTCTCAAAGAGATCTTGGACTTGCATTGTTAGAATATTTAAGTTGGGATAAGCACTATAAATTCATCATTTCCCGTGCTTACAAAGTCTTAGGGCTAATACGCTGTACATTTGTATATTTCATTGGTAAGGTCACATCTTCTTTATTTCACTCAGTTGTGGCACCCACATTTAATGAAAGATATAGAAAAAATTCATTGTCGTGCCACTAAATACATACTCAATGATTACTCTAAATCTTGACTGGCTAAACTGAATCTTTTCCCATTGATTTACTTATTCAACTCCAGGACACACTTTTTGCAGTCGAATCCATTAAGACACCAACCAACCAGTTTAATGTTACTAATCATATCAAATTTAGCTCTGCCAACACTAGATCCAGTCCCAGAAACAAACTATTTCATCCTCACCACTTTAAACATGTCTTACCACTCCTACCTTCACAGATTACCACCACTTTGGAACTCTATACCTGTGCTAGACCTGAAATTGTCATTTCCTGTGATAAAATGGAACCACTTTTAATTAAATTTTTATGATAACATAAACTGTTCACTACATTACCTTTGTCCCTGCTTGAGGTGTCATTTCCATCTATAACTTGCATCACTTATAACCAACATATGTATGTACGTAAGTAGGTATGTATGTAAGTATACCCTTTAAGTCCTGAGACTTGTAACCTTGCATCACTTGTAACTAATGTATGTAATTCAAGTAGTTAAGTGAATAAATATATAAAGTGTAGTTATATTTTCTAGCTGTTGGCACAATGTTGCCAACAGACCATTGGTGTTTACACCATAAAGTTATTATTAAATAATAAATTAAACAAGTTACCATGCAGAGAGATCATTTAGAAACAAGTCACCCTGTAGAGAGTTTAGCTACAAACAAAGCACCCTGTAGAGATAACAAATCACCTTGTAGTTTAACTACAATCAAATTACCCTGTTGAGAGTTCAGCTACAACCAAATCCCCCTGTAGAGAGATCGGATAAAAGTGATCAGCTAGAAGAAGTCACCTTGTAGAGAGTTCAGCTATAAATATACCATCTTGTAGAGAGTGTTTGGATACAAAGAAACCATCCTGCAAGAACTCAGCTAGAAAAAAGTCACCCTATGAGAGATCAGCACGAAACAAGTCACCCTGTAGAGAGCTCAGCTACAAATAGACCACCTTGTATAGAGTTCAGCTACAAACAGATCACCTGTAGAGAGTTCAAATAGAAACAAGTCATGCTGTAAAGTAGCAGCAAGAGTACATAATAAAAATGTGACTGGATCTACGAAAACCGTTCTTATCGCCCAAGACCCTGTAGAGAGTCAAGCTTAATGAATGCAGTATCAAGTTTCACTGCCACAGTCGACCAGAGTAAAGTGGTCTGCCTTTGCTGGCTGCTTTTTTAGAGCACAGTGGCGAGCTGTACTTGTGGTCTGGGGTCTTGATGGAGCCCTGGCCAACCAGGTGATGGCTGTGTGTGGCTGTACTGCTCAGTGGTGTTGGACAATGACCAGTGCTGTAAGTTTCCTTTCATTTTAGTTAGTTCTAAGTTATGAATGGCCTATAACTTGGCCTAATTCATCCCAGCACGTTTCTTTTCAATTTTTGAATGTAGAGAGAGATCGGATAAAAGCGATCAGCTAGAAGAAGTCACCTTGTAGAGAGTTCAGCTATAAATAAACCATCTTGGAGAGAGTTTGGATACAAAGAAACCATCCTGCAAGAACTCGGCTAGAAAAAAAGTCACCCTATGAGAGATCAGCACGAAACAAGTCACCCTGTAGAGAGCTCAGCTAGAAGAAATTACTATGCAGAGAGCTCAGCTAGAAGAAATTACTATGCAGAGAGTTCAGCTATTAAGAAACTGTCCTGTAGAGAGTTCAGCTACAAACAAATCACCTTGTAGAAGATACAACTACAAAACATCACCCTGCAGAGAGTTCAGCTACAAAAAATATCACCCTGTAGAGAGATCAGCTAGAAACAAGTCACTTTGTAGAGAATTGAGCTACAAACATATCACCCTGTATAGAATTCACCTGAAAACATATCACCCTGTAGAGAGTTCAGTTAGACAGAAGTCACCCTGTAGAGAGTTCAGCTACCAACAGATCACCCTGTAGGGATTTTAGCTAGAAACAAGAGATAAACTACAAACAAATCATCCTGTAGAGAGTTCAGCTATAAACAAATTATCCTAGAAGGAGTTCAGCTTGAAACAAGTCACCCAGTAGAGAGATCAGCTAGAAAAAGTCACCCTGTAGAGCAATCAGCTAGAAGAAATCACCTTGTAGAGAGTTCAGCTACAAAGAAATCATCCTGTTGAGAGTTCAGCTACAAATCACCCTGTAGAGAGTGTTCAGCTACAAACAAGTCACCAACTAGAGAGATCAGCTAGAAACAAGTCACCCTGTAGAGAGATCAGCTAGAAGAAGTTACTTTGCAAAGGATTCAGCTACAAAGAAGCCATCCTGTAGTGAGTTCAGCTACAAACAAATCACCCTACAGAGAGTACAGCTACAAAAAAATCACCCTGTAGAAAGATCAGCTAGAAACAAGTCACTTAGTAGAGAATTTATCCCTGTAGGGAGACCCTGTAGAGAGATCAACTAGAAGAAACTACTTCGCACAGTGTTCAGGTACGAAGAAACCATCCTGTAGAGATTTCAGCTACAAACAAATCACCCTGTAGATATTTCAGCTACAAACTGATCACCCTGTAGAGTTATCGGATAGAAACGAGTCACTTTGTAGAGAATTCAGCTACAAACAAATCACCCTGTAGAGAGTTCAGCTAGACACAAGTCACCATGTAGAGAGATCAGCTAGAAGAAGTCACCTTGTAGAGAGTTCAGCTACAAAGAAACAATCCTGTAGAAAGTTCAGCTACAAACAAATCACCCTGTAGAGAGTTCAGCTACTAACGAATCGCCATGCAGAGAGATCAGCTAGAAGCTTGTCATCCTGTAGAGGCTTCAGTTATGAACAAATCACCCTGTGTTATGTATGAACATATCAAACTGTAGAGAGTTTAGTTAGATGCAAGTCACTCTGTAGAGAGATCAGCTAGAAGAAGTCTCCTTGTAGAGAGATCAGCTAGAAACAAGTCACTTTGTAGAGAGTTCAGCTACAAAGAAACCACTATGTCACTAGAAACAACTGACCCTATAGAGAGTTCAGCTGCCAACAAATAACTCTTTAGAGAGTTCAGCTACAAACATATCACCCTGTAGAGTGATTAGATTGAAACAAATCACCTTGCACAGAGTTCAGCTACAAACAAATTTCACTGTAAAGAGTTCAGTTACAAACATATCACCCCCTATAGAGAGATCAGCTAGAAACAAATCACCTTGTAGAGAGTTTAACTACAAACAAGTTACCCTGCAGAGAGTTCAGATACAAACAAATCACCCACCCTGTAGACACTTCAGCTACAAAGAAATTGCCCTGTAGAGAGTTCAACGGCAAACAGATAACCCTGTATAGAGTTCAGTTGGATACTGTAGAGAGACTCCTGTACAGTGTTCAGCTTTGAATACAAGCAAATCACCCTTTAGAGAGTTCAGTTACATTTCAAGTCAAACAGTAGAGAGATCAGCTGCAAATAAATTATCCTGTAGGGAATAATTGGCATGTAATTAATGTATGTAAATAGTTTGTATAATTACTGATAAAATCAAAAATAGTTGAAGTATTAAAAATTTGCTTTAAGTCTTTTTCTTCTTCCTATGGTAAAGAAAATAATATATGTTAAAAAAGTCCAGAAGCTAGCTATAGGATGGCTTTGGGGTATACAATTACAAACAGAAGTGATGTCTAATCAAAAACAATGCAGCTCCCAAAAAGGCCATGGTGGAAAAAGATGTGAAATCCAAGGTGACAGGCAAGAAATGGCTGTGATGGTAGGTTAATGGTAAAAATCTTAATAACGACAATTCAGGTGCCATGACTAAGAAGAAAAAAATTCACCTGAATTGTCGTTATTAAAATTTTTACCACTAACGTACCATCACAGCCATTTCTAGGCCACCACCTCAGATTTCACATCTTTTTCCACCATGACATTTTAGGGGGCTGCACCTTTTTTACAGCTTGGCTGTTTTTGATTAGATTGTACATATCAAGAAGCTTTTGGTTTATAAAAGTTTTGCTATATCCAAATGTGCAAAAAATCTTTTGTTGAAATTTGCAATTGAGTTTTACTTTTGCACATGTCCAGAAGGTAGGTTTTCCATAATTTTCACAATCTACAATTTTAAATTTCTTTTTTTCTGAAAATCCATGCTTGTGCTGGTTTTTTACTGACAATAGCGTGATAGTGTGAAACAGTAATTACTCCAATAATATGGCAGTAAATTAAAGCAATCAAATTATACTATGTACTACCAAAATATCATCTCAGAGCTTCTAAAAAATCTAAACACATGTTCTCATGACCAAGCCCTCATTGTTTACTTTTCTCTACTCATTAATTCTGACCAGTAATATGCAAGATTAACTCAAATACTTCTTTCGACTTAATGAATACGAATCCAAGGATTAAATACTTTTGCAATACTCACTGCTTGAAGTATCTTAGTTTACTACAGTGGTATATCCCCAGTATATGGAACAGTTAATTGTTTGTTATTTTAGTAGTTTTTCAGTAAACCCGCATTCACTGATGTTTTACTGAGAGTTTAAAACTTAGTAAAATAATTATGTTCCATATACTTAAGTTTACTGACACTTTACTATCAGTATAACTACAGTAAGGCATCTTAACAAATTAGTAAACTAAGAACCTTCAAGCAGTGACTTTTGTTTAGGTACTTTTCATAGGCATACCAAGCACCTCACATAATGGTTAAAAGAAAAGCTGAGCATGACAAACATGCTAAACTAGGCGGAATCTGGGAACATGCACTAAGCAAAATTTAAAAATATATATATAACGCTTTGAGATTGAATTTAGCATATTAAGTTGTAAACCATGCTAGAATCAATCCAGCAGTGTATTCTTACTTGTGTAATTTACTTCTATGTCACTCAAAAATAACATTGTTTATACAAAACTTAATTCTAGAGGCACTTGTCACAATCTTTCATCTGAACTATTGCAGAGGAGTCACTATGCAAGCCGATAGGTTAATAAAGTCTTTATGGATTGTTCATTGAATAGAAAGATGAATTATAGTGTTATCTGATATGTTGGTAGTAAGTATAGACAGTTGAGTACTTAAGAGATGACTTGAAATAGTTAGCCAAATTATTGGGGGATGGCCCCCAGCCAACAACTTCCTATGCCAATGTTTTTTTTTTCTTTGTGACCATTTTTGCTCTAACAAACTATTTTATTAAATAACTTGTATCCTTTATTTAACCCTTGTAATTAATTAGTTGTAGTTATAGATAATTATAATTGGTACATAATAATGAAGACTATAATGCCAGACACTGGTTGACCTTCAGGACTACAACTTATATTTGTTGCTGTATTATAAATAATTCCTGCTAATTGTTATTATTTGTATTGTTCAGTAAAGTTTAAACAATTAATCCAGCCACTGGAAATAGTGACTAAGCACATGCCCCAACTATTAATGTACTGAGAAGTGAATTGGCCATTCCACTTTGTTTTCAAGCATTTTGTATCCATTATAATAGATTGCACTACAAACAAAGAACAGTTTGAGAAGTGTCTCTGCAATCAATCCAGTCACTATGAGATACTCATGACAGCCAGCTACATTGAAGTCACCACAGTTTACTGCAACTCAGCAACTACACATGCAGTAGTGGAGAAAAAATGGGACACAAATAGGCTATTATGCTCCAAAATCTTCCAATTATTCTTTCTGGATATTTTTTATTCACCTATTATTCTCAATATTATTCCCCATCTACGTACCTATTATTCCCAAAATTATTTCTGAAATTAGTGCTATATATAAGCATATTAATTATGAATTTATATACCTGACTGTTATAATAGAATTATGGGCTCAAAGTTGATTGCTCTATTAGAGTGAGTGACTGCTCTATTAGACTATCTCAGTGTTTTCAACCGTTTTTATGCTTGCACTGTTTCAGTGATGTATTCAAATTTTTACAACAGGCTACAAAGAAAACTTATAATTTTGTACCAATTATTCCTGGAACTCATCTGATTATTCCAGAACATTCCCTAATTCTTTCAACCACCTATTATTCCCAAAATTATGCTGGCATAACAGATGTATGTCTAGACACAAAGGAGGACAGTGATAAGATTCATGATGCATGCATGAACCTTAAATGCTGTGATTAGCAAAAAGGCATGCGAAGTGATGTTGAACAGTAGCATAACCACAGTTGTTTGAAAGTATCAGTTATATAGTCAGTTAGCTGAAAATACAGTAGGTACATATTTTTGGGTATGCTTATACCTTACCAATACCTTAATTTGTTATGAAGAGGTAGACATGATGCTGGTTATAGATGATATGTCCAAAACTCAGCATCATGGAAGAAAATGTGATGCTGCTTTGGTTTGGACAAGAAAGCCCAAACCTTCAAAATCTGTACTATACAGTATTAATAGTACAGATCATGGAGATTTTCCCAAACCGAAACATCATGTTTTCTTCTGGGTTTTGTACATATCATCTGAAAGCCCATTTACTGCAAATCAGCTACTACATATATAGTACAGATTTAAATTTGAATTTAGCTACTGAACAGGAAGCTTATGCTGATTTGTCTAGGGGACTAGCCCAAAGTTACATACACATAATATTATACAAATTTACGTAAAACTAATCTGTGGCTGGATCTGTGAAAGTGGGTATTATAGCTTATCCAAATTTTCAGGTTTGGTGAGTCATAACATGTGTATAACGCATTGTCTAGAATTACATCCAGGCATAATGCTATGATATGAGTGTAAAGTGACTAATTTTTAGGCTGGTACCATACTCACAAGTGAAATTATGGATTTTCAAGTACATGTAATTGGAAAGGCTATAAGACCCCTTTTTGCAGATCCAGTCACATTTACATATGTGACCAGATTTGCAAAAAGGGATCTCACACACATCCAATTTACCAACTTTCATGACTCATAACTTTCAGATTGAAAAGTCTATACACTGTATATATTGACCTGAAATGTGGTCAGTAGTGAGCACCAATATAGCCTAGTACACAGAAACGTTTTCAGCTTAATATGTTTTTTTGAGCACTTAGTTATGATCTTTTAAGTTCATAGGATTGTATGTGTGTGGAAAACCCATTTTGCAAATCCAGTAAAATTATATTAGTTCAAATTTGTTACAAATTATTCCAGGGAATTGCTGGCACACCATCTATTTAAAAATGTTCATTATTTTAGGTAAAACTGGATGATACTGTCAGTCACCCACTGATAACTGCATCAAGCAACAAATTAGAAGACTTGTCCAAGAAAATGACTGCCAAGGTATGTTGTTATGTTTTCACAAAGCTTGTCAAAAATGTAACAATCATGTGCATGTTTTATGTGACAGAATCCTCTTACAAGAATTTGCTCATATTTTAAACTTATTTGCACAGAGACATACCCTGTGTGGTTATAATTATGTACACTTCAAACATTTTAAAATGAAATGTACACTTCAGATTTGCCAACTCAGGGATTCACCATGGAATAGGGCACAGTATATGTGACCGAATTTGACAAAACAAGGCTTCCACACACATCCACTTTTATGGCTTTGAAGAACCATAATTCAAAGTTGGAGTACGCCATTAGTTTCAAATTTGACCTGGTATTTTACAATGCTATGGAAGAATTGTGTGACAATGTTAGGTCAATAGCTTACTGAACAGTCAGGTTACAGTTTGTTAAAGTCAGAAAATTGGATGTGTGTGGAAGCCTTGTTTTGTCAAATTTGGTCACATATACTTTTGTAAATTCAATGTAGTTTCAGTTAACATGTTGATTGCTGTGGCACAGCCCAGGAGGCGATGATGATACCACTATCATACAGTGCGATGAAAGTGTGGGCATGGACAGTGACAAAATATCACCCAAACCCTGCTTCAATTTTTCTTCACAGTGACATGACAGTATTGGTTGGGTAAAACCAAGCCGAAATGTGCTTTCATATTGACCCAAAAGATTTTTGTCAAGTTGCTAGATATTTTTTTGACGGAATTTTCTACTGCCTGCCTGATCCATTCAATCAAGCATCACAGAAAACTGGATATAGCTACAGCCCTACTTCTTTCGTGAAAACGTTTCAAATTCACTCAGGAAGAAACCTTTGGCATATCGATAAACATACAAAGCACGTGTATTATATTGCTTTTTATCTTTCTGTACCAGTGAAGGATCTTCATCGCGAGTAGGACTTGCATCCACGGATGTAGCTATATGTTATACAACATTATGTTACATAATGCATGTATGCCAGCAGACATGTGTTGAAGATGTTGCAGTGATAAGTGAGCATCAGAGACAAGTGTTTGTTTGTAGCAAAATTAACTAACTACTGTGACCGACAATGTTCAGTACAAGCACGGATCTGTACAAGGAAGTTCCACTCTTAATGGTAGACTCCCCCAGCAATGTTTCATTGTTAAGTCTTACCATTTAGACCTTCAGAAATGCAACTGATGCCTTTAACAGTTGCTGTAATAGCTTTAGAAGATAAAGGCAATATTTGTTTTTAAAGGCACCTGTTGCAAAAATGTAGCAGTTTCAATTGATATTTGAACTATTAATGCACTAAGCAAAGGTACAAGGAGTATAAAATTTTGCAATGAATGTTTCTTGGACTGATAAACAAACTTCATTGAATTGAAGAAAACTTGTCAGTTAAAAAGAGGGGTTCCATTAGAGCTTTGCCCCTGCGTTAGCTGCTTATCTTGTTTGCTTCATCATTATCTGGACTGGTAGGATTCTTTTCTTCATGACTTTCTTTGTATTTTTTCACATGATGTGTCAAGCAAACCACATAATATAGCTATATTTCCATGCGAACAAAGTCAATGAACCTTGTGTTAAGCTAAATAACTTGACAAACTTCTAAGTGAATACAGTTTAGCAAATATGTTTCTTGGCCTGCGAAAACTGGGCATGTGGGCACAAACTACATGCTGTCACACAACAGATGATATCTCAATACTGGAACAGAATATATGCATTCTGTAACTTGCATCCTAAAGCCAATTAAATGCTAGCCAAGAGCTGAAATTGCATTACCATAGTTTAATGGTATAAAATGTTACATAATTATATGAGCATTGGAAGTTTTAAAAAGTAAGCAAAAATCATGTGCCCACATGCCCTATTTTTGCAGGCCCAATAACATAATTATGTGGTGGGTTATACTTTTAACTAATCGGCAAAATTTGCTGCCTACTTGCATAATCCAGTATAATTAATTAACTGTCAGTTTTGTGAAAAGAGTCTTCCTGTGTGCACATCCAATATGCCAACTTTAATGATTCATACTTCAGACAGATGGCTTCAAATATGGTGAATTGTTAGCACCAACATTGCTAAATTGATGAAAAAATTTCTGGGCTATGCACAGCTCCTACATAATATGTAACCAGGCCTGCGAAAATAGGGCATGTGGGTACATAAAATTTGCCTACCTTTTCAAATGTTCATCACCCATAACGTTTTATGCCACTATGCTACGGTCATGCAATTTTAAGGTATTGTTAAACATTTAATTGGCTTTATAACAAAAGTTACTGAGTGCAAATATTCTATTCCAGTCTTGAGATACAGCCTGCTGTATGATGGCATGTAGTTTGTGCCCACATGCCCTGTTTTCGCAGGCCCGGTCACATATATGGATTAGTACCTATTTTTAAAAATCCAGTTAGATTAATTTACATTACTATTATATACAGTACATCTAGTGGTCATGAATTTGCAGAAAAATCCACAAATTAGTATTAAAATTTTTCAACTAGAGTAAGGACAATGTAGTACTATGATCAAAAGTGTTAAAACAATGTGGATTGGAGTAATATGTAATGTCTAACTGCTGTATAACAATAAGAGCAAATATCCACACTGTTCTGTTGAGATTGAAATGCAACCGTAGGGATATTTGCTTCTTGGACATTACATACTACTCAAATCCAGCTTGTTTCAGCACTTTTTATAGTGGTACTATATACATTGTCCCTACTCTAGTTTAAAATTCCTATCTTTTCTTATACTAGTTAATTCACATTTCTATATAATTATTTTGATTACAGTAAGATGAATTATGCAAACTTCATTGGCTACTTACAGGTATCTAAATGCTGTAGATCCCCTATTTCTGTTTCAATAGCTGGAGAAAAAAAAAACAAAAAAACCCTACCAATTAAGTTCCTGTAACATTGGCAATGCATAGGCAATTAACTTGATAGCAAGTGCTGTTACAAGTTACAGACAATTGTATCGGCCTTGTTTCTATTAATGAGCACTACATTTCTTGTGACACAACCAGCTGAGAAAGTCCACAAAGCAGTCATGCTCTAAATAAGTTAGACATTGAAACACAAACCCTCACATCCTGTAGTAGTGCCCTTACTTCACTCGGGTGCCACAACACAGGGTCTTTCGAGTTTATAAATTCCTTTGAACTCTTTATTTCAATGTCTAACGATGGCATACTTACATTAATTGTGTGTGTGTGTGTGTGCGTGTGTGTGTGTGTGTGTGTGTGTGTGTGTGTGTGTGTGTGTGTGTGTGTGTGTGTGTGTGTGCATGTGTGTGTGTGTGTGATTGTATCTGCAAAAAACATGACACAAAAAATCCACAAAAGCTTTCTTCGAACTCCTGTTTATTAAAATTTATTATTATAATCTACTTAGCTACAGTACCACCCAGAGGTAATGTTACAATCCCTCGCAAGTGCTTAAATCCAGGCCAAGACTCGACATGACACACAACTGGAATACATCACGTGTGAAGGCACACAGTTACTGGAGCAGCCACCAGAAGAAGCTCACATGTCGTGGCTACACATGGTGAGTTAGTTAGCACACACATGCCAAAGGAATCACGGGTCGTAAATTGGCTACACCACTGTCAACTGCTCGCGAGTGTAATGTTACATCTGGGTGGTACTGTAAGAGTACCGTTTAACAAAGTTTCAGCCTAATATGCCAATAACTTTTGAGGTTACAGCTCTTCATGGTAGCAACAGCACAAAAAATGATTAGTACAGCAAGTATAGGGAAAATAAATACATGTGTTTACTACAACAGTTCTAACTTATAAATGGAATAGTGTATAGGGTTGAAATTTGTGGCATTGTGTTAGCCATGAGTAGGGTAATCAAATACAGGGTAAGTCTTTTTCACCTTTCCTTATCTCAAAGGAAGGAAAAATTTGTGAAGAAAGATCAATTGCATAAAATTACTTTGACGTGACATAAACAAATAGCTGTAACTTGCATTCCTTTGAGTCTACTACACACTGAAACTAAGATTTGTTACTCCTCCTGAGAGGCGAATAAGATGATATCAGATGTTTTAGATGACAGGGAGATGTTTTATTGTTAGTCCCTTCCTTCATTAAGAAAAAGGCACTGAGAACCGCTCATTGAAGGCAAGGCAGACTAACACTCATATCTCAGGAATTCTTGCATGAAACAAAAGATTTTACACTCCACTTGCTTTGGGGATCATGATGCTACCAAGGTGTTTAGTGTTATCACCTTCCTTTGTTATGAAGCAAGCTCTTTAAATAGTCAGATTTTTTTTTTGATTTTATAAACATTCCACCCATTGTGTGTTTATGAAGAAATTATTTTTCAAAGCAGTACTGAAAAGAATAATGATTGATATAACATAAAAACAGCAAATTACAATTAAAATAACTACTGTAGCTACTAAACAAAAGAAACTGGCTACAAAACATGTACACCTACAAGTTACCTTGAAGCTAACTACCTTACAATATGTGACCAGATTTTACAAAACCGATCCAAATCTCACATAAGGCAAAATCAAACTAACACTACCAGTGGATAGCCACACTATTTCATTCTACTAGCTTTGACACTCCGCATTACTTAAACTACTCGAGGCTGGTTATAACAGACAACTTTTCTGGGTGGTGTAGAGATATCGAAAGGAAGTATTTGGCCTTTTGAAGGGTCTGGCTTGGAAAGAATCAGTGGTATACTGGTGGATGGCGTGATAATGTTGGCCAGACCATTATTCTGTTGATATTTCTACATACATATCGGGCACTAAGGAGCCAGCACAGCCCTGTAATCTCATGACTAGATTCCAATTGTGGTCTGCCTCCATTTTGAAGTCTATGTCTTTCCCTCTCTGCCACCCCCAACTCTCCACCCCTTTGTGAGCACTCATGTTACTACTTCGCTCATCCAATTGTTCAGATTTTCTATCTTATTTGGCAGGAAACTCTGTAAGCAGCTACAAGTACTTGAAGTGGTCTGAAATGTAATAGATTGATGCATCTTTTGTGCAAATTTCATAGCCGTGCTTTCTATCCTTGGCAAGTTATGCTGACTTGAATTCTTTAAAACCATTTATCTCAAAACTTCTAATGTGTGATTTGGATTGTTTTTCCAAAATCCAGTCACATATAACATTTATCTGGCTTTAAAGGAGCCAAACACATAAAACATACTGTGTAATCATTCTATGACCAGTGCTAGCCATCATACACTGACCAGACGCCTTTCCACTGCTCCAGGATTCTTGGTAGGTCATGTGATCTCACATGGTGCTCCAGAAATATTTTATATGTGACCGTATTTTACAAAACCAATCCATACTGCACATCAGACTAAATCAAACTAACACCACCAGTTGATAGCCACACTATTGTAGTACTAGTTTTGACACTCAGAACTTCTTAAACTACTCGAGGCTGGTAATAACAGACGTCTTTTCTAGGTGGTGTAGAAATTGTGAAAGACAGTATCTGGCCTTGTGAAGGGTCTGGCTTGGCAAGAATCAGTGGTATACTAGTGGATGGCCTGATAATGTTGGCCAGGTATTTTTCTGTTGATTTTGTTACATATCAGCCACTAAGGAGACAGCACAGCCCTGTAATCTCACGTCTGGACTCCAATTGTGATCTGCTTCCATTTTGAAGTCTATCTCTTTCCCTCCCCACAATCCCCACCTTCCACCTTTTGTGAGCACTCGTGATACTACTTCACTCATCCACCTGCTCAGATTTTCTATCTTATTTGGCAGGAAACTCTACTAGTAGCTACAAGTACTGGAAGTGATCTGAAAAGTATGTAATGGATTGATGCATCTTTTGTGTAAATTTCATATGTGTGCTTGCTATCCTTGGTGAGTTATGCTGACTTGAATTATTTAAAACCATTTATCTTGAAACTTCTAATGTGCAATCTTAGATCGTTTTTCCAACATCCAGTCACATATATATTCTACTGCAATAACTACAAAAATAGGTATTCAGGGAAGGGAAATCGTTTTCTCCACACTGCAGAGCCCAGTATTTTAGCACCATTCTATCATTGTTTATTGCATTCTACCATAAAACTAGGCTTGCATAAAACATAATATGGCAGATTCAGTCACAAATGTTTATTTGATTTAAGTGCTATATGAAGTTACTAAACTCAGTGGCCAGTGTTCTCATCTGTGGCAAGGTACTCATGTGGCTTGTGTCTATCACCACGATTTTCCACAGTTCCAGTACCTCGTAAAAGAATGGCCGAGCTAGAAGACACAAGCATTGCTTGCATGTGCTCTACTGGCGACATTACCTGTGTAAATAACTAGCAGGAATCTGGGTGTCCGTAGGTTTCTGATGCGGATACCTACTACAGATCACTCCATGTCAGTAATGAACTCAACTGTGGCAAATTAAACCTCTAGCAGATTAGGCCTCAATCTTAATAGTCCATTACAGTACAAAGTACTGTATTATGCATAGTAATATTACCTAGAAGTGCATACAGGAGTAGAAGGTAGTACTTAGTTTCATCCAGTTTAGGTTTTATTATTAGAAAAGTGGCACTCCCTCTAAAATAAATTATATGTAACAAAGTGCTAACGAATATTCGAATAGTGTCTTAATGAATCGAATAGTATCATGCTGACCGATTAGTCAAATAGCCGAATAATCGTTTCAGCACTAATATCAATCAATCTTGAACTAATCCTTTCTTCACAGTGTAGCTGTAAACCAGGTTTTTACCATGTTTTCATACTATCCCATTGTACATCATGTAAAATAAGCAGAGTTTTAGCCTCTCTGGCAACCGATACACAAAAATTATGCATATTATGCTGGCATTATGCTCAATACTTTTGACTACCTATTATGCCCAAATTGTGATGGCATGTTCAACGTAGGCCTACTTTGCAGTAACATTCATCAGTCACTTTAGCTCTCATTGATATTAATGTGTAGCAGGTATTCTAGTCACCTAAACAAGACTAACACTCCCAGTACTTGGACCATTTGATTTATCTACAGCCTTCATTTCTCTTGGTTGGCCAACCGTGTTTACTGAATTATTCTTAAAATCTGATCAAACAATGGTGATAATTCATTAGAAAGTGTAAGTGTTTTACAAGAAGATCAGAGTGATGAAGACAGACCTCATGGTGATTGTATTGTTGAATCTCAGTAGAGAACAAATCACATTCACTACTACCATCTTCTGTTGTCTGTATAAAAAATTCCCTAATCGAGACAGCAAATCTGTTCCTATTACAGTTTAGCTGGAGCCCCCTTCTATATTTGGACCACTACTGTTGTTGAATACCCTGGACAACTCATGTCAATCTTAATTTGCTGCACTATCTTAGGATTGTTCTCGCTGTAGTACTGCAGAATGAGAGAGGCTGGTTCCAAATGGGATATGACTGCTGTCCTCCCCTCCAATAGGGTCTGTCTTGGATGGAGCTGCTGTGCCAAAATCTCTAAAGAGCTTCAAATTGTATACTTCTTAATGGGGACCCAGTATCTAATAAGGCCTCCACCAGTTCCCCTTCTACTTTTACCAGAGCTTTTAAGACAGGACCCAACTGAACATTTCCAGTGAAGGGCTCTGATGTAATGCCATGCATTAGAACAACTACTGAATCCAATGCTTTGTTAACCTCAACATGCTAGACTCTGAGGGTTGATTACTTATTGCAAACTTTGATTGGCTATTGTCAACAACGTTTTCCACGGTTGTAACATTTGAAAGTACATCGACTCCCCTTTTACATCTTTTGTATTGTTGGAATTAGTAAGTTTGTTCCCAGTAGCTTCTGTGTACTTTTACTGCATAGAATAAGGGCATTGCCTGATCAAATGAGATAATGACTTACAGTTATAACACCTAAGCCCTATTTCAAACTTAACCCTTTCATGGCTGTAACTGGATTTATTCGGCACAACGGTATAAAACACACGCTGAATGCAATTCCAACATGCTAGCACTTCTATTGTGCGTTTCATAGTACGATATTTCGCGCACTATTGCAGGTTTATTACATAACCTAGTAAAACTTTTCTCTCGAAAATAGGGCTATTTCGTTTATGTTTGAGTTGATAGTAATGTTTTGAACAAATATATATCGCTGTAGATAGGCTAAGACAACCGGAAAGTAGCTGTGGATGGTTTTTCAGACGTGTGGCGTGATTCAATCGTGTACCTTCCGGTGGGGACTATTCTACGGAACGGAACGGAACGGAACGGAACGGAACGGAATGATGGACTAAACCACGGAACGGAACGCTTTCTCAAACTGAAGCTTGCAACTTACCATTGCTGAAACTTCCCTTATAAGTTAGCAGTGGCATCTCCAGTGGGTGGTTAAACATAAGATAAAAAGAATTAACGGATCGATTGTGGGTTTTTGTTGGTTGTCATTAGTAACGAAGTATTATTGTGGGATGAGCTGTATCAGTGATGTTCATCCATACGGAAGGGAACTTTATGTGAGCTGTTTTTCTTATTTAGACTTTACAAAACAGTCTGGGCCGGTCTTTCAAGTCATAAGTCAGTGTATAAATAAAGCAAGCAGGAAGATACTGGTAACAGGAAAGAGCCAGCTGAATTAAAACTTGAAGAATTTTGTGCAGTGTGTGAGGAACAAATATTTTGGCAGACCGCAAGGAGGGTATATTCTGCAAACATCACTGAAGTGTATGCATGGAGTTATTTATATATTAACAGCTGGTGCAGTGGACTAATGTCGCATTCAATAGTGAGCTGATTTTATCTGTTGCACAATTCAAGGATGTGTCTGACTGCTAGCCTTGAATCAGGCTAAATGTCAAAACTCCAAGATCAGCCAAATCTCTATTATAAGCCGCATGTGAAACCATGCCCGTAGCTACCAGGCAAACGTGATTTGGACCAGGATGTGTGTGTAATTTCAATGTATCTAGTCAGACCTGAAATGGAACACTTACATTAATTACATACCACCTAAGAATCCTAGGATTTCTTAAGTGTAACATTTCACATGCTTCGCTTCAAACAAAACAGGTTAAATTTGTTTGTCTATTTTCAAGTGATTTCCAGTCCAGCTGGTCCATGAAATTACAATGGGATCACATGTATTTGTTACAGTGCGGGCTGTCCTGTGTTGGATCTACTCTAGAGTTGAGATTTCAAGGTAGACTCACTGCCAATTTGCTGACACTAGTACTGTTGTAGCATGTTTAAGTGGAGGACAAATGAAATAGTAATGCTAGATTATTTATGTATACAAATTTTTCATAATGAAATTGATATCCCATTTTGATTTGTACTTCCACTTTGCAACATATTCAAGAGCAAGAAGCTACCACACTTAATCTCCAACCACTGTCATTAATTAACCAAGATCTCACTAGTCTGTAATTCACCTTACTGTAGTGATTTTATTGATTCATCTGTATGCTTTCTTCATTTCCTTTGAAGTTGTACCAAGAGTTCATAATAAGGTGGGGAGTGTCTAACTTGAATGCATTCACCAAACACCCTGCTTAAAGTAACACCTCGGCCTTATTTCAGAACAAAGGCTTTACCTTCTTCAGCAACTCTAATCAACAGTTTTCTATCCCCCAGTAAAAGTGTTGATTTGATGAAAGGTGAACTTTAAGCAGGGTGTTTGTACAGGCCATACTGAGAGTTAGACACTCTCCCCCATACAAATCAGTATTACGAACTCTTGGTTGTACAGTATAGGTAAACAAAGATAAGTTTCTCTCCCATCTTATTCTAGGATTTCTATTGACAAGGAAAATTCAATTATTTGTATACAGGCTCAAAATTGAGAAAATATAAAGAAAGTGAATTAATATTATACAGTCAGTTTGCTTTTGGATATTTAATGTCTCCAACCACAACAAAAATTCGATGAATCCATGCATCTCATCACTGGTCGTCTGAACATTCTGAAAGTGATACCTCACTCAATCAACCATATATTCTGTTTATTAGACTGAATAAAGTCATGATTACCTAAACAATCACTTAATTAATGTATTATAATTATCCTATTCCATTTTCCTGGAGGTTCCACTGATAAAATGCAATTTCAGCAATGATAGCAGCTAGCCAAGCTGCAAGTTGATTCAGAAAGCACTCCATTCTGTAAAATAGACCCCATCCAGAATTCAACTCAGTACTCAGGCTGAGATATCTGACAATAGTCCACTACTCTGTTAATGAATCATTGATGTTCACACAATATAGCCTCCTTGAGGTATCTGAATGTTTGCTCCTCACACACTGCACAAAATTCCTTTAGATTCTACTTAGACTGAGTTGATTCAGCTTGTCACCATACTTGTTTCCTTTGTAGTGTAGCTATACACATACTGATTTATGCCGATTAGAAAGGCTGGGCCTCAGACTGTACATTCTAAAGTCAAGTAAGTAAAAATAACTCACATACTAGTAAAAAAAAGTCATGCATTAAGTTCCCTACTTGATATATCCGAAGATGAAATCACTGAGTCAGCTATTCCCACAATTAGTACTTCGTTACTAATGACAACCAACAAGAACCCACAATCGATCCTTAAATTCGTTTTATCTTTCTTGGGGTACGTTTGATTACCTGCTGGAAGTGCCACTGATAACTTGTACAGCAATGGTAAGCTGCAAGCTTCAATCTGAGAAAGCATTCCGTTCCGCAGTTTAGTCCATCATTCCGTTCCGTTCCGTTCCGTTCCGTTCCGTAGAATAGTCCCCACCGTACGTATACGCATGTGTGACACTGGATTTGTGATAAAACTCGAAGAAACCAGCCATGAAGACGATGATTCAGTAAGGAAACAACATAAAATAGTTTCTTACACTGTAACACTTATTTGTAGATAGTTTATTAGTGGCCGCCTGTTTCTCAAGGCTGCTTTTAGCGTAGTTTGTATGTAGTATTGTTGTCTTATAAAATTACGGCTTTGTGGTTTTAGTCTATTTACGTAAATAAAAACAACCCTGTCAAGATTGTTAGTCCACAGCGTTTACGTACAGGTATAGTAACCAAGTGGTTTAGTGTACAGTGAGGCTTATACCGCATGATTCGGCGTGCCTTGTAAAGCGCGCTGGGAAATTCAGCCGTGAAAGGGTTAACTTAAAATTAATTAACACATGATCTTTATAGTCTAAAGCAAGCATATCATTCTCAGGATTAATCACAGATCTTGAATTACCAGGAAAATATATAACTTGGTCTGACTCAATAGAACCTCTGAGCTGGTAGAACCAAAATGTAGCAACCTAAACCTAGCTTTAGAAAGTAATGGACTAAAGCTATCCTTTATTTCCACTACGTACCTTTGACTTTATTTCAGGAAGGAGTCCAGCTACAAATTCTTTACTAACACAGTTTGTCCAATTTTTTTCACTTCTTTTGTACCTTGCTGTACACTAGGGTATGCCTTGTTTAAAACGGAATGAAGATCTTGTGCATACTGATCTACTGTCTCCATTATTCCTTTTTTTTGTCATGAAATAAACTTATTAATTCTATCAATTGCTTGACTGGTGTAAACCTATTACATAATTCAGCAACTAATTGTGAGTAATTGGTATGCTGCCCCATAGTGCAGGATCAAAAAAGCATAAGCCTGACTACCTAGTCTGGTAATCAGGTTCACGAGTTTAGTCTGAGGAGACCAATTGCAAATATCAGCAATTACTCTAACTACTCTTGAATTGTACCAGTTACTTCCTCACTGTCATCTAATTCTCTACTGAATTTGGGAAGGGGTAGTAACTGCTGAGCCAACAAGGTCAGATCAAGGTCAGACCTCTGATCCTATCTGGTCAACATGAGCAGTTGTGGAACCAGTGTGATTATTCCACCTAAAATAATAGGAAGGTTAACATGAGCAGTTGTATGGTTTGTGTTTACTGTTTCGATAACTCTTGTTCTTACTAAAGATTGATCACCTCGTTCCTCACATGGGACACATTATGTGGAAGAATTCAACACACCACATGCATTATCATTAATAACAATTTGTACAGATGACTCTGAACTACCAATATCACCATTTCACATGTGTGCTGCTCTCCAGAAACATCTTCCTAGCCAATCTGTTGTACCCTATCAGTAGGTCGTTTACTGGAACAACATTTCAATGACTGCTGTTGATCCACAATCAGTACACAAGTACTTCCTATTACCTGAGCTTGGTTAACTGAAAAATCTTCACTCTGTTTAACTGCTCTTAGCGGTGTAAATATCACTTTTCTTCTTGCATTCTGTTTCGGCGTTGCAATTTTTATATTTGTTGAACTATACTGTCTTCATAGGCTTCCCACTGATTCTTAACTTTTGCTTCTGCCTTTGACATTATAACTCTATAGTAGCTTCTACCCTTTCTAACTTCCCTGCTAACTATGCACACTGCTACTCTAGCTTACTCCTTTCATTCTCCAGCATTATACATTGGTATTTCCATTTTGTAATTTTCTGATTAAACTCTTCACACTTACTCTTCCACTGATTAACATTCACCTCCTCTTTTTTTAACTGTTCCTGCTACTGAATGATTTTTTGCTCTCTACTGGACTAACCTCCTGTAAGTTATACTTCAATAATTATATACTGCATAGCGGGAAATGTTCAAAAGGTTAAATTTTAGAAAAATTTGAAAACAGCAATGTGTTTTCGAAAATAGCTAGCTAGTACATCCCAGCTTTGAAGTGACAATCAAATAAAGTATAACTAGGTATATATAAAAGATTTTTTGCGAGTGCACTCATGTATTTCTACTAGCTATAGGCCTAGCTAGGCACTGGGCCACACAAAAGAAGCTAACCATATAGCTATAGATCTGTAGACCAGAGGCGAATTCCGCCTAACAACATGGTTCAACTATTGAAGGAAGACCCTAGGGTAGCTAGACAAGCTTCTATCAAAACAACATAGGGCATTTATTTAGCTATACTGAACAATCAAAGCAGCAAATTCTAGCTATGTATGTGACCAATGCAACCAGTTAGCTTCCTCCGTGAAGTAATTATCTACTGTGCAGTGCAGTAAAGAGACTTGTTTCGAAAACATTTTTTCAAATTTGCAATCCAGCACTTTTTATTGAAAATTTAACCTTTCGAAAATTTCCCGCTATACGGTAGTACTCTAATACCATATACAACTCCTTCATAATTCTTCTTCCAAAGGTCTCTCTCCTGTTCTATCTCAATAATAGTCTTTGTATCAGGCTGTGTCTGCAAGAGTCTGACCTCAAGCTTTCGCTTTTCTTTTTTAAATTGTCCAATTGTAGTCTTAATGCCTCAATTGCTGTCATTACAAAACTGCTGCTCTTATTTTTCTTGGTTAGGATAAGCCCCCAAATGTAATACTCCACTGAACAAACTACTATTAG
This sequence comes from Dysidea avara, assembly GCF_963678975.1. Lineage (NCBI taxonomy): Eukaryota > Metazoa > Porifera > Demospongiae > Dictyoceratida > Dysideidae > Dysidea > Dysidea avara. The sequence continues at coordinate 38,586,379 of NC_089273.1, forward strand.
AATCAATTTTATTGTAACTCAGCATCAGAGGAAGATAATATAACATACTGTAGCAGCTTATTTATACTAACAGTCACAAAGTTAACAATGTCATGCTGAAAATAACAGCTTTACAATAGCAGGTACAAGTTTTTTACAACAAATTTAAACTCAAGCTATAATACATCATATTTGTTCCTTCATTCACTAGCAATTCTATTCCTGGTTAGTAAATGTCTTGTAGTTTTCATGTAAATTCATTCATTAATTTTACAGCATGATGCAATTTTATTGCATTTTGTATTATTAGGGTTAGCCTAAGTCAGCCCCAGTATTGTCAAGTGGCCATGGTACGAACATTGCGTGCACAAAAAATTTCCTAAAGAAACTGGAAAGCCCCACACTTGGTAGTTGAAATAGTACATGCGTTGCGTGCACGAAAATTCCCAAAAGAAACTGGAAATCCCCACACTTGGTAGTTGAAATGGTACATACGTTGCGTGCACAAGATTTCCTATACAAATCGGAAAGTCCCCAAACTTGGTAGAGGTCCCAGAGCTACCTCACGTGCACAGTAGCACCCACACGCACATGGAGAGATTATAAAGGAGAAGAAGAGAACGTGATAGAGAAAGAAGAGCCTAAGAATCACGAGATGAAAGAGATGCAAGGTTTATCACTAAGGCCATGACGAATTAATCTTATTTTTCATGGATGCGGTGGCTCATTGCTTTGCCAAACTTGAAAACGAAATTAAAATCACATGATTGGCTAAAAAGAGTGATAAAAAACTCTAAACTTATTAAAAATGAATCAGTAATTGGCGTAGTAGCTGGTAGCAATGGAGAGCTTAAAGAATAAAAGTGAGAAAAACGGAAGTCTGAGATGGAAGTCCTTCTTTCTTGTCTTTGAATTTTTAGCACTGTCATCCGTAAGATTGATATACTCAGTCATATTATCTATGGTCGCAGCTACAATTTTTGTTATTTTTTTTACCTGCCAGGTCAATCACAATCTGTGAAACTTAAAATTACTGAATGTGGTATGGCCTAATAAACAATAATACAATATCGCAACTGTATGTAAATAGATTGGCTAGACACAGAGAATATGACAGAGCAAGACAAGCAGCAATGACTAGAGAATGAGAAACCGTACTGCAACAAAGAAGAGACAGATGCGCTATGATGAGAGAAGAGCAAACTGATCGTTAAACAGTACAACCACACTCCAGACCATAATCCAAGTCACAGTCTAGGAATGTTTCAACACTTAAAATTGATGATCCAAATGTAATACAAAGAATTCAGCATTTTCACAGTGTCCAGCTACTTTAGATGTAATTATAATTAGGAGAGAGGGAGTAGCACAATCTCACAGAGATTTTAAAATCCGCAGATCAGTAGTGCTTACAGCACTACAGCGGTTAATTACAAACAACACTTATTACCATGATATGACCATTAATCATGATACATCGGTGCTATTACCAGACAACAGTGACCTCACCAATCTCATTCCTGTACATATATCTTCTGATCAACTGCAAGAAATTCCGCCACAACAGGATAATGATCCTCACATGTACAGAACCCAGCCTGAGCATCAAACCTGCAACCTTTTGATTAGCACGTTCTTAATTTCATATAGCTACATATTAAGCATGCACACAAAACACACAGTTTACCTTCAGTTTATAACTGCTATTTTAGGCATATTTGATATTTGATGGATTAACAAAATCACTAATTTTTGTGTACCTATTAGCTATTTTCACCAATGTAGTTATGAGATCACTAACACATTACTAAATTTACTCAACTTAAGCTACTATGATATGCAATCAAACATCAAATGTGACCGAATTTTGGAATATCACCCTTATGATTGTGCCTGAAACAATTAGACGTTTTGAAACTAGCATGGTGCTGTTAATGGCAGAAAACACAAAAAAACCAACTTAAAAACTTACCCCAATCAGTGATTGACTCCAACTCCCGTAGTCAATTTAAGAATATACTAGATATAATGTATGATTTTTAATGGGTATAGCTACTTAATTTTGTATATGATGTTCAGGCTATGCCTCTATCCAAAATTTACAATTATAATTGTGTGGTGACTGTTCTATTAGAGCATTTGACCGACTGCTAAACAAAATTAACCAACTTTCTTTCTTTCTTTCTTTCTATCCAAAATTTACAATTATAATTGTGTGGAGACTGTTCTATTAGAGCATTTGACCGACTGCTAAACAAAATTTACCAACTTTCTTTCTTTCTTCTTTCTTTCTTATATAAAAGATTTTTTGCGAGTGCACTCATGTATTTCTACTAGCTATAGGCCTAGCTAGGCACTGGGCCACACAAAAGAAGCTAACCATATAGCTATAGATCTGTAGACCAGAGGCGAATTCCGCCTAACAACATGGTTCAACTATTGAAGGAAGACCCTAGGGTAGCTAGACAAGCTTCTATCAAAACAACATAGGGCATTTATTTAGCTATACTGAACAATCAAAGCAGCAAATTCTAGCTATGTATGTGACCAATGCAACCAGTTAGCTTCCTCCGTGAAGTAATTATCTACTGTGCAGTGCAGTAAAGAGACTTGTTTCGAAAACATTTTTTCAAATTTGCAATCCAGCACTTTTTATTGAAAATTTAACCTTTCGAAAATTTCCCGCTATACGGTAGTACTCTAATACCATATACAACTCCTTCATAATTCTTCTTCCAAAGGTCTCTCTCCTGTTCTATCTCAATAATAGTCTTTGTATCAGGCTGTGTCTGCAAGAGTCTGACCTCAAGCTTTCGCTTTTCTTTTTTAAATTGTCCAATTGTAGTCTTAATGCCTCAATTGCTGTCATTACAAAACTGCTGCTCTTATTTTTCTTGGTTAGGATAAGCCCCCAAATGTAATACTCCACTGAACAAACTACTATTAGAATCAATTTTATTGTAACTCAGCATCAGAGGAAGATAATATAACATACTGTAGCAGCTTATTTATACTAACAGTCACAAAGTTAACAATGTCATGCTGAAAATAACAGCTTTACAATAGCAGGTACAAGTTTTTTACAACAAATTTAAACTCAAGCTATAATACATCATATTTGTTCCTTCATTCACTAGCAATTCTATTCCTGGTTAGTAAATGTCTTGTAGTTTTCATGTAAATTCATTCATTAATATTACAGCATGATACAGTTTTAATGCATTTTGTATTATTATTAATGTCATCACTGCTTCACAATGCAGACTTACAGTAATGTACACACAGTAAATTGGATAATATAAACAAGCATTACTACTCTACTGTCTACACCCATAATCAGCCTTGTGGATGTAATAGAAACATAGGTGTTTGTGACATAACAGGGGCGGATCCAGACTTTTAAAAAGGGGGATTCCACTTTAAAATTGCGACTTCAGCCTAGCTGTATAAGTTGAAGACCAAAAAAAAAATTATAAATAGGTCATCACCTGCTGCCACCTCACCAACTATATTTCCTTCCTTATTTATAACTAGATATACAGCTTGCTACACTGCTCCTCAAAAGACTACTGTGACTGCTCTATTAGAGTATCTCGATTTGACTGCTGTATTAGAGTATCTCGAGTGAGAGAGACGTTTCAAAAGGGGGTTCCATGGAACTCTTGGAACCCCCCCCCCCCGGATCCGCTCCTGCATGAGCATTTAAATAATACTTAAATGCTGATTCGTTAAGAGTATTAAAATTGTCAGTACATCGAATCCACAAGGTTGCTTTACATAGACAAATTATAAGTCTACTTCCAACCCTTGCACTATTTTACATAACAGTACATTAATTCAACACTCACTTTTTTCACTTAGGTTGAAAATGATAAAATTTTAAGTTCACTTGTACTGAAAATGAAAAACGAATCTACACTTCTTTCTAATCCACAAAGCAAAATTGCAGCTTACAAACTTCCCATGAAAAGGATCATGGTAAATCGTACTAAGGGAGTGGCAAAATGTGTAATAGGAACACCAATACCAGGTCAACGAGTAATTGAAAAGGTCTTAATGGTAGTTGGAGCTACAGGTGCAGGTAAAACTACTTTAATCAATGGAATGATCAATTACTTTTTTGGCGTAAAGTGGACGGATGATTTTCGACTAGTTCTCATAGCAGAAGATCTAGCAAAAATCCAAGCACATGGTCAGACAGTGTTAATTACTGCATACACAATATATCCATCTGAAGGGTCACAGTTTGAATATACATTAACCATTATTGATACACCGGGGTTTGGAGACATTACTGATTTAGAACGTGGCAAACAAATTATACAACAAATGCAGGATTTCTTTTCTGTTCAAAGTGAAAATGGAATTGATCATCTTGATGGAATTGGAATTGTGACCCAAGCTTCCCTCGCACAACTGACTGCACAACAAAATTATATTTTCCACTCAATTTTATCTGTATTTGGCAACGATGTAGAACAGAATATATTTATTATGGTAACATTTGCAGATTTCAAGGATCCTCCTGTAATTGCTGCTATTAAAAAAGCTAAAATACAATTCTCAACATATTACAAATTTAATAATTCTGCTTTGTTTGCTTCCAATAAACACATACAGCATTTGGAAAAAGAAAAGAACGAAGAAGAAGATTTTAATGAAATGTTTTGGAACATGGGTTATTTTTTTCTGAAAAATTTCTTCAGTGCATTTTATAATAAAAATGGAGTGGGTCTTTACTTAACAAAAGAAGTGATTAGAGAAAGAAAACAGCTTGAAACTACTACTCAAGCTGTAAAACAGCTAATCAGTTCTGGTTGTACAAAGTTAGAGGAATTCAGACAAGAAGAGAGAGTTCTCCAACAAATAAAAGCTGAAATCGAAGCAAACAAAAATTATACTTATACTATAGTTATTCAAAAGCAAAGAAAAATTGATCTTCCAACTGGCCATTACATTACCAACTGTCTAACCTGCAATTTTACTTGCCATTACAACTGCATATATGCTGATGATAAAGACAAGTACCAATGCTCGGCTATGGATAATGGTGGACAATCAAATGCACATTGCATGGCATGTCCAAAAAAATGCTTTTGGCAACAGCATGTAAGCAGTCCATACACATTTGAGCTTTACATGGATACTGAAGAAAGGTCTTCAGAAGTATTGCATGAAAAATATAAAACTGCATTACAAAGAAAAAAAAAAGTAGAAAACATGGTACAACAAATAGAGTATTCTCTTCAAACTGTTGAGAATGGTATCATCTTTAAAGTAGAAGAACTTCAACGAGTTTTACAACGGTTAGATAAAATTGCATTAAAACAAAGTCCACTTACACAAGTCCAGTATATAAACTTGTTAATAGAAGCTGAAAAACAACAAGCTAAACCTGGTTTCCAGCGACGTATTGAATATTATGAATATATCAAACAACATGTTAAAATATTGGAAAAAGCCAAACATGGTCTAGAAAGCTTAACAATTCAAAAAGAAGAGGAAGATATTAAGGAACTTAACAAAAAGCACCAAAAATCTTGGTTTAACCCACTTAAGTATTGGTGACTTACACACATGGATGCATAAACACTGTTTTAGCTGAAAACACACAGATGCTAAATTTCTAGGTTGCTGAACAGTATTATTTAATTTATAATGTGATATATACTAGTACTTCTGATTTTATAACATATTTTGTGTGAATGCAGTTCAAAGATAAAAAATCTGCACTTTTTGGTTTTCTTGTCATTATCATGAGTATTAATTACTCATCATAGACTATTGTAGTTCTATGTAGTTATGAATCATAGAAGTTTTCACAATAATGTCGACCAGAAACCAGCAATAATTTCATAGTACCTTTCCAGTATTGGTTGATATAATAAATCCCAAAAGTGCCTTTAAGAACATCCGAATGCTCCAACTGAGCCTGTGTCAAATATGCTCAAAATTTTGCCTAAAATGCTTTCAGGTATTTCCCAAAAAATTCATCTATTATACTCTTTAGTGCTCTTATTATCTTATTATGCTTGCGTTACACTCCTAGGTTAGCAACATTTCTTACAATTTATCTTGAGGTATTTACAATGCATATGAGTGCTCTATTGCAGCTTACAGTTTCCGCTGACTGCTTTATTAGGGAAAATTGATCTACTTGCAAGTAGGCACTGGCCAATTATACTAGCATAATTTATAGCATAATAGGTGACCAATTTATAGCATAATAGGGACGATGTTTGAAAAATTAATTAAATGCGAAATATGTGTGCCTGAAAGAAAGCAAATATTCACTGCCAATAGTATCATTAGTGCATTTCATATTTAAAAATACGTACTAGTAATAGCATGGGTAGCAGTGAAATTTGGGATAAATATCACGAGTGTTGTATTGGAAATGGGGATAAATTTCACGAGGCGAAGCCGAGTGAAATTTACCATTTCCAATACAACAAGAGTGGTATTTATCCCAAATTTCACTGCTACCCATGCTATTCCCAGTTAATACCATACTCGCTGCATATACGCATGCTGTGCATTAGCGTTGCCATGTACGCAATTTGTCACTATGTACTAAACACGCGTCGACACTAATTGGCGCTACATTGTTAACATAAATTCTAGCCAATGAAATTGCAATTACAACTTTTTCACTGCTGTCAGTGAAATACGGGATAAATTTCACTGCTACTATTGAGACTTTTGTATGGGCAGTGAAACAGGTATGGTATTAGTAATATAACTTATTAAACCGTTTCTTTGTTGGTTATTCACACTTTGCAGGAATAAGATCGATATACTCTAATAGAGTAGTCACTTACTATAATAGAGCAGTAAGGAAAGGCTGATATACTCTAATAAAACAGTCAGTTCTAGAGCATAATCTTGATTTTGAAAGCATAATTTTGAGCATAATAGGCTTAATTTTTGGGCAATACTCTAAAGCATAATAGGTAAAAGTTTGGGCATAATAGGCCGGTGCCTACTTGCAAGGAATTAAGCTCCGTAGTTTGAAATATCCACCTAATATGCTAGCACAATGCTGGCATAGCACTCCAGCCTATTATGCTTTTTATTACACTGGCAGATTTGATGCAGGCCTAGCTCTAATGGGCTGTTTAAATGATTCATTGAAATGGTATACTGACTGATGAACAAAATTCCTGCTTGAAGCCTTTAAACTCAATAATGGCTAAATGTACAAGTTGATCACAGTTAGACATACGTGACTCACTAAGCAAAAATCTGACTCGCTAGCATTTACCTCAAACCTCATTTTATGACATTTGTGTTGTTTAGAAAGAATAACAAATGGACTGTTAAAGTTTCAGTCTTTTCTGTTAAGTACCATATAACAGGCAGAAGAAAACATTCACGAATGATCTGCTATTTCCTCATTTGTGAGAAAACATTTACATTGGGCACACACCTACGGATTAAAAATGGATAGGAAACACTTGACTATATGGCTCAACTCTGACATGTTGCATACTATGCGTATTAGTAGCCATACATGATCGCTGCTTTGCTGGAGAAGTAGGCATTTATGATAATTAATGCAAACAATAGGCATGCCTAGCCTTGGGGTCGGCACTAAAACCAAGGCTAAGACATGCCATTCTAGCATAGTGAATCACTAGGCTGCAATTATAGACTATTTGCCCCATTTCTCTTACATGAGTAGCACTGCTCTATTAAAGAATCTCAACCTTTGGTTATAGTTTTTATACTTGCAAGTGGTTATATTTTCAGCTGCAGAAGAACATCCATTTGACTTTTACAATTCCTGGAATTACTCCAGGAATATTTGGGAATAATTGTGGGAATAATAGGTGAATAAAAAAGAATTGACAGAAAGAATAATAGATAATTTAAAAAGCATAATGTACTTAAGCCTAAGAATATGGCAGTGCCTATGTGAACCCAACCATTGCTCATGTTTTGAAGAGCTTACAGAATATATGGGTGATAAATTCATTTTGGGTAGATGAGATTAATGGAAACTGTCGTGGATGTATATAAGAAGAACCTTATGACTTGGAATCCAAAGACTACAGAATTGAACAAGCCTTTGAAGAAGAGATGTAGACATTGCTCACTCTAAATAATTTATCTGATGTTGATTTCTTTATCTTGCAAGAATAACTTGATTTCGACACCATATTCACCTGAATTGTCGTTATTAAAAATTTTATCATCAACCCACCATCACAGGCTGCCACCTTGGGTTAAACATCTCTTTTAACTCTTTTTTACAGCTTGGTTGTTTTGGAATAGTGCCAGCTTTGGGGCTTTTTTAACATATCTTTTTTTTTGTAACAGGAAGGAAAAAAACATGTAGTTGGTTCTGTTATGGAATTTTTCCAAATCTGCCTACACCTATACATACAAAGAAGTGTATCGGTCTGTTTAAAGGGCTGCATTCATCTACTTGTGTAGTTAATATGTGACTGGGCCTGCGATAATAGGGCATGTGGGCACATGATTTTTGCCTACTTTTTCACACTTTCATCACTCATACCTTTCTGTACCATTATGCTATGGCTTTGCAATTTTTAGCACTTAGTAAGCATTTAATTGGCATCACAATGCAAGTTACAGAATGGAAATATACTTTTCCACTACTGAGATATGACCTGTAGAGTGATAGGGTGTAGTTTGTGCCCACATGCCCTGTTTTCGCAGGCCCGGTCACATATGTATGGCAATACTTAATTCAGGTACACAATTTCCATTGAAAATGCTCTCAGATTCTATCTTGTATTGTTCAAATTTCAAAAATTTCCACTTTCAACACTATTATTCTAACATACACCTATTCAGTGTTGTGCAATTGTGAGAGGGGTGCATCAAGTATACTTGATTGTCTGTGCCTACCCAAATTTTTCTATTAACAACATGCTTCAGAGAGCCATACCTATAATCTAAAAGAAGTATATAAAATATCTACAGGCAGAAAATATTATGAATTTTATGTGAAAATGTCTCTAAATTGCAGTATTTTAGCATCTATATTTCAAAAATTTCCTGGGGGGGGGCATGCCCCTAGAACCCCTAGTTCCAGCACGCTTCGCATGCTGGGAAGTGTGCTTCACACACCTCTATCCAAGAGATTAGTACATTGAGTTAGCCCCCCCTTTCATAAATCCTAGATCCGCCCCTGACACTCTACAAGATGACTTCTTCTAAATGCTATCTCTACAGGGTGAATTGTTTGTAGCTGAACTATCTACATGGTGATTTCTTTGTAGCTGAACTCTCTACAAGGTAACTTCTTCTAGCTGATGTCTCTACAAGGTCACAAGTTTGTAGCTGAGCTCTCTACATGGTGGTTTCTTTGTAACTGAACTCTCTGCAAGGTGACTTCTTCTAGCTGATCTTTCTACAGGGTGATTTGTTTGAAATTGAACTCTCTACAAGGAAACTTCTTCTAGCTGATCTCTCTACAGGTGATTTGTTTGCAGCTGAACTCTCTACAAGATGGTTTCTTTGTAGATGATCTCTCTACAAGGTATCTTCTTCTAGATTATCTCTCTATACAGGAAGATTTGTTTGTAGCTGAACTCTCTACATGATGGTTTCTCTGTAGCTGAACTCTCTGCAAGGTAACTTCTTCTATCATAGACAGATCTGAGGGGGGGCCAAGAGGTGCTGTGCCCCTTGGCCATTCTCTGGCCCCCCTTAGACCTACAGTACTATATGTACACCAGAAACTAGAATCATGCATTCACACTGTATTTAGAAGTATAGAAAGCCAATAGGCAAATAGAAGACAACACTTTTAAATGTTCTTAACATTTATAGTTAAACTGTACACCGTAAAGAAAGTGAGGCAAATAAATTTGAATTTTTGTGCAAAGATCGAGGTACTCTAATAGAGCAGTCACTACCCTAATAGAACAGTCGTAATTCTGATGTCATCAATTTACAAATTTTACAAATCGTAACAATGCTAGCTACTCCTTATTTTGATTTGGTATACACTTTACCATCAAACAGGTTATCTCAGATAAGCTAACCAATCTTTGTATGCATTGCAAAGCATAGACTTTTAAAGCTAAGTGTTATCAAAAATGCTCTGAAATTCAAACCTATGAAGTCTGATTTTTAAAATCTTCTCCAACTACAGTTTTACAAACTGTATGTCCATCATTCATCCAGCTATATGCTGAATAAGGTTATGCTAATGAATATAACTTGTGTTCTAGAATTTCCCCACAGCTCCTAGTAGAATAAACACTGTTGTGCACTAAAAATTCTTGCCCCCCTTGGCCCCCCTGACAGTGTCTCCTAGATCCGCCTATGTCTTCTATTGACCTCTCTACAGGGCGATTTGTTTGTAGCTGAACTCTCTACATGGTGGTTTCTTTGTAGCTGAACTCTCTGCAAGGTAACTTCTTCTAATGATCTCTCTGCAGGGAGATCTGTATGTAGCTGAACTCTCTACATGGTGGTTTCTTTGTAGCTGAACTCTACAAGGTGATTTCTTCTAGCTGAACTCTCTCTTTCAATAGTTGCATGAACTCCCTACAAGGTAACTTCTTCTAGCTGATCTCTCTACAGGGTGAATTATTTGTAGCAGATCTCTCTACAGGGCAACTTGTTTGTAGCTGATCTCCATACAGGTTACTTGTTTCTAGCTGATCTCTTGAATTATCTTCAGGGTGACTGCTCTATTAGGATGACTGCTCTATTAGAGTATCTCGATCTCGCACTTGCTGCACCGACTTGGATTTCGTGTTATAACTCCGTGGCTTTAAGTCTGATTCTTCTACACCATTGATGAGCCTTTCTAAGATGATTACTCCATCTGTACAACGATTTTCAAAGCATTACCCCAAGTGGTTTATCTGGTAGGCGTGGCAAGCATTTGTTTTTTATTAGCTAATCTCGATTGCGTAATTGTTACACACTGTTGGCTTTTTCGTTGTATCTTCCTGGTTTTTAGCTCGGTTTCTTTCAAACCACAAAAGGTTTGAGGTTCAATAGTTAACCTATTCACCCACCGATTTTCAGCTTCTTCCCATACGCGGTTTACCCTGTAGGCGTGACAACATATTGGTGTTTTTTTATCGTGAATAATCGCTCATAACTCTTTGCCTGTTTATCGTATTCCAGCCAATGTTGGTTCCAAAATGCGCCTTTATAACCCCCTACTGTGTGCCAAATTTCAAAGCAATCGGATATGTCGTTCGCGTTTTATAGCAGTTTTGTAAGTGTGCAACAAGAGGAAGAAAATAATAAGAAAAAAAAACGAAGAAACTAAGCCAATTTTTGAAGTCGCATATCTCGGGAACGCGAGAAGCGATTTTGCTCAAATATGGAATGTGCAGTACTGAAGTTGGAGGGAGTGTCCACAGCAAAAACCGTCTTGTTTCGTCAAGGCAGCACAGAGCTACGGAGGTGCGATAATTGCGTTTTCTTTCTTCCTGTCAATCTACTCACGTAGTCTCGCGTTGCCAGACCCTATTTCTCCGAACGGCGCTTATCGATAGGAAATTATAAGCGCCTGCTCCATTCGGAACAGGCGCTTATAATTTATTATCGATAAGCGCCGTGTGAAGAAATAGGGTCTGTCAACGTGAGACTAATACTCACAGGTATTGCGCGCCGGATTCTTGGGTAGCACGACACACTACCGTGTGTCTTGATATATATATATATCTACTCCAAAACAGCCACCTGTAAACAAAGTGTGCGGCCCTCAAGAAGGCTATGGTGAAAAAGATGTGGAATCCAAGGTGGCGGCAAAGAAATGGCTGTGATCGTAGGTTAATGGTAAAAATTTTAATAACGACAATTCAGGTGAATTTTTGTGCCGCTTGGTCCAGGCACAAAATTCACCTGAATTGTCATTATTAAAATTTTACCAGTTAACCTACCATCACAGCCATTTCTTGGCCGCCACCTTGGATTTCACATCTTTTTTTCACCATAGCCTTTTTGAGGGCCACATCCTTTTTTTTACAGCTTGGCTGTTTTGGAGTAGATTTCATTTCTTTTTGTATTTGTATACCGCAAATCTGGCATATAGGCCGGCTTTGGGACTTTTTTAACCTATCTTTTTTCTTCACCACAGGAAGAAGAAAAGATGAAGTAGATGTACTTTAAATATTTTATCAATAAATGTACAAATTATAAATATAATACATATTTTTATTACAGAAATCTCCACGATGGTTTCTTTTTAACTGAACACTCTACAAGGTGACTTTTAGATGCTCTCTCTACATGGTGAATTGTTTGTAGTTGAACGATCTACAAGGTAACTTCTTCTAGCTAATCTCTCTACAGGGTGATTTGTTTGTAGCTGAATTCTGTCCAGGTGATTTACTTACAGCTGAGCTCTTTACAGAATGGTTTCTTTGTAGCTGAACTCTCTACAAGGTAACTTCTTCTAACTGATCTTTCTACAGGGAAATTTGTTTGTGGCTGAATTTTCTACAGGGTAATTCTTTGCAGCTGAACTCTCTACATGGTGGTTTCTTTGTAGCTGAACTCTCTACAAGGTAATTTCTTCTAGCTAATCTCTCTACAGGGTGATTTGTTTGTAGCTGAATTCTGTACAGGTGATTTGTTTGCAGCTGAGCTCTTTACAAAATGGTTTCTTTGTAGCTCAACTCTCCATAAGGTAACTTCTTCTAACTGATCTTTCTACAGGGAAATTTGTTTGTAGCTGAACTCTCTACAGGTAATTTGTTTGAAGCTGAACTCTCTAAATGATGGTTTCTTTGTAACTGAACTTTCTACAAGGTGACTTCTTCTAGCTGATCTTTCTACAGGGTGATTTGTTTGTAGCTGAACTCACTACAAGGAACCTTCTTCTAGCTGATCTCTCTACAGGGAGATTTGTTTGTAGCTGAACTCTCTACAGGTAATTTGTTTGCAGCTGAACTCTCTACATGATGGTTTCTTTGTAGCTGAACTCTCTACAAGGTAACTTCTTCTATTGATCTCTCTACAGGGTGATTTGTTTGTAGCTAAACTCTACAAGGTGATTTCTCCTAGCTGAACTATCTCTTTCCATATAGTTGCATGAACTCCCTAGAAGGTAACTTCTTCTAGCTGATCTCTCTACAGGGTTACTTGTTTGTAGCTGATCTCTTGAATTCTCTTCAGGGTAACTGCTTTATTAGGATGACTGCATGCTCTATTAGAGTATCTCGATCTCGTACTTGCTGCACCATATTGGATTTCGTATTATAAGTCCGTGGCTTTAAGTCTGATTCATCTACACCATTGATGAGCCTTTCTAAAATGATTACTCCATCTGTACAACGATTTTCAAAGCATTACCCAAAGCGGTTCATCTGGTAGGCGTGGCATGCAGTCGTTTTTTTATTAGCTAATCTCGATTGCGTAATTGTTACACACTGTTGGTTTTTTCGTTGTATCTTCCTGGTTTTAAGCTCGATTTCTTTCAAACAACAAAAGGTTTGTGGTTCAATAGTTAACCTATTCACACACCGATTTTCAGCTTCTTCCCATACTCGGTTTACCCTGTAGGCGTGACAACATATTGGTGTTATTTCTCGTGAATAATCGCTCATAACTCTTTGACTGTTTATCGTATTCCAGCCAAAGTTGGTACCGAGATGCGCCTTTATACCACCCTTCTGTATGCCAAATTTCAAGGCACACAGAAGGGGGGGGGGGGGGGGGGGTATAAAGGCGCATCTCGATTACTCTATCTACATAGCGTTCGCGTTTTTTAGCAGTTTTTGTATGTGTGCGAAAAGAGGAAGAAAAATAAGAAGAAAAAAAACGAAGAAACTAAGCCAATTTTTGAAGTCGCATATCTCGGGAACGCCTGAAGCGATTTCGCTCAAATTTGGAATGTGGAGTGTTGAAGTTGGAGGAGTGTCCACAGCAAAAATCGTCTTGTTTCATCAAGGCAGCACAGAGCTACGGAAGTGCGAAAATTGCGTTTTTGTTCTTCCTGTCAATATACTACGGATGTTGCGCGCCGGCTTCTTGGGCCGCACGACACACTACCGTGTGTCTTGATTACAAATCATATCTAGCTAATAATATCTCTACAGTGTGACTTGTGTCTAGTTGATCTATCTACGGGTGATTTGTTGTAGCTGAACTTTCTAGGCTGGTTTGTTTTTAACTAAGCCCTTCATACAGGGTGACTTGTTTTTAGGTGATCTCTCTACAGGATGACTTCTTTCTGTCAGCTCTTTACAGGGTGACTTAACTGCTTGTAGCTGAACACTGTACAAGGTGATTTGTTGGTGGCTGAACTCTCTACAAGATGAATGGGTTTTAAGCTGATCTCCCTACAAGATGACTTGTAATGGTCTGAATCATTAGAGCTAATTATTTTAGGTGCATGGTGACTGTTCTATTTGAGTATCTTGATCTCACTTTCGCTACATGTAGTTCACTTTCAAATAAATACTAAGTGGTTTGTAATCCGATTCTTCTGTACAACTACAAGGATTTTCTATGATGATTATTCCAGCTACACACTAATTTTCAGCTCATTGCTCTAAGCAGTTTGCCTGGTAGGAGAGAAAAATAATGTTTTTTTATTCATAAATTTATCATGTAACTGTTGCACAGGTTGGGTTTTGTGTCATTATCTGATGGCTTTTATCTGGATTCCTTTCAAACCCCAAAAAGGCACTCCTACAATGATTACTCCATCTACATAGCAAAGTTCAGTATATTCCTTCAAAGGATTTACCCTGTGGGTGTGACAGAAGTTCAACTTTACTATATGTGAATAATTGGTCGCAACTCCATGAAACTTTATTGGATTCCTACCAAGCGTGGTACTGAGATCTGCTGTAATGGTCCTTATAAGTTTGCTGTATTTCAGCCCAATTGAATCATGCATTTATGTTTTATGGCGGATTGTAGAAAGTGTGCAAAATGAAGAAGAAATTCAAACAAAATATTGGTCACTCGAATCTCTTAAATGGCTGAAGCGATTTTCTTCAAATACAGTGCATAGACTCCTACCTGGCCGGCACTTCTGTAAGAAAATTTGGTTCTGATCAGATAAGGGATCACAGAGCTACATAGGTGTGAAAATTGCATTTTCTTACTTCCTGTCAATGTACTCATGGTGTGGCGCCGGGTTCTTGGGCCACATGACACACTTCCAATATGTCTTGATAATGTATGTATTTTACCAATAATTTTTATTTTAAAACTACATACACTCACAATACATCTTGGTCCTCAGAGACTGTGACTTTCCAGTCCATTTCTTATTCTATTGCATCTACATCTCCATCACTGATGATGCAAAGGAAAATCCATGAATGGTGATGCATTTATTTATTATAGCTACTCGCCTTGCTAATCTCTAAACTCACCGGTGAGGTGCAATACGATTTGAACAGAGATGCCAATTTCAGTGACAATCACTACTAAACTTGTCTGACTGTTCTATTAGGGTAAGTGACTGCTCTATTAGAGTACCTCTTTTTTTGCCCCGTTTTGTGCTAGCAATGATTGTGGATGTTCCATTACAAGTTTTTCTGCATTGTTACATGAAAAACGTGTAAATTCTAAATAATTATTCCAGAAGATCACCCTATTATTCTGGAATTAATCCTGATTCTTTTTACTACTGATTATTCCAAAAATTATTCCAGCATAATGTATGCATGCCTACACATTCTCCCACTCCCATTTTTCAATTAAGTCTTGACTGAGTCTTTCACTTAGAATTGCACACACACACACACACACACACACACACACACACACACGCACACACACACACACACACACACACACACACTCACACACACACACACACACGCACACCATTAATGCTTTGGAGAATTGGTAATTTGGTACAAGTTCCATAAATGATTTCACCACAGTATAATGCTTAAGTTTCAATAATTATAATAACACACAGATGCACATGCACACACCTGTGATTCTAATACCATTATCAGTGTTGCAGCACTTGTGTTGCTTCTGGTCATCATCAAAGCTTGTGTAATACCTGTCAGGTCCATGCGTGTTTGTCAAAAGTGTGAAAATATTTATAAAGTGTGCCATATCACTATACCAAGGGAAAATTAAGGAGGGTGCTTGCAGTGCTGAAGCAAAATTTTACTACATGCAAACTAGGAAGCCCTATTAGTTGCAGTATAGATGCAATTGCATCTTACACATATGCATGGGCATTGAAAATATGGAAAGAGAATGGGGAATGGCTACTCTTTTCGTAGAATTACTGAGAGGGATACAAGTCATACTTTTGGTGTAAGTCTTAACCAAAAAGCTGCAAAAAATTCAAATATATTAATAGAACATTCAACTACTGTAATTGAACGAAATTGTAATCTAATCCAAAACAGCCAAGCTGTAAAATAAGGTGCAGCCCCCAAAAAAGTCATAATGAAAAATGTGCAAAATCAAGGGGGCAGCCGAGAAATGGCAGTGATGGTAGTTTAATGGGAAAAGCCCATGGTGAAAAGATGTGAAATCGAAGGTGGCGGCCAAGAAATGGCTGTAATGGTAGGTTAATGGTAAAATATTTAATAGCCACAATTCAGGTGAATTTGGTACCAAGATCAAGCAGTACTAAATTCACCTAAATTGTCGTTATTAAATTGTTTACCATTAACCTACCATCACAGCCATTTCTTGGATGCCTCCACGGATTTAGCTTTTTTCACCATGGGTTTTTTGGGGGCCGCACCTTTTTTACAACCTAGCTGTTTTGGATTAAATATCATTTCTTTTTCTATTTGTATACACTAAACCTGTATTAGGGCAGGTTTTGGGGTTATTTAACATGTCTTTTTTTCTTTACCACAGAGAAAGAAGACAGACATTCAAAGCAGACTTTTTTTATAACAACTAGAGTATTTTTTGATTTCATCAGTACTTACACAAATTTTGAATTTATTACATGTCATTTCTTTTTACAGGATAACTTGTTTGTAACTGATCTCCACTGGGTGGCTTGAAATGTACTCTATGTGGTGTCACTAAATGTAGCTGAACTCTCCACGTGATGACATAAAATGTAGCTGAACTCTCTATGGGATAATTTTTTTGCGGCTGAACTCTATACATGGTGGCTTATTTCTAGCTGATTATAAAAGGAAGACTATATAGTTTGTAGCTGAACTCTCTACAGGGTGATTTGTTTGCTGCTGAACTCTACAGGGTGACTTGTATGTAGCTGAACTCTCTACAGCATAAATTATTTCTAGCTGATCTCTCTATTAGACTATCTTGGCAGCTGAATACTCTATTAGAGTGACCATTCTATTAGAGTATCTCGATTTCACTTTTGCCAGATGTACAGTAGTTGACTTTCTAAGTGTTTTGTGATCCAATTCTTCTGTACTACTGCAAGAACTTTTAATGACAATTATTCCAGCTACATACATATTTTCAACTCATTGCTCAATTTGATTTGCCTGGTAGTAAGCATGCGTACATTATGCCGGAATAATTTTTGGAATAATCGGTAGTAAAAGGTATCAGGAATAATTCCGAGTGATCTCCTGGAATAATTAATTAGAATTGACACTTTTTGTGTAGTATCACAGAAAAATTCATAAAGGAACATCCACAATCATTGCTAGTGGCGTATCTAGACATTTTACTTTACCTGGGCACTGGGTGGGCATGCCACTCAGCCAAGCAACACACATACACATCTTCATATGGACATCAATATAGCGTCTAAAATATGTTGTGCATCACTATCTATGTGCTATACCTACATTAACTGCATGCATGATAACTAATATTACCCTACTTGATACAAACGCTAGCTACTATCGTCTTGTTCACACACAGTATGCTGGAGGAAACTTTGAAGTTTCACACAGCCACATCTCAAAACATCTCAAAAGTTGCTCTTGTCTGTTCACATCTGAATTTTGACTACATCTTCGTCTTGAATTGGCACTATTCACCACACATTCATTTGGTCTCTGTCACGATGCTGCAGTTGTTAATCATGTGATCTTCCTTCTATTAACTACAATCAAAACCAATGCAAGATCACCGCTCTCCTCTGCACTACCTCTGGAAAGAAAGGCTTGAGAGCTATGTAAGTTGTGCTAGTTATTCTTTACTTGCTATAAATGGTTATTCAACATTGATGTTGAATAGCATTTACCCAGGCAAGAAAATGCTAGCACTGATCATTGCTAGCACAAAATCGGGCAAAAAGATCAAGATACTCTAATAACCAGTCACTTACCCTAATAGAACAATCGGACAACTTTAGTTGTGACTGCTCTATTAGAGTATCTCGATCTTTGGGTATAGTAATATGCTTCCAAGTGGTCATACTTTCAGTTGCAGAAGAATATCCATACAGTTCCAGGAATTACTCCAGGAATATTTGAAATAATTTTGTGAATAATAGGTGAAAAAATTGCCAGAAAGAATAATAGGTAATTTAAAACATAATGTACTCAAGTCCCCCTGGTAGGCATGAAAACTAATGTTGTTTTTTAAATTCATAAAGCTACCTCACGTAGCTGTGATACAGGTTGGGGTTTGTGTCATATCTCTATGGCAGATATCAGAGCTTCTTTAAAGCCACAAAAAGGCACTCCCACTATGGTTACTCCATCTACATAGCAATATTCAGTTCATTCCTTCAAAAGGTTTACTCTATGGGCATGACAGAAGTTTGATCTTATTTTACGGGGACGATCATTCATATCTCTGTGGTTCTTTATTGGATTCCCACCTGACTTGGTACTGAGATTTGCTTTAATGAGTCCTTTAGGTGTACCAAATTTCAGCTTGATCAGCACATGCATTTGCAAATTTTGCATAGTGTGTAAAAAGAAGTAAAAGAAAAAAAAAATTAAGAAATAAAATGAAACTTTGGTTGCTCATATCTTGGAAATGGCTGAAAACATTTTCTTTAAATTTCGTATGTAGACTTTTCTATAAAATATGTACCTCTGTACCAACTTTAGTTTCAATCGGATAAAAGATCACAGTGCTACATATGTGTGAAAATTGCGTTTTCTTTTGGTTTGGTGTTCCAGCTTCTTGGGCCGCATGACACACTACTGTGGGTCTTGATGTTTTTTTTTTGTTTTTTTCTAAGTTACCAGTATCTGCACTACTATCTTAACATTACTCCAAACTTCCTGCCATATACTAATCACTTTCTGAGAACAACTTCTGTAAAATGGTTTAATATCATAGTGGTAGGGTATTTTCTGTTGTTGCTACAAACTTGATGCTTGGGTTGACATGCTAAAGTAAAACAGTGAATTTCTTAGCATGCATAAAGTTAACAAGGCTGTAACATCTGAGAACTGTTTGTTTTCACTTTATCAATGTTTCATACTTAGAAAAATAATACTTAAAAGAATTCGTAAAATTATGCATGCTGCAACAAAAGAAAAAGACATTATGGAAGTGTATTACCCAAAAGAGAAAGACTTAAATTGATTAAAACTATACTATATGCCATCTCATTTACCTGCTCATAGACAATTTTTTTTTTTGGTTTTGAAGTCTCCATGGTATGTGCATAACATATATTTTGTATATATATATATATTTTTTTTACAGTGTGGTAAATGTAAATGAAAACGTTATCATTTTTCAACTAAACTGCCTTCATACCCACTTGCACAAGTGGTTAAAGCGATAACACTATACCTTGGTTTATTTGCTAATCCATGGTAAACAGTTCAAGTCAAATTGCAACATTGTATATATACTAATGCAAACATAAGTCATGGCTGAGAATGACAATAATTTCGCTGTACAGATCAATTGTATTGCTTTTCTAACTGTGTAGCACTAAAGCTTCAAAGCTACTCACAACAGAAGGCTGAAACTTTGGTGATTTACACCTTGGATGCAGCAGAAAATGCTGAGTAAATATAAAAATCTGAACACGTGCAAACAAGTCGGGTTTTTGTTGAGGTGGTCATATTCACACTGATGTGCTTATGGGATGATGTTGCAGATGCATGTTTTTATGTTTATACTTATATACAACAGTGTAAGATAATCCCCACCCTCCTTCCTTCTGGCCAGGTCGTATACCATTAAGTACATAAACCAATTTGACAAGCTA
Source organism: Dysidea avara (assembly GCF_963678975.1). Lineage (NCBI taxonomy): Eukaryota > Metazoa > Porifera > Demospongiae > Dictyoceratida > Dysideidae > Dysidea > Dysidea avara. The sequence goes on from NC_089273.1 coordinate 38,606,414, forward strand.
AGAATAAGGCATGTGCAAACAGTGGCATAGTAAGCACCAGAAGTGTGGGTGGGAGGAAATGATGCACATACAGTACACAGGCTAAGAGATTTAACTAAACATCACAGCATAAACAAATACTTCAAGATAGCAAGCTAAAATGTTAACACAAGACAGATCAGATAAACACCCATTACCTCATTTTAGCTATGAAGCAGAAAATTGACCAATGTGCCTAAAACATAGGTTTCCAGAATCAGGTCACATAATGATCCGCAATATGGCACAATAGTGAGAGATGGTGCAGTGATAGCTAGAGGATAGTGGTAGCAAGGTACCAGTACATCAGTGGTGTAGAAATGGGCACAGTGATATTTGCACACTAGATATGAAACAAAACACACAGGAGAGCTATACATTATTGCAGCATTGTATGCAGCAAAACACTATTGGCAACACTGAAGGTGGAAAATAGCAAGCCAGGGATAGATGAAATATACAAAATGTACAATGTATTTTGTTCATATTGCAATTCTGAGGTGTCTCTGAAGATGTTTAAGAAGTGAAGCTATGTATGACAATGTGGCGAAGGCCAGCATGTGCTCCCAAAATTTAGGCAACACACAGTACAGACCTTGTAAATTAGAGACCACCAATATGCAAACCGTGCAGGTGAAGGAATATCTGAGATAGCCAATCCAGTCACAGTCTAGCAAACCAGGTGAAGGAGGAATATGCAAAATTTACAATACGTCTAAACAAAATGAGCAAACTTTAAAGCATACTGCATTCTTTACAATACAGACAAAACAGACAGCTAAAGCCTAGCAAGCCAGGTGAGACTGAAGCATACAAACATACAACTCAAGCAAACAATACTCACAGACATGCCATTATTTTAATCTTTTTGCTGGTTTTGTTCACAAGCCATTCACCATCACCTCAGAAACTGTCTTAATTACCTGCTTTGTAGTGGTGTTATATGAATTACATATTATCTTTTCAGTCACAAACATTAATTAGTATACATCTGTGCCTTTAATTACTGATAATTGTATCCCTAGGTAGTTCATGTTTGCAGGCCTTGTAGTTTTTGTGTACATTCGTTTGTGACCAGATTTTACAAAACTCATCCAAATTGCACATCAGGCAAAATCAAACTAACACTGCCAGTGGATAGCTACACTATCATACTATTAAATTGACAGTCAGTACTACCCAAACTACTTGAGGCTAGTTTTAACAGACGTCTTTTCTGAGTTGTGCAAAGTGCTCAAATGGCAGTTTCTGGCCTGTGAAGGGTCTGACTTGACAAAAAATCAGTAGTTTACTGGTAGATGGCCTGATAATGTTGCCAAAACATTTTTCTGTTGATTTTGCTGCATGTCAGCTACTAAGAAGCCAACACAGCCATGTAATTTTGTGGTTGGACTACAATCGTGATCTGCCTACATTTTATAATCTATCTATTGCCAATCTCACCACCCCCCACTCCTTTGTGAGCACTCACGATACTACTTCGCTCGTCCAACTGCTCAGATTTTCTACCTTATTTGGCAGGAAACTCTACAAGCAGCTACAAGAACTGGAAGTGGTCTGAAAGGTAATAGATTGATGTATTTTTTCCTATGCATGCTTGTTATCCTTGGTGAGTTGAGCTGATTAGAATTCTTTAAAACCGTTTATCTCAAAACTTCTAATGTGCAAGTTGGATTTTTTTTTCCAAAATCCAGTCACATAGCACTCATCTGGCTGTAAAGGAGCCAAACACATAGTTTGGAATCACTCCATGACCAGTGATAGCCATCAGGGCAGCCCAGAGAAATTAAGGGGCCCAGGGCAAAGAGTTAAAGTGGGGCCCTTGACCCAAGTTGTAAGGTGAAGACTAAAAAAAAAAAAAAAAGTCACAACCTGCTGGCAATGACAATAACTACCCATCACCAACCATATCTCCTTATCTATAAGCTTACTACACTGCTCCTCTGAAGAATACTGTGACTGCTCTATTAGAGTATTTAGATCTGACTGCTCTATTAGAGTATATCGATCTTTTAAACAGGTATTCAGGGGGCCCTTCATGGGGCCTCCTGGGGCCCCTTTCAGGCTGGGGCCCGGGGCAAAATGCCCCAGTTGCCCCACCCCCCCTGTGGGCGGCCCTGATAGCCATCATGAGTAAAAAACGCAAGCTCCAGAAAAAAACATTACGCAAGTTTTTATCGCCTCGCTGGTGGGCGAATTAAGCGACCAATGGATAAATCCTGGGCATCATCGTGTTCACCTGTCCATATGGAGTACAGAAATCGTTGTTTTATCTCCATACACGAAAAGATTCCAAAGTTACAGACGTTTGTTTACATTGCGGCGACGAAAGAATTTACCGACGATTGTTTTTCAGTGAATTTGCCTTCCTTCTCGAACAAAGAAGCATGCCTGGGGAAACAACTATATCTCATTGGATGCACAAATTCATGGCGAACACAATGAGCCAAGATTCAATTCCGTACATCGTTGTATCAAGTTACGATGGTTTATGTAAGCGCTTGTATATTCTTTTCTCGGTAGCTTCTGTACATATCAAATTATTTGCTCGTCCGGCTGTCTAGTGCTGTATTTCCAACGCTGCTTAACTTAGGAAGCTGAAACTTGGCTAGTCCACTCCAGCGTTGAAACCGGGTCACTACTGCTGACCCGGATGACCCACTGACCGGGATGTGACCCGGATTAATTAAAGCCCAGTCGTGCGATAAGAGCTATGTTTCGGCTAGTCTCGAGCAAGCGAGTGAACGAGACTACGTTTTGAGCGTTCGATTCGTGTTGAGTAAATATTGCAACTTCAGCCTAGCTGTAGGTTGAAAACCAAAAAAAATCACCTACTGACAATAGCTACCCCTAACTATACATACCTCCAGTTTCGTGCTACATACTGCACTTACTAATAAATGGGCATAGCTGAGCGTATGTTGGTAATTGTAATTGTAATTGTAATTGTAATATTTAAACAGGGATTCCACTCAGTGAAAAAGACTGATTTTCAGTGGAGCCCTGCGAAACAAGCATACATACATACATACACAAATACATATATACATATATACATACATACATACATACATACATACATACATAAACATACAACACAAAAGGGTATACAAAGAACAGTACACAAAACTACACAGATACAATCAACTAAATTTATCATGATATAACCGTACAAATTTAGAAAAGTTGGTTGCTTCAGTAACAGTTGATGGTAAACTGTTCCATATCATAGCTCCCCTGTAATAAAAACTTCTTTTCCCATAATTGTTAACGTGATAAGTGGGCGTGGCTTCTTTTCCCATAATTGGTAACGTGATAAGTGGGCGTGGCTCAAGAAAGAGCTCCGCGATAGCGTTTATAAGTTCCACGTCGTCAAACGAATAATTTCGTTTCTCACGTGATCCAATCCGAGTCACACCGGCATAATTTGTAAACGGGGTTGGGACCCGGATGACCTGGAGAAATTGTGACCAGGATGATCCGACCCGGTTACAACGCTGGTCCATTCCTCTGTCCCAGTAGAAATCAAAGAACAAATAAAATGCATTTTGAAAATTGTGCGGATATTGACGGTTTTCTAATATTAGGTCACATGATCTAATTTTAGAAAATCGTCGATATCCGCACAATTTTCAAATGCATTTCATTTGTTCTTTGTTTTCTACAGGGAGAGAGGAATGGACTAGCCAAGTTTCAGCTTCCTAAGTTAAGCAGCATCGGAAATACAACACTACACAGCCGGACGAGCAGATAATTTGATATGTACAGAAGCTATCGAGAAAAGAATCTACAGGCGCTTACATAAACCATCATAACTTACTGATACAACGACGTGCGGAATTGAATCTTGGCTCATTGTGTTCGCAATGAATTTGTGCATCCACCAAGGTATAGTTTTTCCCAAGGCATGCTTCTTAATTCGAGAAGGAAGGCAAATTCACTGAAAACGATCGTCGGTAAATTCTTTTGTCACCGCAATGTAAACAAACGTCTGTAACTTTGGAATCTTTTCGTGTATGGAGATGAAACAAAGATTTTTGTACTCCCTATGGACAGGCGAACACGATGATGCCCAGAATTTATCCATTGCCGGCTTAATTCGCCCACCAGCAAGGCGATAAAAACTTGCGTGATTTTTGTCTGGTTCTTGCGTTTTTTACCCATAGTTTTAAATGCGTTTTATTACAAAAGTACTATTGTGCGTATATCGACGGTTTTCCAAAATTCGGTCACATATATTTATTCACTCGTCTGGATGTCTACTGCTGTATTTCGCACACTGCTTAACTTATGAAGCTGAAACTTAGCCAGTCCATTCCTCTGTCCTTGTAGACAACAAAGAACCAAAGAAATGAATTTGACATTACCAAAAATACATGATCATGGGACATGTGGAGAGACACTTTGAGAATATACTACAATCATATGGGATAAAACCTTTAACGTAA